>NC_080740.1:72774216-73077246 GCF_020826845.1 Diceros bicornis minor | reverse complement strand
TATTAATAGCTTGTAGTTCAAGGTTACTCCAGCTAGAAATATTATATATTTATTATATATATTATTTATATATATACACACACACATACATATGTACACATAGACACATACGTACATATATATGTATGCAAAGGACCTTGATTAAGGTCACATAGCAAAGGGACATTTTCAGCATTGAACTCAAATTTTATCTGACTCAAGTCCATGCTATTTTTACTGCATTGTCCAGTTCTATACCTGAAGGGCTTACTTAAAGTTGTAACACAAGTCACAGACAGAACCTAGACTGTAGATACTTCTTTGGCTAAGAAGTGGTCTCAGAATGAGTAAAATGTAAACACAGTAGTACTGTAAAGATTTTGGGAGATGTGGTTAGTCCAGTTTCATTACCACTGAGCTTCTATAGCTTTGTCAGTAGTCTTTGAAATCCCCCGTAGTATTTTCATTTGATGGGAGTGCAAAGTGTGTGGTGGTGATGAGCAGAGGCTCTTCTCATTTACTAGAGTTGGAAACTTGTTTGACCATTCCGGGTCTGTTTCCTCATCTACAAAATGGGATTAAGGAAATTCTTGTAAGGATGGAAAGTGCTTAGTAGATGGTCGATTTTGTTTGTTGTTAGTATTGTTGAGTCGATTCTGACTCGTAGTGACCTTGTGTTCAGCAGAGCAGAACTCAGCCCAGTTTTTTTGCGCCATCCTCTCACCTTCCGGTGCTGCATCAGACAATGCTCCACTGCTATTCATAGGGTTTTCACGGGCAATTTTTTTGGAAGTGGGTGGCCAGGTCCTTCTTCCTAGTCTCTCTTAGTCTGGAAGCTCTGCTGAAACCCGTCCACCACGGGTGACCCTGCTGGTATTTGAAATACTGGTGGCATAGCTTTCAGCATTACGGCAATACACAGCTGCCAGTATGACAACAGACAGATGAGTGGTGTGATTTCCTGACCAGGAAATGAACCCGGGCTGCAGCAGTGACAGCACCTGATCTTAACCACTAGACCACCAGGGCTGAAATACTCAGTAAATATGCAATAGATACTCAGTAAAAAGGGAATTCTATATTTGACCTATAGTTGCCTAGGAAGGCCAACAAATAGATGTTCTGTATTACAAAATAGATATTTCCAAACACTGTTAAAATTTTAACATTCAAAACTTTAAGGCATAATATCCTTTTGTATTAGGATTTTAGGTAGTGTAAGATACATTGGTCTTGTGGCTGATGTGACAGATATTTTCTAGAATACTTCTGGATCAATGTCTAGGCACATTGGCATACAGTGCAGGAGTTATATGCCACCTGTTTTAGATATCTTAGTACATTTTACTCACATTTTGAATGTAAAGCCAATGTAATGTCCATTCTAAATAACATGTTTCTGATCTTTGGATATGCATATAGTCACTGGGCACTTATTGAGAGGTTCTTACTTGGCGTGAAAATATTGATTACCTATCTTTAAGTGGCATTTTTAACCTGGTTCCAAGACTGAGTGTCTGTGACGCCCCTAAGATTCTAGGTAAAACTTTGTGTGAACTTGCATTTTTTTCCCTAAAGAAGAAAAAGAGGGTCCATTTTCGAAGAGTCCATGACAAAATGGTTAAGAAACACAACCTTATGGGATAGATTAATAAATGTTAGTAACTTGATATAACTCTTGCAATGCCTGCAGCGTTTGATCATATTATTATCCAACTTTTTATTCATCACCAGAAGGCAATGTGAATATATTTAGTGTCTGCAGTAAAAATTCAATATTTTTTATAATTCTAATTAATTTTCTTTCTTGTTGAGCAGATGAGAATGGCACTGTGACACAGTTTTCAGATGGCCTTTGGCATAACAATCAAACTGTAAGCATATTCCTTCCTACTTTATTAGCCAGATTCACTTGTATGTTTCTCTGGAAGCAACTTACATTTAGAGCTTACTTCTGTAAGACTAGCCCAGAGATTGATTCTTTCTAGTTAAAAAAAAAAAGGAAGAAAAGAATTTGACTCTTAAATATGGATGCTTTAATTAATTTGAAAATTTCGTATAGATGGACCAGTTTGTTAGAAATACCTGATAAGTGATATTTCACTCTATATACGCACACACTCACACACTACAGACTTTCTCTTGACCAAAAATTGGAAAAAAAGAGTGAACTAATTCAAAGAGAGTGAGTTAACATAACATACCAATGAAGACTTGTTATTGTTAGAGAAATAACATGCTTTGAATCAATGTGGTGGAGTGGAGGACATCCCGAACAAAAATATTATGGAAGTGAAAGTGTGCTTACTTAAACATAGGCCCCCTAATATTCTTTTCCAACCCAGTTGCCCTCCTATGAGGAAATTTGGAGACCACTGCTGAGTTTTTCTATGCATAAACCTCCCCATATTATTACTTATTAAGGTCTTAGGGTCTTAAACACCTTCGTGATTCTGTAAATGTTCTCATACTTTTTCCACAGTGAGCTTGGGAAAAATCTAAGGAGTTCTAGTCTCATGATGCCCATCAAGTCTCATCTTTGCAAATAAATTAGACAAATTTATCAATAGAACATTTTCTTTTGGCTCCCCTGGGAGACACAATTTTCCTTTTACTACGGGCAAATAACTATGTGCAACAAACAAAAAGAGTTTGAGGTATCAGAATAATCCTTCTGGCTGCAAGTGGTGAAAATGACAACACAGCCATAGTAAGAGGAGCTCACACTCAGTCATGGTGGGGTTCTTTAGTGTTGGGTCAAATGGATTTATCTTGTATACCTTAGTGACAATGAGAATGCTACATAGAAGTGATATTAAAAATTTTAACAACTTGTATGGCATGGGCACTGATTGATCTGATGGATGTGGGCTGAATTTGTATATACCTGCTAAATATCAGAACTGCCACCATGTAAATGATTATTATACTGCTATATGGCCAGATCTATGTTGGATTAAAAAAAAAAAATTCCGAATGGTGACATTGTTCTTGACCTCAGTTACCTCCAGAACAGGTATGTTTAGCAGCAAGTAGAAGCAATTTAGAAGCAAGTTCACAACAGGCAGTAGCAAATTCGTGAGCTTTTTGTGCCTTGACTCTGAGAATGTTAAGATGTCTTCAGGTATCTTGAAAACATGCAGCATATATTTTGACCCAGTAAGTCAACTTCCTGGACTCTATCTTAAGGAGAGAATTGAACAGATACATGAAGATGTATGAGAAAAGATGTTCATTGCTGCTACTTGTAATCATGAAAATGTTATAAACAACCTAAATGTTCAGGAGTAAGGGATTAATTACAAGTCAATTGAGCATTCCCAAATATTGCCATTAAGAATGTAGTCACTGCAGTACATTTACTGACATGGGAAGACAGTTACTATTGCTTGTTAAATGAAAAAAGCAACTTTTAAAATAGTAGATATACTGTAGTATATATTGAATATGGTAATTGTTTCTGATAAGAAAAACACCAGAAGGATACAATTCTAGGAGACTATATAATGAAAAACGGTAACAGTGGTTGATTGTGGATGTTAGGATTATGGTTGATTTTAGTTTCCTTTCTTTATACTTAGCTGCACATTCTAAAATGGACATGCAGTTTTTATGTAATATAATATTTTATAAAATGAAAGCAAAGCCTGACTCCTGCAACACCATGTTCCATCTAACCACTTTACCGCCTATTGGTAAGGTAATAACAACATGACTTTTTCCTCCCGGACACTGGCCATTCCCGCTTTAAGCAAGGATGGCTCAAACGCCAAGTTATCTTCCCCTATATTCCTCATACTGTTTGTCAGGAAGTACCTAGAAGTACCTTTCCCAAGAACTGTATTTAATCTGTAGTTGACAGACACAGAAATAGAGGTTCAGAGAGGCTAAATAACTTGTCCAGGGTTGCACAGCAATTAAGAGCTGGGATTAAGAGACTAAACTCTGACACAGGAAGAAACTTGATCCTTCTCTCTGATCTTCCGTTTCCTTTCTGTTAAAATACCTATGCTGTGGGATCGCTTTAGGATTAGAGCTAAGCTGTGTAGAGGGGCCAAGCATAATGCCTGGCATATTCAGGCTTATTCCAGGAGGTAGTGATCCCTTATGAACTGCACTAGGAGATTTAAACAAAATTCTGCATTTCTACCCAATTGCACAGCATTTTAAGTTAATTTTTAATCAGGGCCATGTCTGTGAGCAGCTCCTTCCAAGTCCATTTATGTAGACATAGATAGAATCTTGAATTATAGTTAAAAAAAAACAAAACTGTAATCAAGGACCAAATTCAATAACTGAGCACATTCAGATAATATCACCAAGTCAACTTATACATGAACAAAAATTGTTTTTTTTTGCTTTTTTAATATAAGAAGATGCATTTATGGAAGTAGCTTATTGATTAAAAAAATATCAATTGACATATAATAAATGTAATTGACATATAATATGTAATTGACATATTAATAAAGTACACCCATTAGAAGCATACAGTCTGAGAGTTGACAAATGTATACACCTATGTAAATACCACCCCAAGCAAGATAGGAAACATTTCCACCATCCCCAAATACAGTTTGCATTTCAAATTATCTAGAATTTCACCATAGGGTTACAACCTCAGATCATTTGGTCTTACCCATCATGGTCTAGAAGTAGCCAAGGGCTAATGAAGATAAATGTGTCTGGGTATGTCATTTTAGGACCTGTTTTGTACCTAACTCTAACAGATGCTTTTTCGATCTGCCGATGTTTCCTTAGCATGTGTTGCTGGCACAGAATCCATGGATGATCACCAGTAAGGGGCTCTCTGTTGGAATCAGTATTACTGCCATGGTAGTGCTCACTTTTTTGGTTGTCATGATTGCCAAAAGTAAGTCATTTCAAGATTGTGCCTAAGGGAACAGAGCAAGGGTTCTAGAGCCAGATGGCCTGGGTCAAGTAGCTTCACACGGCATGGGATTTCGATCTCACATAACTTCCCTGTTTCTTAACATTGTTCTTTTTTTTTCCCTTGAAATTATTGACCTGTAAAGAGAAAAATGAAATTTATATTCTCTATAGGAGAAATTAAATACTAAGAAATAAGAGTTTGTTGGGTAGAGTTGGGATTTGGAAGGCAGCAAATCATTGTAATACATAAGATTTGTTCACTCCTCCTCTCAACCCCTCCAGAGTCAGTTTTTGTCCCCATGAGGGATGAGAGCCTTGAGAGTTCTACACTCATTTAACTGAAGAGGCAGTGAGACTTTGGGAGGGAAACTGATGTCAGGGCTAGGGATAGAACAAAGGGTTTCAAAAGCAGCCATCCACCAGGGGTGTGTGTGTGTGTGTGTGTGTGTGTGTGTGTGTACAATCTGTCGCCTATAAAAGAACCATAGTCATCCATTTTTTAAAGTGAAATATAATTATTAATAATTGCATTAAAGTAAGCTGAGGCATGTGGGTGAATACACTAAACCGTTAATGAGCATGAGATTCTTTACACTAAGAGGCTTGTTTGGGTCATACAGATTCAAAAGGAATCACCTGAAGTTACCAAGGAAGAGGCCAGTCTGGGGTTTTTTTCCTTTATTTTTTTAAACATTCTTCTAAATTTAATTTTTTCAGGCTCTGAGCTCTGTACAGATTTTGGTCATGGTGAAGTCATAGTAGAAATAATATACTTGTTTAGAAAAAGATCTCATGAACTCTTTGGCTGACATGTTAATTTTCTCTTCAACTACTCCCTAATTTAGAATATTTGAGCATGAGAAACAAGCAGGAGCAACTCAGGTAAGTTTGAAAGGGTTTGTGTCAACACCGTTTGATGTTCCTATTCTAGTAAAAATAAAGAAAAATTTCTCTCTATGCTGATCCTCTTTTTCTCCTGAACTCTCCATTTTATGCCATAGATCTTAAAAAATCTAGTTTAAGGAGCGCCTCTATTGCTGTCCACACCTTCCAGTGATATTTTTAGCTTTCTCTATTTCCCTGGAATTGTGCCAGAACTGCTACAGAAAGAACACCTCAATCCTAACCCCTTAGAGCAAGAGAACTAAATCGAAAATTGTGTTTGATGGAACACTTGAATGAGTGTGGTTTGTTCTTTGATTTCATTCAGCACTTTTTTTACTGAATGCCTACTATATTCCAAAGAGAAGAACAAAGCAGACAGAAAACATATAAGCAAATACACAGTCCTTTTAGTGCTTCTAGACAAATACCATGGGGAATAGAGAGCAGGATAATGGGCTATTTGAGGGAGCCCTGAGGAGTGGAAGGCAGCTCTGCAAAGATCCGGAGGAAGACAACTGCAGGCTGAAGAAGTGCCAAGGCACTGTGGTGGGGCAAGTGTCTCTGGTTCTCCACAGTCTCTATCATCGCCTACTGTTCCATACTCAGCCTGCTCTGCTCATTCTCATTAGTTATCTGGCCTCATAGGCATTTGAATTTACAAGTTTTGTAAATCCACTCTACTGTCCAATTAGAACTTAAATCCCCTTTACTTGCATCCACGCCCTGTGGTCATCTGCCAGAACACCTGTAATGGTAGGAAACCACTACATACTTCCACATCCAAGTAGCCTGCTTCGTTACGCCAGCTTGGGCTTTAAGCAAGGTCTTCCTTTGATTCAAAATTCATCCCCTTAGGCTGCCATCCACTATTCCTAGTTGTCTTTCATTGGAAGTTTGCACACAGTCTTTCCTAGGTCTGAGTTAATTACATGAGCCAATCCACAGACTGTGCATTGAACAACACCCAACACATTGTAAGTGCTCCATAAGTGTTGGCTTCTGTTATTGCAATCATGTCCTTCACAGCAATACACCTGTGAGATAGGCACTATTATTCTCAGGTTACAGATTAGAAAACAGGTTTAGAAATGTTAAGTGACATCCAAGGTCACACCACACAGCAGGTAAAAGACTCAATTTTAGGTCTGTTAGAGTCCAAAACCCATACTTATAGAAGTTTTTGACTGTCTGCTTCCAAAATTGAAAGAAAAAAATACTCCTTATAGGCAGAAGAGCATGGAACGTAGCATCCTTTTAGTTGATTTCTGTCCTATCACTAACTGTTTTTAAAGATCCACTTTTTATTACCTAATTGTAAAAAAAAATATTTATTGTAGAAAATGTTGTAAAATATAGAAAAGATAAAAACGAGCATTTCCTCATGACATATTTTTTGGCAGCTATGTCACACTGACTCATTTTGAGCTATTGACACCTAAACCGTTTTCACACATGTACGATTGGTCCGTCTGAAGATGAGCTGAATGAAGACTCAATATAATTTCTGGGTGGGCTGAGGTGATAAAAACAGTCACTATATACAAATCATAAAAGAGAACCTATACCAAAACTCCACACATGACCTTTTCATACACTTGATGTGTGAGTGTATGTGTTATAAAAATCATCTAATCCATGGCTTTTGAATTCTGACCATTAAGACACAGTAAGATTTTTGATACCATGATCCAGTACACACTTAACATGAAACAATACTATTTTATTACATCCAATATGCTCTGATATTTTGTATTCTATGTTTATTTTAAATACAGGATGTAGACTGCTAAATGAATTTAATAACCCTCTAAAGGGTCATAATCCACAGTTGGAAAAACACCAGCCGAACTATTTCTTAGCCACTTTTGAGAATGCATCTTGATGTAGCACTTTAATTTGATGTCTGATATCTGTCTTCTCAGATTTTCAATTTTTGTACTCTATTACGTGAGTCTCTTGAAGGATTTTGACTACTGCTTAGGATTTCTATCTGCTTGTTAAACAGAATTTCCTGCGACTTAATAGTCACAACTCTGGAAGCTTCTATTCATTTCATAGGCTGTGTCAGTGGGACTCCAGGAGTTGTAAATACCCAGTCTTGCCTGAGCATATACAATTGTGCTGCTCATACTTTAGAAGTGGTCTGCTTCTCCCTTACATATGTTATTCTTTTTGTAGTGTGGTTTCATTTAATGACCCTCAGATTGGAGCTTTGCAAAGTGCAGCTGAATTACGTGTCCGAGCAGAAGACAATATCTACGTTATTGAGGACAATGTTTACGTCATGGATTAAGACCCAGTGGCCTCTAAGGGTTTATGCTCTTGACTGCAGAAGACAGTGAACAGATATCGCCACGTCAGACTCCTTTTAAGCTCCAGGATGATTTTTCTGGCAGTTTCACTTGTCATTCCAACATGTCAGTGATGTTGGGTAGAGTGACTCCAGCTCCTCTGTGTACAGTCAACCTCATTGGAAATATAGTCCTAATTTTTTATACTGAAACTGGCTCCATCTTTCTGGTCATTGCAGAGCTCTCTCCCACACATGAAATGAATACTTTAAAATTGTGTATTCTCTTTAGACCTTATGAATCCTGTATCCATCAGCAATTTTCATTAGAGAAACAGGAAAAGAACCTCTACCTTGGTCACCAATGCTCTCAAGAAAAGTAGAATTAGTAAATCCAACTTGGAACTTGACTTCATTTGGAAGCATTTTATGACTCTCTCTTGTTTTTTATCTTGTAACTCCGAATATTACATTCTTAGGTCCCCCAAGGGTTTCAAATCATGTGGAGCACAGATTTTTATTTCCCCCATGGGAAAATAGGAGTGTGATTTCACCATTATACGTAGAACTGGTTTCTCATGGCTCTGGAAATACAAGGTTTTAAGTGCTTTCCCTGGGACCAAGATGGGTATTTTAGCAGTTAGAAGAAGCGAGGGTAGTGAGTGGACCAAGTAGATACTAGGGGAAGAACAACAATTGCCATGTGATTTAACACATGTATGCTATATCTGCTGTATCTATGTCACAGTTCTAGACACTTATGTAGACGACTGTCAGGCTTTCTGGACTCAAGTTTGGAATGAGGCAGGGAAGACATAAAAGGAAAAAAGAAAGGGAAGGAATAGGGAAAAAGGCCTTTGAAAAGTTGTTTTGCAAATATAATAGTGTTGTTTGAGAGTGTTACTAGTTTTGACCAAAATTCTAAATGGTCCCCAAACCACTTTGATTTTTAAAAGTGTTTTGGAAGGATGAAGGGTTTTTTTTCATATCAAATCAATTCCAATGCTATTTTTTTCACAAGTCAATTAAATTTTTGGTTTGGCCAAGAGAGTTAAACAAGGGCTAAAAGTAAGGATATTTTTAGTCACCAGAAGCATTTTCTACATGAAAATTACTGCTACACAGTTAACAAGGCTGGGTATTAATTTCAATTTTGAGTATACCCTGAAATAACTCATGCTTGGGTGAACTGTTCAGAGCTACTCACACCATAAGTGGTCTAAGAGGTCAGAACGCTTGTTTTCAAAGGCAACATTTTTGACACTATTCTGCGGAGTTCTAGGAAATTAATAGGACCTCTGAATGAAGGTTATGTGGGCAAATAGGATTGTTAAACATTCTATATCAGATTTCTCAAATGCAGCCAGCCTGATCTGGTCTAAAAAATTTTGTTCAAACTACAGTGTTTTTCTTTTAAATTCAAGACAATGGGCATAAACGTGGAGATTTCAGATTAAAGCCCAGATCTGTAGCTTCTCTGGAAAGAACTGGCAACATTGAACTGCATTCCTGTGTAGTCAGGGCCCCATTAGATGGCATTACATCCCTTCAGCCCCCCAGTTCTCACTTTTCTTGCACACTCACATTTGTTACTTGCTTTGTGACTGTGGGGCTTTGAATTTATGACACCTGCTCTATTCTCCATACCCTTCCTGGAGATTTATGATGGCACAATAAAGGCTCTGGGAATCCGGTTAACTTTGTTTAATCCAGCATTTCCCAAACTTGTTTGAAACCCATGAGCACAATGACTCCTGGCATACCCATATGTGGGAGTGTGGGGGAAAGCAGGTAGCACACAGAATTAGGAATAGGACCTGAGTTCTAATCCTAAATCTTACCAGTAACATTGGATGACATTAGGACAAATTATTCTTTATGCTTAAATTTTTAAAAATCTATTAGAGATAATCATTTCCATACCTACATTGGTATATAGTGGTAATTCCAATCACATACTACTTGTGAGAAGTCTTTGAAAAGTGAAAAACACTATAGACATGCAAAGGTTTTTTTTTTTTTTTGGTTGAATTTGTAGAAGATCTAGCATTAGTGCTCAGTAAATAATTTCAACAGTGTTGCATTTGTAAGTCTCTTGCCATATGGGACCTCATTTTTTTTTTTTTAATAATGTTGCTTTTTGGGAAAAGTTGATATTGAGTAATTTGGCTATAATTTTATACTGCAGAAAAAAATTGTCAATAGAGAGGGTGAACAGATTAGAGGGAAGGAAGGGGGGTATTTAGTTGATATTAAGGTTTTTTTTGGTACATATATCAATTTTGTAGAATGTATTGAGTTTTATTTTCAATGCTTTGAGACAATTGGGATTCCATTTTCCACAATTTGTCTTGGGACATTAGGACACTGGTGTGATTAAGACTGTATATTTAAACTTAGGAAAATTTGCACATCTTTAAGAAGTAGCAGAACCAATCTTTCACTGATGGCTGTGAAGATAATTTTGTGAATGAATGAAAGTGTGAGGGACTCCCTGTGACTTTTCGTTTGTATGTATACTCACTCACTAATAAAAGAGATTTTTGCTTTCATTTTGAAAACTGACTTGTTTTCTCGGGCTCATCAGTTAGTTAGGGCCAGGCATCTTCAACTTGCTGTGGCAGTCAAGGGTACGTAGGGCAAGATTTGAGAGTCAAGTGTGCCCAGCATCTGTCTTGTGCTGGAGGTGGAGCAGAAAACAACCCCGAACTCCAATACCCGAGGAGCACCAATTTAGTAAGGAAGAAACTCCAAACCATCTATTCTAGTACTGACTAATGCTAAGGAAAAAAAGAACATAGTGATAGAGCCAGGTTCTCAACTGTGGCATTTGGGGCCAGATAACCCTTTGTTGTGGGGACTGTCCTGTGCATTGTAGGATGTTTAGCAGCATCCCAGGCCTCTATCCACCAGAGAACAGTTGTGCCCTTCCAGTTGTGACAACTATAAATGTCTCCTGAGAAGCAATACCACCCCTGGTTGAAAACCACTGTGATAGAGGATGCCTGGAGGGTGTGGGGGTGTGGGGAGTGGGGTAGCTTTAGCTGGGTTGATCAGGAGCTGCCTCTGGGAAAGAGGTGATATTTGAGTTGAAATCAAAGTAAGGTGTAGGCGGCAGCCACTTGAAGGGATCCACCAAAGGCAAGGGCCATGGGGCAGGAAGAAGCTTGTGTATTAAGAGGAAGAAAGTTAGCTGTGTTTCAAAAAAAGCCAGGGTGACTGCCCCAAAGTGAGTGAGGAAGACTGGAAAGAAATGAAGCTGGAGAGATGGGCCTCGGATCTCGCAAGGTGCTGGATGAATAGGGCTCTAGGAACACATCTGTTTGGGAAAAGACCCACTCTTAGAAAACAAAGCACTTTAGCACATTAAAGGTTAAACCTGCTATCCATCCCCAAATTATATTTGAACATTTATTAATGTGCTTCAGTGACACAGTTCTAAGTTCAAATATAAAAAGCCAGTTTGGTTGGGGTGACAGAAGAGGGGGCATAGGGGAAAGATGGGGAGAGGGGTACATCCTGGCAGTGAAGGGCTTTCCACGGGACTGTATGAGGGCACCCAGGCCTAGGAAGAGAGGTCCTGGAAGCTGAGGGATGGGGTGCCAAAGTTTGGCTCTGATCATACTGGGCCCAGCAGCAGCTGAACCCACTCTCCCCAAACTCACAGCTTTGAGTAGTGGGATGGTGCAGGGGCTGCTTCGGTTGGTCCACAGTAGATTTTTAACATAGTTGTGTGTTTTGATGTGTATTTTTAGAAAACAATGCATCAAAACCATGATTTAATGGATATTGTTTAAATGACTAAAATTTTAAAGTTAATTAATCTAAAATAACTGGCAAAGGTTATGTAGATGCCCGAAGCTGGGGAGGCAATGGGTTAGATCAGCTGATAGCTTGTTGAAATACAGATTCCTGGGCCCTAAGCCTAGAGATGCTGATTCAGTAAGACAGGTGGACCCTAAGAATGAATTTTTTTGTTTGTTTAAGTTACAGAAGACAAGCTACTACAAATTATTTTACATGTCAACCAAAAAGTTTAGACTTCATGAAAGAATGTGTAGAAATAAGACACACAATAATGCTTCATTTCTACTTGTTTCAGAGGTAAATCTCAGGAAATGAACAAGAAAACGTTAGATTTAGACTGTGTGGGTATTGGATTGCCAATTTTGAAGCTAAACAAATTCCTCATTCAGTGTCCCCAAAATAAAGGAAAACCCTAAGAAATGGAGGGGAAGCATATTTACACTCTGGTCTTCATAGCCTGGTTTGTTCACAGATGGTTCTTCTAGGTTCATAGTGTTCTCTGGAAGGAAAGGAATAACAGTTTGTCATTTGCTCTCCCTCTGATCAAGGTCTTTTATCAGTTAGTTGTGCACAGCTTTGGAGAGTCTCAGGATACACATCCTCCCAAGACTTTTCTTCTCCTTTGACCCTTGATCTCATCAGATTATCTGAAGAAATATAAACAAGAAGTCATTGCACCACCCACTACAAAAGTGACAATAGCCAACAAACAATAAGGTTGTGCCTTTAGTAGCCTTGATGTAGAAGTGAGCGTGGTGTAAGGAACTGAAGGGACTTTCCAACTCTGACTTGGAGTCTTTGATGGCCACTTGTGCTTTTCCCCAGTGTCCCCTGAGTCCTTCCTCCACATTGCCACCAGTATAATTTAAAAACCCAAGGCCTGATTATGTTACATATTAGCTGAAAATCCTCCTGCTGCGCCCCAGTGGGTACAAATCCCTACTCTGTGTAAGTCCTTCACAGCTTCTCCCTTGCCTGCTTCTTGCAGCCCCTCTCTGCTGTGCTCCAGCGGATGTAAATGCCTCAGATACCCAGCCTCCTCTCCGTAGATCAACCCACCTCCCAGGAATGCTGGTCTCCTGTCTCTCCACTGGCCGTGTCATTTCTCAAGGCTCAGCTCAGATATCCCCATATCAGCCTTTCTGGACCTCACCACCTAGATAGAATTAACTCACACTTCTGTTAGCCCTTTTAGTCACTCAACGAATATTACAGAGGGCATCCCTTATGCCAGGTGTGGTGCTATGCCTAGCTCAGGTCATTTTGCACAAGCTCAGGTCATTCTGCCACACCTAGTGTGTGTGGCACCTTTGGGTGAATTGCAAAGAGGCCCGCTCCTCCTTCTGCCTGACACAGCCCTGAGCCAGGGCAGAGGCTTGTCGAATGGAGTCTGGCCTATGATCTTTGTGCTGTATAAACTACAACCACAATTAGTGACCCTATATCTTAGTCCTCTGTATTAGAGATGTTTAGGTTGTTGATGCTTTTTATACTGAGATCGTTGAGGGAAGTTTCGATAGTTTCTCAGCACCTAGCTTACACGTAGTAAGTTACACATTGCTTAACAATATGTATGAAAATTAGTGAATAAATTGACTGAAAGAATGTTTCCTAGAATCTTCCTGTGTGAGCTAGGGAGGGGGTTGGGTAGAGAAGAGTGTCTTTAAAATTCTTTTATGAGATAGAAACAATTCTCTTCATATGACTGGCTGGAGTGTGGGAGTCTGTGTGAACCTCAAGGACTCTCTGAGACCGCTAATTTGCAACCTTGGCAGTACATTAGAATCACCTGGGAAGCTTGGCCAACTACCCACACCCAGACTAATTGAATCAGAATCTCAGGAGATGGGGCCCAGTTATCGTTATTTTTTCAGTCTGCCAGGTGACTTCAGCATATAGCGGAGGTTCAGAACCACTGACCTAGAGAGACTTGGGGGAGGAAGATGACAGCATGTTTTCTTGTTCTGTGTGACAAGCGCTCTGGAAAAGCATAAAAGATACGAACTAAAACAGGAAAATATCAACAATGGATTGGGACAGGTGAACAACCAAGTAGAGAAAGGGCATGACTCTGGGTGACAGCAGGTCTGTCCCCTGTCTGGCTTCCATGGCAACAGCATTATATTGGTGGCAGCTGCCATGCTTCTGTAAAACTTCTCAGAAAGCCGGCCGGCAGCTGTCTAGCTGACTGTCCCTGGGCCTCCTAAGAACTAAATGTTTTCTTCCACAAGTTGTAACAATAAGCAAAGAAGAAAGTCCCCTTTGGCCTGTGAGGAAATGCTCGAAGGTAACCTTCCCTGTTTTGTACTGTGGACTGCTGAGATGGGGTTTGCTCTGTCTGAAAGTCCCTGCACCTGCCTGAGCCTAAAAAATGCTTGAATGATGACTGATTCACAACATTTCTCAATGGACTTTATTTTTTAGAGCAGTTTTAGGCTCACAGCAAAATTGAGCAGGCAGTAGAGTTCCTCTTCTCCCCAAAACATAGAGCGTCCTCCACCACCACCATCTTTCCCAAGCGTGGTACATTCGGTAAAATTGATGAGCCAACATTGACACATTATTGACTAAAGTCCGTAGTTTACGTTATGGTTCATGCTTTGTTCTGTACATTCTATGGGTTTTGACAAATGTATAATGACATGTATCCACCATTATAGTATCATACAGAATAGTTTTACTGCCCTAAAAATCTCCTATGTTCTGTCTATTCATCCCTTCCTCCCCCTAAACCAATGACAACCACCAACATTTTTATTGTCTCCATAGTTTTACCTTTTCAGTACGTCATCTGGTTGGAATTATACAGTATGTAGTCTTTTCAGATTGGCTTCTTTCACTTAGCAATGTGAATTTAAGGTTCCTCTATTTCTTTTTGTGGCTTCTTGGCTTATTTCTTTCTATTGTGGAATAATATTTCATTGTTTGAATGTACCACAGTTTGTTTATTCATTGACCTATTGAAGGACATCTTGGTTGCTTCTAAGTTTTGGCAATTATAAATAAAGCTGCTATAAATATTCATGTGTATGTTAAGGATTGTGATGGATGGATTGTGTGGTAAGAGTGTGTCTAGTTTTGTAAGAAACTACTAAACTGTCTTCCAAAGTGGCTATCTCATTTTGTATTCCCAGGAGCAAGGTACGAGTTCCTGTTGCTCCACATCCTTGCCAGCCTTTTGTGTTGGATTTTAACCATTCTAATAGGTATGTAGTGGTAGCTCATTGTTGCTTTAATTTGCATTCCCTAATAATATATAATGTAGAACATGTTTTCATATGGTTTTTTGCTGTCTGTATATCTTCTTTGATGAGGTGTCTATTCAGATCTTTTGACCATTTTTTAAATCAGGTTGTTCATTTTTATTGTTGTTGAGTTTTGAGAGCTCTTTGTAGATTTTGCATAACAGTCCTTTATCAGATAGGTCTTTTGCAAATATTTTCTGCCAATCTGTGACTTATCTTCTCATTCTCTTGACAGTGTCTTTCATAGAGCAGAAGTTTTTTCATTTTAATGAAGTCCAACTTATCACTTTTTTCTTTTATAGATCATGTCTTTGGTGTTGTATCTAAAAAGCCATTGCCATACTCAAGGTCATCTAGATTTTCTCCTATGTTATCTTCTAGGAATTTTATAGTTTTGGTTTTACTTTTAGGGCTGTGATTCATTTCAAGTTCATTTTTGTGAAGGGTGTAACATCTGCGTGTAGGTTCATTTTTTTGCGTGTGGATATCCAGTTGTTCCAGCACCATTTGTTGAAAAAACAATCCTTTCTCCATTGAATTGCCTTTGCCCCTTTGTCACAGAGCAGTAGAGTATATTTGTGTGGGTCTCCTTCTTGGCTCTCTATTCTGTTCCATTGATTTGTTTTTCTATTCTCTGGCCTATAGCACACTGTCTTGATTACTGTAGCTTTATAATAAACCTTGGAGTTGGGTAGCATCCATCATCTGACTTTGTTCTTCAATATTGTATTGACTATTCTGGGTCTTTTGCCTTTCCATATACACTTTAGAAACAGTTTGTCAATATCCACAAAATAACTTGCTAGGATTTTGATTGGCATTGCACTGAGTATACAGATAAAGTTAGGAGGAATTGATATCTTAACAATACTGAGTCTTGTGATCCATAAACATGGAATGTCTCTCCGTTTATTTAATTCTTTGATTTCTTTCATCAGAGTTTTGTAGCTTTCCTCACATAGATCTTATACATATTTTGTTAGATTTATACCTAAGTGTTTCATTTTTTTGGTGCTAATGTAAATGGTTTTATGTTTTTAATTTCAAGTTCCAATTTTTCATTGCTGGTATATGGGAAAGCAATAGACTTCAGATACTAGCCTTATATCTTGCAACCTTGCTGTAATCGCTTATTAGTTCCAGGATTTTTTTTGTCAGTTCTTTGGGATTTTCTTCATAGACTATCATGTCATACGTGAAGAAAGAGAGTTTTATTTCTTCCTTCCTCATCTGTATACATTTTTTTTTCTTTTCTTATCTTATTAAATTAGCTAGGACTTCCAGTATGGTGTTGAAAAGGAGAGGTGAGAGGGGATATCCTTGCCTTGTTCCTAATATTATTGGAAAAGTATCTAGTTTCTCACCATAAGTATGACATTAGCTGTATGTTTTTTGTAGATTTTTTAAAAATCAAGTTAAGTTTCCCTCTATAGATCCACATTTTTTTTTTCTTTCTTTTTTTTTTTTTTGTGAGGAGATCAGCCCTGAGCTAACATCCGCCAATCCTCCTCTTTTTTTGCTGAGGAAGACGGCCCTGGGCTAACATCTGTGCCTGTCTTCCTCCACTTTATATGGGACGCCGCCACAGCATGGCTTACCAAGCAGTGCGTCAGTGCGCACCCGGGATCCGAACCAGCGAACCCCGGGCCGCCGCAGCGGAGCGCGCGCATCCAACCGCTTGCGCCACCGGGCCGGCCCTAGATCCACATTTTTTAGGAAAGAAAATTCATATTTATTTTTTCTACCCCCAACTGGTCTTCCATTCAAATTTAACAAATCTTTGTTGTGCAATTGCAGCACAAGACACTGTTAGGATTTTTTTGTATGTCTTTTTTTTTAATTAACAAACTTTATTCTTCTTTTTATTTTTTGAGGAAGATTGGCCCTGAGTTAACGTCTGTTGCCAGTCTCCTTCTTTTCTTCTTTTTTTTTTTTCTCCCCAAAGTCCCTAGTACATAGTTGTATATCCCAGTTGTAGGTCATTCTAGTTCTTCTATGTGGGATGCTGCCTCAGCGTGGCTTTATGAGCAGTGAATACGTCCATGCGCGGGATCCGAACAGGCGAACCCCAGGCTGCCCAAGCGGAATGCACGAACTTAACTGCTGCGCCACCGGGCTGGCCCCTTTTCCTTTTTTTTTTTTTTAGATTCCACATATAAGTGAGATCATACAGTATTTGTCTTTCTCTGTCTGACTCATTTCACTTAGTACAATGCCCTCTAGATCTATCCATGTTGTTGCAAATGGTAGGATTTCCTTCATTTTTATGGCTAAATAATATTCCATTGTATATATATATACCACTTCTTCTTTATCCATTCATCCGTCCATGGACACTTAGGTTGTTTCCATGTCTTGGCTATTGTAAATAATGCTGCTATGAACATGAGGGTGAAGATATCTCTTCAATATAGTGTTTTTGTTTCCTTCAGATATATACCCAGAAGTGGAATTGCTAGATCATATGGTAATTCTATTTCTAATTTTTTGAGGAATCTCCATACTTTTTTCCATAGTAGCTATACCAATTTATAATCCCACTAATAGTGGACAGGCGTTCCCTTTTCTTCACATCCTTGATGGTATTTGTTTCTTTTAAGATTAAGAGTAGGAGAAAACGTAAGTATAAATCTTTATGACCTTAGATTAGGCAATGGTTCTTAGCTACAACAGTAAAACGATGAGCAACCAAAGAAAAAATAGATAAGTTGGACTTTATCAAAATTTAAAACTTTTATGCATCAAAGGACACTATCAAGAAAGTGAAAAGACAACCTACAGAGTGGGAGAAAATATTTGCAAATCATATATCTGATAAGAGTCTAGCATCTGGAATATATAAAGATCTCTAACAATTCAAGAACGAAAAGACAAGTAACCAATTAAAAAATGGGCAAAGGACTTTAATGGACCTTTCGCCAAAGAAGATATACAAAGGGCCAATAAGTGCAGGAAGAGATGTTTAACATTGTTAGTCATTAGGGAAGTGGAAACCAAAACCACAATGAGACACCACTCCACACCCACTAGGATAGCTATAATAATAATTTTTAAAACCCCAGGAAATAACAAGTGTTGGTGAGGATGTGGAGAACTTGGAACTGTTGTACATTGCAGTCGTGAGTATAATATGGTATAGCCACTTTGGAAAACAGTCTGGCTGTTCCTCAAAAAGTTAAATATAGAGTTACCATATGATCCAGCAATTCCACACCTAGGTATATACCCAAGAGAATTGAAAACATATGTTCATACAAAAATTTGTACACAAATGTTCATAGCAGTGTTACTCTTAATAGCAAAAAGTGGAAACAACCCAAATGTCCATAACTGATGAATGGATAAATACAATGTGATGTATCCATATATGGAATATTACTCAGTAATAAAATGGAATGAAGTACTGATTTATGCTACAACATAGATGAACCTCACAAACGTTACGCTAAGTGAAAGAAGGAAGACATAAAAGGCCTATAGTGCATGATTCTGTTCTATGAAAGGACCAAAATAGGCAAATACATAGAGAAAGAAAGTAGATTAGTGGTTGCCGGAGGCTGGGAAGAGGGGAGAATAGAGACTGACTGCTAATGGGTAGGGGTTCCTTTTGGGGTGATGAAAACATTCTGAAATTAGATAGTGGTGTTGATTGTACAACTTTGTGGGTATACTAAAAACCACTTTAAAATGGGGAACTTTATGATGTGTGCATTGCACCTCAATAAAAAATATTAAGAGTAGGGAAAGGACTTGGATTGATTGATAGAGGGACATGTATGACTTGGGAACTGTGGGAGGAAGGATTTTTTATGGGATCCAATCATAGGAATAGAAAAGCTTGGATTGAGGGCATCTGGGCTTTGAACAAGGCCCATGACTAAGAGAACTTTATGAGATACCCTGATATATGCACTTTCCATTCTCAGCTATATCTGCAGCCGTCTGCTTTCTTTTGGAACTTTCCCTTCTGCCTGTCAGCATGACAGACAAGAGCCCCTAACAACTTCCCCTTAACACTTTAAAACCTCTAGCTACTCCCCTTTCTCTTTCTTGACTTCAGAGCCAAAATTTTCTATTCCAAATATCCATTTCCCTGTCTCCCATTTACTCCTTAAACTGCTGAAGTCTGGCTTCTGGCTCCAGTCCTCCAATGAAGCTGTGAGGCAAAAGTTCAATGTAAGTGCAGTGGCGATACCTCAATCCTTATCACACTTGACCTTTTCGTAGCATTTGACACTACTGACCAAATCATCCTTCTTACAACACTTCCCTTTTGCTCTCAAGGAGTGGTACCATTTGTCCTGGTTTTCTTCATACCCCTCTGCATTTGTTCATAGTATGCTTGACTGGATCCTCTTTCGCTATCTCCCTAAGTGTTCATGTCCTCCAGGACGCAATCCACCACTTGCTTCTTTCTTAACATCTTCCCCTATTTACTGGAGACCCCCAAATCTCTGTACAGTCAGATCTCTCCCTTGAACTACAGACCCAGTTGTGAACTCTAAGTTTATGTCTTCGCCTAATTGAGACGTTTCTGGCCATTATTTCTTCCCATTATGTCAGTTCCACTCTTTCCCTCCTCTTGGAACTCCAATGATATGAATGTTAGCTCTTTCATTATAGTCATTCAGGTCGCTGAGATTTGGTTCATTTTTTTTTTTTTCAGTCTATTTTATCTCTGTTACTCAGATTGGGTAAATTCTACTAATCTGTCCTCAAGTTCTCTGCTTCTCTCCTCTATTATCTCCACTCTAGTATGGAGCTTATCCATCAAGCTTTTATTTCAGTTATTTTACTTATTGCATTTTTCAAGTCCATGATTTTCATTTGGTTCATATTTATAACTTCTATTTCTTGGTTGATAGTCCTAGACATTTTTAGGGACAAGGATACTTCTTAAAGTGATGGCCATTTATATAAGTATTTCAGTATGTATCTCTGAAACAGAAAATAAAATTTGTATGTAATCATCATTATTCCACCTAACAAAACTAGTGATGATAAATCTTTAATACCAGTCCATATTTGAATTTCCCTAATTTTCCCCCGAAGTGTCTGTTTATAATTGATTCTTCCAAATCAATATCCAAACAAGACCCATTGATTGGTTGTGGTTGTTATGTCTTTTAAGGTTCTTCTCATCTAGAACAGAGCCCTCCCTTTTTTCATGTCATTGACTTATTGAAAAACTAGATGAGTTGTCCTGTAAAATGTTCCACATCGTGACTGTCCAGATTGTTTCATTTCCTGTAAATTTGAAGTTAGAGATAAATGCTTGATTAGATCCAATTTCGATATTTTTGTAAAGAATATTTCATAAGTGGTGTTATTAAAGTGCTGTTTCTAACAGTAAAAAATTGAGAGGGAACCTAACTATCTAGTAAAGGAGACGTTTAAATAAATTATGACATATCCATACAGTGTGCAATCAATCCTGAAGACATTTAAAATCATGCAGTAGAAGAGGGTTTAAATTAAAATTTGAGACTATGAAACATGTTCATGGTACAGTAAATGAAAAAAACTGGTCACCAAAGAGTAGATATTCCACGGGTGATTATGACTGGCAGGATCTACATCACGACCCTATCAATTAGTGGTGGGATCATAAACTATTTGTCCTGTTTTTCCTTTGTAGGAAATAAAGAAAAGAGAGATACATAATGATCATGCATTGCTTTGTAATAATACTAACATAAAACCAATGGAAGTTACCTTACAAAAGCATCCCCCAGAAACAAAATAATGTAAAGAGGGTGTAAACCTCTGTGGCTTTCTGCAGGTTCCTCAACTCCTCCAGACCATCTTCTTTAAAGAGGCACCAGATGGTGAAGCAAAGCAACACACGACCGGCTTCAGGAGCCCAGAAACCTGGGAGAGGGGGCAGACAAGACACGTTAGAAACAGAATGTAAATGTCTCATAGTGTAACAAGTAGGGTTGTTAGCTGCTCCTTTTTAACTCAGAGATTCAGGGAGCCCTCAGCACACGAATGCCCCACCCCGTGACTGAGACACACCGGGCAGTCACCCTAGGCGCAGAGCAGGCTGTGTCATGTGGGCGTCTCGCCCTCGTGCCCATGGTGCGGGGCACTGGAGGGCAGCCAGGCCACAGCTGTGTAGGAGAGCCTGACTTCCGGCTCCTCACCATTTCCCTTTTGGGATTCTTCTCCTTGTGTGGCCGCCCCACTTTCCACACTTCTTATTTCCAAAGGACTTTGTCCTCCGAAACCCTCACCAGCCCCTCATTGGTTCTTGCCATATATTTGTTCTTCAGGGAGCTTCTCTTTGAGGCAGGGTCGGGTGGTGACCAGATGTCCAGGCTCTAGCCAGATGGAAGTCTGGCTCTACCACTTGTTAGCATGCATCCTCAAGAGAGCAATTAACAACTCTCAGACTCAGTTTCTCCAAAGTGTCATTAGAAACACAGAATGTGAACTTGGAGGTTTTCCAAATATTTAACATTTGATGGCTGTTTTGCTAAGTTTCCAATGTCAAGGTTTGGTGCTGAAGTTGAGGAAATTTTTTCTCCTTTACTTTCTCCTCTCTACTTTCCAACTAAGTATTCAACAGAGAACAGTATTCAAATAATTTAGAGGATGTTTATATTTCCCCTGAACGTTACGTAAAATTTAACACAGCTAAAAGAAATCAAAGGAACAGATAACAATTATTCTTTTTTTCTTTGCTTACACCCACTCCCCCACTTATCAAAGGGAAATTATCATTAGCTGAATATATGCCAAGGTTGTTTCTTTGTACTTTGTTTAGTTTTAAAAGAAACGCGCTGAAGAAAAATTCCTTACACTTCTATAGAGCTTTACATTTTACAATATTTTTTCACATACTTTGCTGGATAGTGTTTTTTCTTCTAGTTCTGCTGTGTGCTTAAAAAACAGCTGTATTCAGGTATAATTTACATACAATAAAATTCACCCATTTTAAGTGTACATCATATTGGCAAATGCATACAATTATGTAACCACCACCACATTCAAGATACAGACGTTTCCATCACTGCAGAAAGTTCGCACGTGCCTCTTTGTAGGCAAACCTCTCCCCTCCGCTCCAGCCCCAAGCAACTATTGACGTGCTTTCTGTCACTATAGTTTTGTGTTTTTTTTAGAATTTCATATAAATGGAGTAGTATAGTATGTAGTCTTTCGTGTCTAGATTTTTCACCTGGCATAATGTTTTTGAGATTCATCAATGTTGTTGCACGTATCAGTAGTTTGTTCTTTTTTATTGCTGAGTAGCATTTTGTTGTATGAACATTCCAGTCTTTGGCTACTGGGAATAATGCTATGGACATTTATGCACAAGTCTTTGCATGGACATGCTTTCGTTTCTCTTGGGTAAATACCTAAGAGTGGAATTGCTGGGCTTTATGGCAAGTGTATGTTTCATTTGTTGCTAATTGTTAGTGGGAAGATGTTTTGACTCTTCACAAAAACTCCATCCCCTACTTTACAGCTAAGAAAACTGAGGCATGAGGAAAGTTTGGTGATTTACTCAGACTTTTCTACTATTAGACTTTGGACATGGTAAGACTAGGGCACAAATCTCCAGTGCTCACTTGCTTTTGGTTTATGTTTTCTTTCTTTTTAAACTTTTGCTTTAGTACAAGAATGTAGGTTAATTGCTACACAAAATTAGAAAATATAGATCTATAAAGGAAAAAGGAACCAAAAATTGCCTGTTTCATCTGTTCAGAGGAGACCATTGTTAACACTTTAATATCATTTCAGGCTGTGCCTAGGTATGTGTGTGTTTCTTCTTACAAAATAGGTTCAGCTTATGCACAATCTTTTGTGTCCTGATTGTCACACACAATCGTGAAGATCATATTCCTCACTTCTATCCTGGAGATTTTCACATCAATAAATATATACCTATGACATTCTTTTAAATGGTTACTGAATCTCTATAATGATGACTCAGTATGAATCTCGATATTAATGGCGCATGTCACTCAGGTTATTTTCAGTTTTGTGCTGTTATTAGCAATAGTCTTGTATTTGTTTTTAAGAATTTATTTGTATCTCCACCTATCTCTAAACCATATTTTTGAATTTTGAGATGATCATTTACTTTTAAGATTTGTCTTTCTTCAAAAGCTTAATTTTGGTTTCTTTCCAAGTTATCCTAGAGATGTTGGTGGGGGGATTGGACTTGCTTGTAGATGGAGGAATGGAACGCATCTCAATGAAGAAATATGTCTGTTATGCAAGACACTCAGGTGGTGGGTTTTGTACTTTGTCTCAAATATTTTTTTTATTTGAGTATGGAAGAAAAACCCTCCTACCTTACAAAAGAGGAACTTTGAGTAAAAATTTGGCAGCAAAGTGTCTAAAAGAACAAGCTTACTTTAGCAATGCAACTCCAGAAGTTTCACTTCTCTCTCCTCCTCCTCTCTTCCCAAACTAGAAAACTCTTAAAATACATGCACCCAGTTGAGAAGAACTTCAATATTAGAGTGGGGCTAGAGCTGATGGCAGGGAAAGAGCCAGTTCTGTAACCAGCCAAAATGACAGTGACAAAAATAATCCAGTTCCTCTCCAAAAGTGTCCTTTCCCAAATTGTCTCTGTGCGTTTATATGGACTAAACTTATTCCCCTTGAGTTGCCGTAAGAATAACTGTTCATGAAGTCTCTGCCAGAGAAAATAATAGAATAGGAAAGTCAATAGAGAAGATTCATTCACACTTAAAAGTCTTTTTCCACTCCCACTTCTTCATTTTCTAAAAAGAATATTTTCAGAGACTTGAGGCAGAAGACATTATAGATGTCATTTAGCACAGTCTCTTCATTTTATAGATGAGGAAGCAGGTGGAGAATATAACATTTAGATTTCCATTCTGATCTTTGTTTTCTTTCTGCACTGAAGATTCTTCAATTCTTGGCTTATGTAACTCTTTTTGAAAAGAGTTGTTTCCCTAGCAACTCCTTGATTCACAATGACCGGACTGAGTTTTCTAACAGAAAAGTATTTTCTTTCTTCAAAGAATGAGGATTAAACCCCTTAGGAATACAGTCATGCATTGCTTAATGATGGGGATACCTTCCGAGAAATGTGTCATTGGGCGATTTCGGCATTGTGTGAACATCATAGCGTGTACTTACACAAATCTAGATGGTATAGCCTACTACACACATAGGCTATATGGTACCATCTTATGAGACCCCCGGCGAATATGCAGTCCCTCGTTATTGAAACGTCATGTGGCGCCTGACTGTATTTCAGTTTGAGGAATGAACTATTCAACTTCCCTCACTTAATCCACTACATTTTTCCTTATCTTTAACCTTTCTTGTTTTACTCCTTCCTGTTTTAGAGGAAGAAATAGCCTTGCTCCTGCAAGGCAAGCTTTTAGTATGTGTTCTTTTTTTTCTCCTTTCATTTTGTAAACAAATTTTTGAAAGTAATCCATGTTAATTGAATACAAAATAGAAAGTAGCTAAGAGGTCAACAGCAATCTCTATCTCAGCAATAATTGTCTAGAAAATATAAAAATACAATATAAATCACATTAGCAATAGAAAGCATCCAGTAGGTAGTAATTAACCCAATCAAGGGTGCACAAAACCTTTATGAAGACAAATTTAAAACTCTATTAAGGATACAGGAAAACCTGATGTACCAAGTTCATGGACAGAACGATTTAACATGTGTAAAGATACAAATTCTTCTTTAATCAATCAGGTCACTCAAGCCAATTCCAATAGAAATCTAATAGGATCATTTTTTTTCCAGTTTCATTGAGACATAATCGGCATGTAATATTGTATTAGTTTTAGATGTACAACATGATGATTTGATATGTGTATATATTGTGAAATGATCACCATAATAAGTTTTGTTAACCTCCATCTCCTCACATAGTTCTAATTTTTTTTCTTGTGATAAGAACTAAGATCTAATCTCTTAGCAATTTTCAAATATATGATACATTCGGTATTGTTAACTTTAGTCACCATGCTGCACATTACTGTACATGCTGGAGGTTTGTACCTTTTGACCGTCTTTACCCATTTCGCCCACCCCCCATCCTCCTCACAGGATCTTTGTAAGTACTCAATGACTGATTCTAGAATTTTCATGGAAGTATAAATTATAAAATAGCTAAAAAATTAAAAAAAAAAAACAAAGGCAGTGGGAGGGTTTAGACTCACTCTTCTTAATATTAAAGCCTGTTACAAAGCCATCATAACAGATCATGTGATACCGGCACAAGAACAACAGCAAAAAAAAAAAAAAACCCAGTGCAACAGAATACATAGCACAGAACACACACACACACTCACATAGATTTATCTACCTGTCTAATATTCTACATAGCATATGATAGAGATGGCATCACCAATCAATGAAGAAAGACTGGATTCTTAGCAGAAAGTGGTGAGAAAACTAGCTTAAGATACAGAAAAAATAAATTTGGATCCCTACCTCATATCATATATAAGGGTGAACTCCAGAAGGATTAAAGACCAATTGCAAAAGTAAAACTATAAAGTTAATAGAAAAAATAAAGGTAAATATCATAGTAATCTTGGAATGGAAAAGGAAATCTTAAACGAGAATCCCAAAGTGGAAGCCATAAAGGTAAATCTTGATGGATTTTAATAAATCATTATTAATGATTTCACTTCAGTGAAGTATTCAATGGACGAAGTTTGTAGAGAGATGATGGAGCAAAATAAATTACTTTTAATGTTCAGAGATGACATTACACACACACACACACACACACACACACGCACACACAGAAAGAGAGAGAGAGGAAGGAAACCAATAGAAAAATGGGCAAAGATAAGAAAAGTCAATTCACTGAAGGGGAAACGTAAACAGCTAACCAGTACATGAAGAGATTAAACTCACTAGTAATCAAAGAAATCCAAAGAGAACGAAGTCACACATTACATCCATCAGCTTGGCAAAAATTATAAAGAAGGATAATATTAGCAAGGATATGTGGAAAAGGAACTCTCACGCACAGTTGATAGGAGTAAAACTGGCCAGTTATTCTGGAAAGAGATTTGGCAGTACTTATGGAAATTAAGTGTGTGTCTAGCCTGTGATATAACCATAGCCTTCCTGGATACCTACCCCTCGGAAACTCTTTCTCAGGTCCATGTAGGGACATGTATGAGGTTGTTCATTGAAATATTTTTTGCGTTAGGGGGGTGTTGGAGGCAAACTAGGCTTTCATCATTAAGAGAACAGACGAGTATAACAGGAGATATGCCTACAATGGTATATTATGTAGCAACTAGGAGCTTTAAGATAAATGTACATATGGTAACACAGTTCTTTCTTATAAACAAAGGTTGAGTAAAAAAGGAAGCAGAATGAGATCTATAGCAAAATATTTTGTAAATTTAAAACATAATATACAAAGCAATACTAAGCATCTTTCAAGGATACTTACATATCCAAACACATTAGAGAAAAACTGAGGTAGGTATGGAGATATCACCCAAAATAGGAGGCTTAATAGACCTATGATGATATGGTGCCTTAAACTGTATGATGAACTCAGCTCTGCACCTGTGAAAAAATACACACATTCACTCACACAAAGAAAATTTATTCATTCAACAAATACTTATTGAGCACCTGCTAAAAGTGAAAAAAAATTACCATCTAAATCTCACCACATAGAAATAACCACTTTTGACATTTTGTCCACCTGTGCTCTTTTCTCCACCTCTTTCTATTTCTGAATCCTTGACTAACAAAAATTATACTTTTCTGCTGAAACATGTTTTACCGTTTAACTGATATCTTTTCCAATACTACAAAACTTGCTTTTTTCTCATCCTAAAAATAATTCATTCTCTTGACCATCATCATCTGCCTTTATTTTTCATGTCAAGACAATATCCTCAAATGGTTAACCAAATTTACTTTCACATTCACTTCTCAATCTAGAATGGTTGTCATTTCTCCCACCCTTCTCTTAAAGCTGTTTTCTCAAAGGTTACCAGTGGTTTCTTAATTTTAATCAAGTGGTCTTTTCTCTGTTTAAATAAATAAACATTTATTGGTATATACCTTGATATATAGTATGATGCCAGAATTTGTGCTAGGCACTGGGGCTACGATAAGATTCTAGTACAGTCCCTATCTTCCAGATCACATTCTGGTTAGAGGTAGATATGGAAATGGATAATCTTAATATGATGTTATAATTACAGAGATAAGGTGTGCCCAGGTTGCTACTGGAGCTCAAGTGGGAACTTTGGATTCAAGAAGATTTTTTGGAGAAGATTCAGTTGGAGTGTTGAAGCATGATCCAGTTAAATAAAAGTAAGAAATTTTACACAAGTGGTTCTCAAACCAAGCTGCACATTTGTGTTTAAAAAAATACTAATGCCTAGGCCCCACCCAAGACCAACGAAATCACAACGTCTGCAGTAGAACCTGGGCATGTTTTTTAGAAATTCCTCTTGTGATTTTAAGATGTGGCCAGATCTGAGAACCACAGATCTGGACTGATAGAGGAACAAGAGCAAGGCTACAGGTGTAGAATGGTAGGCCAAGTGGCTAGTAAGTGTCAGAGTCTCCAATCCCAGACTGTTTTCATTTCAAAGAATGTTCTTAACCTCTCCTCACTGCTGTTTCCACACGACTGAGGCGGTGTTAAGATACGTTACATCGTGCTGTGGTTAAACAAACAAACTATTTAGTGCTTTAGAACTATAAAATTTTGGTTTTGTTTTTGCTTACTTCCATTGAGGGTTATGGGGGAAGGGGTTCCTGCTTGATGTCATTCTCACTCAGGGACCCAGGCTCGTGGAGCTTTCACTATTTGGAGCCAGTTGCTCTGTCAGGGAAAGAGAAAATAGTGAATTATACACCAGTTCTTATAGGCTCCACCTGCAAAGGACTCATGACACTTCTGCCCACGTGCACTGGCCAAATCAAGTCGTGTGGCCATAGCTAACATCGTGGAGGTGACGCATGCTACTCTACCACGTGCCTGGAAGATAACTGGAATATTTATAAAAATCACTATCACTAAGCTATATGAAATCAAATTAAGTTGAATTGCCAAAGGCAGTCAGTTATATTCATCTGAGTTTCCACTATACAATGTGACCTGGAAGTAGTGATTTCACTACATTTGAGCCAACCGGGATATCCCCAGGGGAGCTGAAAGTTGTATTTTTTCACTCTTACATCTAATTCTCCCAATTTCAACTTCTTAACCCAAGTTCTGACCTTGCCAGAAGAATAAGAGTTGGGTTTCCAAGATTTCAGAACTTTCCATATTATTCAGATTGAAACTCTCTTTCGTCTTCAGAGGGTAAAATCAGCATAACAATGACTTCCTGAACCAATCAGAACATGTAACCACCCAGGCTCCATTTCTCCTTTCCTATTTGTGGAGGCCCCTTTGTAAGGGTGATTTCCAAGGCCAATTGACTCATGCCAACTTCCTGCTCTCTTTGTTTCTATTGCTTATAAATAGAAACAATATTTTCGTAATTTTTTATTATTTCAAAGAACTTACTCATATGTAGTCTCATTTAATCTCCAACTCAACTATGTGGTGAAGGGATTATTCACTCCTATTTTACAGATGAAGAAATTGAGGTTCAGAGAGGTGAGACAAGGTCTCACAGAGATTTCTGAAATATATGCACCCCCTGACAGCCACCCTAATCTTCTTTCTACTTTGTATCAATTTATCCCCTTAACGAGTCAAAATAATCATTAATTCACTCAACAAGAACTTATTGTCTATTGGAAGACTGGCATTGGGTCAAATACAGGGGGTGTATATACATGGTCCCTTGTCCTGGAGGAGTGCTCTGTTAAAGAAGATGCTGTCCCTTGCTCAATCAACAGCCTTTCTTTCTCCTAATAGAACTCTAATTTTTTTCAGGAAACCATCATATTCCATCCCTTGATCTCAGAGACCCTAAGTCCCTGCCCCAGGCTCAGGGGAAGGCCCTGTTCAGTCTAAACCAGTCGTAGACGTCTCATAGAATGGATTTGCGAGTTGGCTGGTGGTCTTGTTCTGGGTAATAAGTTATATGGGGAAGTCTGCTTAGAAGGGCTTCCCTTCCCAAATAAAAGTCAAGTAATAATGATATGAAAGCCCTTATGACTCTGCTTTCCTCTTCCTAAAGATGAATTTGATGTCTAGAAGTACATCAACATTGCTGTGACCAGGTTGTGACAAACCAACATGGGAGAAGAGAAAAGAAGAGGCTAATTCTTTGATGATATTTTGAATCCCTGAGTTGCCTACATCCAGACTTCTTGTTATTAGAGGAAAAACAACCCCCTTATATGTTTAGACTTCTGTGAGTTGGATTTTATGTTGCTCACAGTTGAATGGATTCCTAAGTGTTTCAACTGACTATTTTGGTGACAGACTCATAAACAAGTCTTATTTGTATTAGAGTTCTTAGTCATTGCCTGTCCACCCCAGCCACTTCTGAGGGACTGTACCCCATCCATAGCTCCCATCTCCCAAATTGCAAATGGAATGGTTGAGTTCTGTACAGTGGGTTCTTTCTCCACATGGGCATGTCTGATCCTAGGCACCCAACCACAGATCTGCCAGTGAACTACCTGAAGCCTACCATGGAAAATGAGAACTGGAGTTCTCTTTTAGGAATCTGAAATTAAGAATTGAGAGAATGAGTCAGTAAGCTCAGAGAGCTGAGTTGAGGGTCACAGAGAGGATTTGGGGCTGGAGTGCATGACAGGGACCATGAGCAAGCTGAAATCATAAGGAAGATGGTCAGGAGGAGAGGTTCAGAGAAAGACGGAAAGAGATACCCAAGAGCAGAGCAGAGAAAATGATGCCCTGGAGGTTCCTGATGGGGTATCTATTCCAGACCACACATGCCCTTGTCATGAGTCACCTCCTCTTTGGGACAATATGAGTGAACCTCTGCCCTTGTCTTCAAATAAGCTCTAACTAATACACTAGACAATAAGAGCTATATGTTTTTTATTATTATTAATTTTTAATTGAAGTAACATTGGTTTATAACATTATATAAATTTCAAGCGTACGTCATTATATTTCGATTTCTGTGAAGACTACATCATGTTCACCACCCAAAGACTAATTACCATCCATCACCATACACCTGTGCCCTTTTATTCCTTTCACCCTTCCCCCTCCTCCCTTCCCCTCTGGTAACCACCAATCTAATCTCTATGTCTATGTGTTTGTTGTTGTTGTTGTTGTAATTTTTATCTTCTACATATGAGTGAAATCATACAGTGTTTGGCTTTCTCTGTCTGACTAATTTCACTTAGCATAATACCCTCAAGGTCCATCCATGTTGTCGCAAATGGCAAGATTTCATCTTTTTATGGCTGAGTAGTATTCCATTGTATATATATACCACATCTTTTTTATCCATTCATCCATCAATGGGTGTTAGGTTATTTCCAAGTCTTGGCTATTGTGAATAATACTGCCATGATTATAGGGGTTCAAATATCTTTTTGAATTAATGTTTCATGTTCTTTGGATAAATACTCAGAAATGGAATAGCTGGATCATATGGTAGTTCTATTCTTAATTTTTTGAGGAATTTCCATACTGTTTTCCACAGTGTCTGCACCAGTTTACATTCCCACCAGCAGTGTATGAGGGTTCCCCTTTCTCCACATCATCTCCAACACTTGTTATTTCTTGTCTATTTGATTATAGCCATTCTGGCTATATTTTGAGTTAAGATCTTCCAATCCTACTTTCCTTGTATGCATAGTGTAAAAGATTATACTTCCTTTACAGGTTTGTTGTTGGGATTATATGTGAACTAAACCTAGCACAAGGCTTAGCACATAGCTGCAGCTTAGTGAATATTAATTCCTTTCCATTTCCCTAACGACTAGGGATGTATGGAGGTAGAATGGACTGCTTGGAAGAAAATATGCAAGCAGAAGCTTGGCCATATATATCAACCTTTGGATGGATGTGTAAATTAGTGATCCTTTACTTGCCTTTCTTTTCCAAGATTCATGACTCTTCACGTTTCTGATTGAACCAGCTTTTCCAAGTAAACCATTCTTTTTTTTTTTTTTTTTTTTGCCTTGTATCAATCCACACAAGGGAAGGAGTTAAAATGAATGGTTATGCTAAGGCATATGCCCACCCTACTCATATGCTGGATGGGACCCACATAGCTTGGGGAAGGGTTGGTTCCACAAAAGAAGGGATGTTGATCAGGCAATGACAGGATACATCCACTACAACAGGTCATCTGTCTTCTGTGCTCCTCTAACGCTACTTGAATAACAACTACTTGACTAATAACTAACATTTGTTGGGTGTTCACTATTTGCCTGGTACTCTGCTAAATGCTTTCCACGGACCATCTCATTTAGTGCTGACAGCAATCCAAGATGTAGGTACTAATATCTCCATTTTATAGAGGGGTAGTTGAGCACAGAGAGGTTAAGTAAATTGCTCATAGCCACACAGCTGGTATGTGATCAAGATGGAACCCTGGTAGTCTGATTTCCCAGCCCACAGGAAATCACAGAAAATAAGGATGTTGATGCAGGGGTCATAGAGTGAGAAGAGACTTGCTGAATAGACCCGTATGGTTGACAACAAGCAGGAGAGGCTACCTTTCTGCCCCCACTAAAAGAACTCAGAAAATAGCTCCCTTCCCAGGTGAAAGTCATTTCCTGACCTCAAGAGAATACATAGCCGTAGACTGCCCAAGCTGGAGGAGATTTAGACATCTTACAACTGGTTATTTCTGAACACCATTTTAATGAAAATGCTTCCAACAGTGGAATTCTTTCTTACATAGGTTTTACTCTTAGGCTCAATAATCATCCCCTAAAGATGGGTTCCTCCTTGTCCTCTGACAGTGCTCGTACTCCTTCATGTGGTTCACTTGGCCCTTCATGATCTGACCTGGGCCTGTGTTCCAGCCCCTTCACTTGGCACTTCCACTTCTTCGCTCCTGATCTGAAGTCCAGCCATGGTGAAATTCACACGTACACACACACCAGTCATAATCCTTGGATCTTTACATGGTCTTATTGTTGATCTATACATAACTTTGTTTTATTTCATTCTGTTTCTTCATTTACCTTTTTTGGGAGGAGGTGAGAACATTTAGGTTCTAAATTTACTTTTAAACATTATAATAAACCCCTGTAAAGCAGAAATTCTTCAGTTAATCTAAAGTAGTAGCCTTGCTGTTATCACCACTGAATTTTTTTTTTTTTTTTTTTTTTTTTGTGAGGAGATCAGCCCTGTGCTAACATCCGCCAATCCTCCTCTTTTTTTGCTGAGGAAGACGGCCCTGGGCTAACATCTGTGCCTATCTTCCTCCACTTTATATGGGACGCCGCCACAGCATGGCCCGCCAAGCAGTGCGTCGGTGCGCGCCCGGGATCCGAACCAGCAAACCCCGGGAACCAGCGAACCCCGGGCCGCCGCAGCGGAGCGCGCGCACTTAACCGCTTGCGCCACCGGGCCGGCCCCTCACCACTGAACTTTTATGTGCTCTTCACTCTGCCTAAAATTCTTTCCACTCTACCCAACCCTCTCCAATGTCCTTTAGGTCTATTCTAAAAAAGTGTCCTTGACTTTCTTCTTCCATCTTCAAGACTGAGCTAGGAATCTTCACCCAACACTCCCATAGTGTTTTGTCTTTTCCCTGTCACATCTTATCACAACATGCTATATCGCCTGTTAACTTGCTTGTTTCCCACTAGGAGGCACTAGGCTGTGAGCTTATTGAGAACAAGAACGGTGGTCTAATAGTGCAGTCTCAGTGCTTAGCACAGTGCCTGGCACATAGCATGAACTCAATATCTCAGGGGTTGGTAAAATTTTTTGTTAAGACCAGACAGTAAATAGTTTTGGCTTTGCAAACTGTACAGTGTCTATTGTATTTACTCAACTCCGCCATTGTAGTGTGAAAGCAGCCACAGACAATATGTAAGCACATGAGCATGGCTGTATTGCGGTAAAACTTTATTTACAAAGATAGGTGGTGGGCTAGATTTGGTCCATGGGCCATATTTCACTAACCCCTGCTATAATTGATGAAGAAATGAACAAATACAAATGAACGAGTGGGATTATATTTAACCCCATTTACCAGAAAGGAAGTACTAGTTACCACAAAGACCTTTTTATCAGAAAACCTGGATTCTATTTTCTTCCTATTACTTAACAGTCTTCTATCTTCTATGGCCTCCAGTGGCCTTAACTTTAAAATGGGGCCTTACCTTCTCAGCTTAAAGATTTGAAACTGTCATGTCCTTAAGGGTAGGATCTATGCCTTATTTGTCTTTATTCCCAGAGCCTAGCAGAATTCCCACATGCCTAGAGTATAATAGATTGACAAGCACTTGCTGAATGATTGAAAGGCCAGGGTGAAGCAGGTAGTTGGACCACATAACAATGTAAATTCTTAAGACTGGAAAAACTTTAGTTATCCAGCTGAATTACCACTATGTAGAGGTCCTTCTAGGTTTAATAACTTGGGGTCTTTTGATTCCAAATGACTGAAAACCCAACACAAATTGGCTTAAGCCCAAAAGGTAGTTGATTGGCACATTGATGTGACTTGTTTCAGGGGCTCAAACCATGTCAAAGACCTAGGCTTCTCTATTTCTCCACTTGCCTGACTGGTTCTCTTATCAGGCAGACTTCACTCATTAGTGGCATGATGTCTAAAATTCAGGCTCATATCCTCACAGCTCAAAGACTAGTGGAAAATAGGGAGGGTCCCCATCTCTCAAAAGTCCCTGTAAATGTGCCAAGATTGTGTATCCTTGACTTTGTTTGAGTCACTTGTCCACCCTTGAGCCAAATACTATGGCCATGAATGAAATCAATACCACCTGAACTGCATTGCCTGAGAATGAGGGAGGACTGGCTCTCCAGCAGCAAACCTCCCTATGCAGAAAAAGAAGGTGGCAAAGACATGAAATACCTAGAACTGCTATGGACCCTCTCTCAAGAATAAAATGCATTGATACAGTAATACAAAGTGAGCATCCAATATTAGGATGTTTGTGAATTTCTTGAAGCTTGTCCATGGACCTTAACTTACAAAGAGAAGAAAACCAAGCTTAGTCTCTTTTTCTAGTGTGGGAATCTTTCCAGATACCAAATTACTATTAATATTTGCATTTCTAAAATAAAAGAATATGTGCATTCAGGGGCCGGCCTGGTGGCGCAAGCGGTTAAGTGCGCGCGCTCCGCTGCGGCGGCCCGGGGTTCGCTGGTTCGGATCCCGGGCGCGCACCGAAGTACTGCTTGGTAAGCCATGCTGTGGCGGCGTCCCATATAAAGTGGAGGAAGATAGGCACCGATGTAAGCCCAGGGCCGTCTTCCTCAGCAAAAAAAGAGGAGGATTGGCGGATGTTAGCTCAGGGCTGATCTCCTCACAAAAAAAAAAAAAAAAAAAAAAAAAAAAAAAGAATATGTGCATTTAAAAAATTAAACTTTATTTTAAAACAGCTTTAGATTTACAGAAAAATTATGAAGATAGTACAGAGAGTTCCCATACACTCCACACCTAGTTTCCCCTATTGTTAACATCTTACATTAGTGTGGTATATTTGTTACAATTGATGAACCAGTATTAACACATTATTATTAACCAAAGTCCAAAGATTTGCTTAGTTTTTACCTAGTGGCCTTTTTTTTGCAGGGTCCTATCCAGGACACCACATTACATTTCAGTGCTATGTCTCTTTAGGTTCCTCATGGCTGTAACAGTTTTTCAGGCTTTCCTTGTTTTTGATGACCTTGTCAGTTTTGAGAAGTGTTTGTCAGATATTTTGTAGGATGTCCCTCAATTTGGTTGTGTCTGCTGTTTTTCTCATGATTTCACTGGGATTATGGTTCTTGGGAGGAAGACAACACAAGTAAAGTGCCATTTACATCACATCACGTCAAGGGCGCATACTGTCAACATGACTTATCTCTGTTGATGTTGACCTTGATCGCCTGCCTGAGGTAGTGTTTGCCAGGTCTCTCCACCATGAAGTCAATCTTCGTTCTCCCTCTCCATACTTTTTTTTTTTTGGAAAGAAGACACTGTGTCCATCCCATTCTTCAGGAATGGGAGTCATGCTTCACTTCTTTGGCAGGGAGTGTCTACACAAATTATTTGGAATTCTTCTGGACAGAAGATTTTTCTCTTCCCTCCCCAACTTATTTGATTCAATCATTTATTTATATCAGTACAGATATTTATTTTATACCCTGGGTTATTATCCAGTGCTACTTTATTTATTTTGCTGCTCAGATTGTTCCAGCTTTGGTCATTGGCAGCTCTTTTGGTTGTCTCCTGTCTTCCTTTAACAATCCCATCATTGTGGGGTTTTGGGGGAGCACTTCCATACTTTCTAGCCAACAAGGTGCTCCAGACTCATGTTAAATATTTCCTGCTCAGTCCTAGAATCAGCTATTTCTCCAAGGAGTCCTGGTCCCATCTATTGGAGAATGGTATTTAGAAATTAAGATCTGGGTGCTAGGTGTGCTCAATATGTACATTTTAAAAGTAAAATTATTCTAAAAGGCTTATAACTAAAAAATAGTCAATTCCTTTCCCATTCCTTCCCATAAAATTTAAACTCTCTTGAGTTTTTTCTTCTATTTTTTCCCTCCATATTACTAATAATGTGCATATGCTGGTATTGCCTGATTGATCAATTTGAGACATTTTCTATTGACCTTCCTTAAAGGTGAATAGGGTTTGGCTTTCTTGTACTCCCACCCCACTTCCTCTCTGTCCATCTTCCCAATGCAGTCATATCACACTTTTGTGTTAATCCAGTAGCCACAGTTTATATTGTTATTACCATACAACTATCTTTCACATTGAGCAAATGTACTATAATTACATATTCTTTCTTGTACATTTTATCTTTTCTGATTGTAATAATTGCCTCATTTTTTCCTTTTCTTGATTTCTCAAGTGTCTATCAAAATTCATCCATAATGTTCCAACCTATCTGTCAAAGACCTACCAAATCTCTTTTCAAAATACCTAGATGCATGAGACAATCTTATCAGTTATGCTCACCACCACCACTCTAAACCTTATTCTTCTGCCCCTCTGCTCCAGCCTGGTTTGGTTATTATGGTAACTAGTCTCCAAAGATACTTCCCTTCCCCTCCAATGAACTTCCTAGTATTTCCTTTCTTGTATTGTTCCCTCTACTTGAATCTGTGGTGGCCTCATAACTTACCTTTTGATCAGTAGAATGCAGTGGAAATAATACTGAATCACATCTAAGGTTAGATTATAACCTCTGCAGATTCTTCCTGAGCCTGTTGGAATGCTCACTTTTGAAAAATCCAGATACTATGTAAGATCCATCTACTTTGAGACTGCCATACTGTAAGGAAGCTCAAGATGCCTTGTGGAAAGGCCATGTGGAGAGAGAGAGTTGCCTGTCCAGCCTCTAGCTCTTCTAGTCATCCTATCAATTTACTAGATGTGTGAGTGGAAAAAGTCATCTTGGATGTTATCTTTGTATCTTTCTCATGTTAAAGACCTTCTCCAAATGTCTAGTGATCCCTTGGTTGTCTATTCATATTTAAAGTGATGCACTAAAAACTAACTAGGAATTCTGCATATGACTGAGGCTCATTCACTGGTGACTTTATTGAAGGGGGATTGTGTGGTATTGTTGGGGGACACGCAAATATCAATATCTGTAAGTATTTTATTAGGGCCATTCAGTTTATCCAGAGATTAAATCCCCCAGTTTCCTGGGAATAGGATGCCACAGGTCAGTGGGCATTCGGGGGGAGGATTTTCTCCGGATCCCTCTATTTTCATTCCGTTCCCTTGTTTTCTGGCTTCTCTGAGTCCAGAGCCTCACCCGATATTTGTATTTTCACAAGTACCTTCAGTGTGAGCAATGTTGAATATTTGAGGCATGTTTGGTTACAATCAAAGGAGGATTTTTTCTTTTAAATCTAGAACATTTGTGCATCCTTAAATTCTCTCTCCAGGGCTGGGTAGGAACTGGCCACTGGTATGGTTGGTTTTATGGCTGCATTACCCTAAGAGTCACAGGTCAAAGGAGGGTGTAGTGACTAAGAGCATGGGCTTTTGGATCAGCAAGTCTTGGGCTTGAGTCCTGTTTGCAACTTTTTAGCTGTGAATGTCATTTATGTAACTCCCTTGTGCCTCAGTTTCCTCATCTGTTAAATGGGAAAAATAATATTATCTAGTTCTTAGAGTTGTGAGAATTAAATAATACATCTATACCACTTAGCAGAGTGCCTAGCATATAATTAAGCATTCAATAACCAATGAGGATGATATAAATCTGTAATATAAATCTTTAGAAATCACAGCTGGTTGGTGTGCATTGATTTGATTCCTCCTCTAACTAGTTCTGTGGTCCTGGATATGTCATTGAATCTGTAGAGTCCAGAAGGGCCATAAATATCATCTAGTTCAAGCCCTGTAACCTGGTTCATGAATTATCTTTCGTGCTCTTCCCCAGCAAGTGGCTTCATTAACAAGTGGTGGAATTGGCCCCAGACCTTAGGCTTGTTGTTACCTGAGCCTGTCTTGTAACGACAACAGTATGCTTCCTCTATTGAACCTCTTCTTTCCTTGTCCAATAAACTCTAATGGTGATTTTGGCTTATATGATGGTTGATTGCGGCTCTGCTTTTCTTTCTCCATTATCAGGGCAAAGGGGCCAACAGTCTGGGTGAAGGAGAACCCAGAATGGAAGCAGAGCCAAATGCCCGACTAACTTTCCCATGGCCACTATGAGGACCGTGTACATGTCCACACGTAAACAGCTACCCGTGAGGAGCGTTCATCGCATGTTGTTACAAGCTACACAGCAGCCAGGTGGGCCGTGGCTCACGCACAGCTTACACGCGCACATGCGTACAAGCACACACATGAGTGCTCATGCACGTGTAGGAAGTCCTGCTGTACGCATGGACAGAGGAGTACACGTACACCCATGCCATCAGTCCACACAGCAGCACACACACGCTAGTGGCCAGGAGAAAAGTGCTTAGCACATTTTATCGTGCATCCTGGATTGAGGGAGGCCATTCAGGATGGGGGAAAGGGAAGATTATGAGGCAAAAAGAGAAATGAAAGTAAAGGTCCCGCCCCGTCAGCATTAACTGGAGTATAAGAAATGGACTTTGGACAGACAGACAGACTCCTGGGGCCTGCCGACAGTCAAAATGTCTAAAAGACCTCTCGTTCTCTGGGTGCTGATTGAACTCGGGTGGCTTTGTCTGAGTAAGTGTTCTGAATCCTTCCATGCAGGGGTTCCTGGACAGCTTGGCATCCTGTGAGGGATTTCCGTGGCTGATCGGGCGTCAGTAAAGCAGAAGCCCACTTCTTTGAATCTCCCTAGGTTTTCTTCTTTGGAGGGTCTCTCTCCTTCCTTGTTACACAAGGTTTATCCTAAGACTGGTTTTGGGGTCTTACGGTGGGGTAATTTGTATTCATATAAGAAACGTCAATTTAAGAAGAAACACAGAAATAAGGAGTCAGATGAAGTGGGGAAAAGAATTTCCTCTGTAGGTATTATTAGCACAGTCAGGGCCGGAGGCATTTGTTCTGGTAAGAGCTCTTATTATAATTCTTATTTTTCTCTTTATTCTCAGGAGTTTTTGTTTGCTTTTTGTTTTGTCTTATTTTCCTGGGGATGAGGCTTCAAGGTGAGGTTTCTTTTCTGCACATTGTTTCCGGGTTTTGGACGATGCAAATCTATGTACCTGTGCATCCTGGGTGGTACAGGGCAAAATGTTCAGGGCTGAGCTGCAGCTGTGTCTTGGTCACTAACCATTGAGATTGTGAACGTGTCTGAATTGCTCTGGCTCTTCCAAGTACGAAATGAGGGGCCTGGATAAGACCAGTTACAACAATACGTGATTCTAGGACTAGATAATACTTAATTCCCTTGAAGTTTTAAAAGTTTGTAGTTATTTGCCCAAGTCTTTCAAATGTGCCATAAGACTTGGGAAAACACCTACATTCGAAGGAAGACATATGTGTTCTCTCTACCCCTTTGTCATGCTGTTCTTTCTGCCTTTCTTTCCTCTGTAACTCCATGCATCCTCAGGTCTCCACCTAAGTCAGGCTCTTCCTGAGCACCCAGAGCCTCCGGACTAGCGTAGGTGTTTCTGCTACGAGTTCCTGTCCTCCCTGGCGTCCCCTGTTGGAGAACTGGTCACCCGGTAGTAGTTGCTCACTTAACTGACTCTCTCCCCAAATACTCAGTAGGAGTTAGTGGAATGTAAGCAGTCCCTGTCACTTTCTTTACCAATGTTTTTTACTGTTCTTTGTCTTGTCCTGGGAATTTGAGGTGTGGAGAGTTTTTCTGTGCTGAAAGTTGCCAGAGTCTGTGTCCACCTTTCCTGCTACTGGCTGGACACTGATTGAGTGGGCTTCTCCAGCTTTTCTTGAAAGAGGCAGCACCTGGTGGCCTGTCTGTACCATTTGTACCTTTTCTAAAATGACCAATTCAGAAGAGAGAGAACCATGGAGGATCAATCAGAGCCAGATGTACTCTTAAAAGATGCCAAATCAAACGCTTCACTCTGTAGATGGTGAAACTGAGACTTGGATTGGAAAAGGGCCTTTCTTAAGGTCCCCAGCAAGAGAAGGAACCGAGCTTGCACCAGAACCAAGGTTGTACCCACCATCCTAGCTAATTCCCCCAAAGGGGAATTAATTTGATACCAACGATTCCTTTGCTCCAGGATACTTTTGCAGATGGAAGGAACAGTTTCTTGTCCTATTTCTAAATTCTGTAGAAGTGCTTGGTTACTTGTACTAATACTTTGTTAATTTCATGTGGCATTTGATACTTCATCTCATATGAACCATAGAACTATTTCTGAGGGGAGCATAATCTCTCCTCTTTGTCTTATGATGATAATGAGGTCAGGGTTATTGTGCCTTTCCTCTAAGAACACAAAAGCAGTGGCTGGCAGAATGAGGTTTTTCATGTAAGCCGAATGGGTGTTTTTCTGCCACACCAAATTGCCTGCTTACTTTTTTTAACAGTAATTTTTGATTAGATGACTAATACAGAAACAACCTTAGTGGAAAAAATTAAAATGTTATAAAGCTAAAATCCCTTTTGACTACTACCTCCAGCCCAGTCCCTTTCCCCTGATCATCGAGGTGACTGAAGAATGAGTCGGGTGTATGTCTCACCGGACACTATTATACGCACTTCCCTTCATACGTCTGCACCCACAACAAAATGCAAACTGTCTTATTTATTTATTTTATAAAATGGTTTTATATTTTATGCATTGCTTTGGAATTTGCCCTTTTCACACATGAATAAGGCTTGGAGTTTTCATGCCCATTGATATAGATCTCTCTAATCCTATTAATCTTCTACATATGATTCCATGGAGGGAATATGCCACAGTTTAGCCATTCTTCATATACACATTGTCCGTTCCATTCACATATATATGAGGGCTGCAGTAAATATTTGCAAACAGGTTTCCTTGCACACGTCTGTTTTTCCAGGGTGGATAACAACACATGAAATTCCTCAGGCTTAGCTAAGACACGTGTATGCTGAGTATTAATAGAAACTGCCAAATTACTCCACAGTGTGGCTGTACCAACTCACACTCCATTTCTCTCCAGTTTACTCCAGTAGGCTAAGTCATTTTTTAGGTCCCTGTCTGGCCAACACTTGATACTATCACATTCTAAATTTTTGCCACTCTAATAGATGAAGTTTACTGGTCTTATCTGTGAATTGCCTGTTAAGTCCTTTGCCAGTTTTACCATGGCAGCCCCATGGCAATCATAAAGAAATCATAAAGAAAATTTTATTACAGATAAACAAAAAATATAACACTACAAAAAAACAATCAACTAACAAAGGAAGAAATCAAGAGAAGAAGAAAGGACCTAAAGAACTACAAAACAGACAGAAAACAGTTAACAAAATGGCAATAGTAATTCTCTACCTATCAATAATTACTTTAAATGTAAATGGATTAAATTCCCCAATCAAGACACATAGAGTGGCTGAATGGATTAAAAAAACAAGATCCAACTGTAAGCTGTGTACAAGAGACTCACTTTAGCTTTAAGGACACACATAGGCTGAAAGTGAAGGTATGAAAAAAGATATTCCACACAAATTGTAACCAAAAGAGAGCAGAGGTCGCTATACTTATATCAGACAAAATAGATTTTAAGTCAAAAACTGTTACAAGAGACAAAGGTCATTATACAATGATAAAAGTGTCAATTTATTTGGGAAGATGTAACAATTATAAATATATATTCACCCAACATTAGAACACCTAAATATATAAAGAAAATATTAACAGACTGAAGGGAAAAAAAGACAGCAATACAATAATGGTAGAAAACTTCAATACTCCACTCTCAACAATGGATAGATCATCCAGATAGAAAATCAATAAGAGAACAGCAGACTTAACATTTACACCAAATTGACCTAACAGAAGACATGTACAGAACGTTCCTTTCAACAGCAGCAGAACACACATGCTTCTCAAGCACACACCAAACATTCTCTAGGATAGATCACATGTTAGGCCACAAAACAAGTCTTAACAAATTCAAGAAGATTGAAATCATATCAATATTTTTCCTGAACACAAAGGTATGAAACTGGAATTGAATAATAGGAATAAAATTGAAAAATTCACAAATGTGTGGAATTAGACAACACACTTCTGAACAACCAATGGATCAAAGGAAAAATCAAAAGGGAAATAAAAGAAATATACTGAGACAAATGAAAATGAAAACATAACATATCAAAACTTATGGGATGCACTCTTTTCTTACTGAGTAGTGGGATGCCTCCTTCTATGCTATGATACTTGGGAAAACGAACTGTTGAATCTCCAGTAGAAATAATTCTTGTACCTTTTTAAAATTAATTTACCCAACATTCATAGGAACTAACTCATATTTTAGAAGTTATTAGTTTTAGGTGCATGTGTTCTGTGTTGCTAACACAGCTGAGGGTGATGACAAGGAATTTCTTATTTTTTTCCTGGCTTCATAGTGGGCAAAATGGGCTTCCATAGCATTTTACAATCTGGGAAACATTTCCACTGTGACAAAGTGAAGAGACTGTGAGCTCAGGGAAGTCTCCAGGCTGGTCTCAATTTGGAATGACCTTCGTCATGAAAGCCAACTGTGATAAACTCAGGAAGCACAATGTTTTGCTTACTATGTAGCGACTCTTAGGGCTGTGCCGGCCTTCTCCTGGAGAGGGGTAACTGAACGTTCCTGACACCTGGGTCAGGGAGGAACAGGGTACTGCTGGCCATGTCTTATACAACTTAGCCAACTGGGTCAACAAAATTTGTGAATAGAGAGTCTCACAGGAGGGTACTTTGGAGAAAATAATGAGCAGAGACCTAGGTACCAAGAGGGAGCAGGATGTGGTCTTGATGATTTGAGCTTCAGCCTGCCTGGCTCTCACTTCAATAGCTTTTATTTGGTTTATAACAATCGCTGATGCTCAATTAAACCAGTGGGCTTAACATTTGCAGCAGTGAAAATGTTTTGCAGATTCTCAAAGATGAAACTAACCTTAGGAGAGCTTGTCTAGTGGTCCTCAAACCCTGGGTGAGTGGCCAATAATAACGGAATGACCTAGAGAACTTGGTTATGTACATTTCCGTGGGCCTTGGCTTCAGTGATTCTGACTTGGGCAATCAAGTATTTTTAACAAGCTCTCTAGGTCATGCTGATGAACAGCTGAGGCTGGGGAACATGGATACTTCATTTTAGAAATCGTGATACCTTCCATCTCATAGCTAATATGGTAAAACTAACCCTCCAGCATTTTTGTATGTCACAGCTGCCATTCTAGATAATTCCTGTGGTCCCTTCCAGTCCTAACATTAAAAGAATCCTTCAACTCCACCTAACTTCATATTCTCCAGCAATAAATAAATGGTCCAGAGCAATTAATTTCTATTTCTAATACTAAAAGGAGAGAAGAACAACGGAATATAATTCAACAGCCTATCTTCCTGCCATAGCACTCTCTGGATTGGAAGACAGAGGGAGGCTCATTTGAGGCATTCGAGTTAGCAGTCCATGATCACTGCTTAATGAGATACAGTGGGTAGAGTGTTGTTTTTGGACCTGTTTATATGAGTTAGTGGAATTGGGTTAAAGGATCAAGATTTTTCACAGGAGAGTTTATTGGCTTATTGAACGGTACTCAAGATCAGAGTTTTTAAATCAGCAAAAAGGTCTTGCTGCAGAGATGAGTTCAGAGACTCAGGGGAGCCAACTGTCTCCACTTGGGGGATGGAAGTGTGTTAAGTTAGGAGCTCAGCAGCAGTGAAGGGCACATCAGAATTTAGGCTAAAGAAACACATAGGCTATGACTCTCTTCATCTTCCTGAAAGCATCTATCTACGCAATCACTGTGTAACATATTTGAGAAATTTTAGTACCACACAACCTAGTTTTCTCATCTTTCCTCATAGCTTCAACCGCATCAGAGATTGTCGTGAGAGCATATTTGGGTCAGACGGTGACTTTGCCCTGTATGTACTCCTCCTGGTCTCAGAATGGCAACAGCATGTGCTGGGGCAAAGGCCAGTGTCCCAACTCCAAATGCAATGAAGAGCTTCTCCACACTGATGGGAGTAGGGTGCTCTGGAGCAAGTCGTCAAAATACAAACTTCAGGGGAATATCCAGAGAGGCGATGTCTCCTTGACCATCTCTAACACCAACGAAGCCGACAGCAGTGTGTACTGCTGCCGCATAGAGGTGCCTGGCTGGTTCAACGATGTGAAAAAGAACATTCGCCTGCAGCTGAGTAGAGGTGAGCCCGCAAAGAGGCTGCTGTGTGTGGAGGAAGAGAGTCAGTGGTTAATGAGTGATGGATTCAGTGAGTGCTGTTGGAGAGACTGTAGCTGCTTAACCAAATAGTGGGCGGATTAAATCTGAGATGTGTTGCTATGACTAGAGGAGCCGTGGTATGGTGCAATGCCCATGGGGGCCAAGAAGGCCACAGAAATGAATGAGTGTGTGTTGGGGTTCGGGAAGGGAATCAGTGAATTGCAGGGTCAATCTGAAGAGGGCAGCTGCTTCTTAGTTAGCGTATTGTTGCCTTGCAGAAACTTGGGTCCAGTGTTTACGGATTTCTCAATTTTTATGTGAACTATATTGATTTTTGCACGTTGGGAAAGATTTCAAAATTAAAAAAAAATACTGCGTAAACTAAATAAAATGTGTCCCTGGGTCATCTTCAGCTCATAAGCCAATAGTGTGTGACTTCTGGCAGAGGGAAAGGGCGTGGGATTTGGAGAAAGTCATACTAGTTTTCAGGTGTTCTTTCCTCCTCTTACTATCATTGCTTTTGATGAAATTTGGAATATGGCAGAACTCCTCAAGATGTAAGTTGCATGGAGGGCAGGCTATAGTTGAATTATGTTAATGATAATCATCTTTCCTGCTTGTCTGGAATGGAGTTTCTCAAAGTAAGCTCTGTTTTCAATCTGCGTCAATAATGGAGGATTCTTGAGCTCTATTCCTAACTGGATTGGCATCTTGGAAGGCAGGGTCTGGATATCTATACACTTAACAAGCTTCTCAGGTGATTCAAATGCACTCTAAAATTTGAGAACAACTGATGTGGATACTTCTAATCAGAGAACTTTCATACACATTAGTATATTTTTCTCTCAAAGTAACTTTGTGAGATAGAAGGTATTACTCTGATTTATTGAAGATAAATGATGCCAATCCAAGTCTTCTTCTTTCAAGCCTGGTATAACCAGCTATTGTTTTATAAAGTACTTGTTGACCTCAGCACTCTGTGGAGTCATTTCTAAGTTCACTTGAAACTAATGGGGTCTCTCTGGTCCATTAGAGTTAATAGATATTTGGTGTATTTAAGAGAAGGGGGTATCTGTAGAATAACTGTGGCTAATGAACCCAAATTCAAATGGTTAGAGGTGAGTTGTGTTGGCATGAACTAATCTTTAACATCTGAAAGAGACTACATTCTCACCCTATGTTGCATACTTTGGGCTCACTTTATTTTCAGATTTTAATTTTAATTTTATTTCATTGTGGAAAGAACACCTAAAATGAGTTCTATCCTACCTTAATAAATTTTCAAGTGCACAATATATTATTGTTAACTGTAGGTGCAATGTTGTGCAGCAGATCTCTAGAGCTTATTCATCTTGCTTGACTGGAATTTTGTATTTGGGCTCACTTCAGATGCAATCCTTAATTCACTCATCCATGCAATGTTTATGGAACACCTACTACGTGCCAGCACTGTGGTAGGTATTATATTTGTAGCAGAGAACAAAATAAATACCAGATTTTCCCTTTATGGGGCTAACAGTCTAGTGGGAGAAGCAGGTGTTAAACAATAGTCACCAAATAAATGTGTAGTTATGAAATGCAAGAAATGCTGTCAAGGTAAAGTACGAGAGCGCAAAACCAAGAGACCTAATTCTTATTAGAATATGGATGACCTCCTTGCAGAAGTGTCCTTTTGGCTGAGACATGAAAGTTAAGTAGGAGTTAGCCTATTGAACAGAGAGACTAGGAAGCAGCAGGTTCAAAGTTCCTCCAGCCAGAAGGTCACTCTTCAAAGAACTGAAGAAAGGCCGGTGGGCTGGGGAAAAGTGAGATGAGTAGAGTGGAGACATGAGATTGGAAAGAAAGACAGAGCCAGATCAGGTGGAGTTACGCAGGCCAAGGTTGGGAGTTGGGTTCTTTATCTTAAGGGCAAGGAGGACCCAGTAAAAAGTTTTAAGCAGGGGACCGACATAATTACATTTGTCATTTTAAAAGATTACTCTAGCCAATGTGTGAAGAACAGATTCGAAAGGTCAAGAGTAGAGGCAAGAAACGCAATTTTCGTGGGCACTACAATGGTCCTGGCCAGTGGACCAGGTGAGGGCCACAGAAAAGGAGAGAAACGGATGGATCCCAGATATATTTGTATTGTTTCCCTTTTCCTCCATCTCCACTTAGTATCAGACATATCTTCTATTGGTTACAGCTACAACAACCACCGAGTCAAGAACAACTCGTCGCCCAACCACCACCACTGCTATGACGACAAGCACAGCTGTGCTTCCAACAACAGTCATGACGACACCTGACCTCACAACTGGAACACCACTTGAGACAAAAACCACCACTGCCCTCACAACAATGGCAACCACATGCTCTCCAACAACACTGAGTAACCTTCCTGAGGCAACCACAATTCTTCTGATCACTGAGCCCTCCCCAGAAGGGCCTTTCCTCACTGAAGGTACGTAGTACAATTGGCCATTCTTTCCCTTCTGCTGGTCAGATGTATCTTAGTTCCTTTGGAACAGGGTTCTCCCACTGAATGGGGCAGCCCAGAAACTTGCTTGTGTGTGTGTGTGTGTGTGTGTGGGTGTGTGTGTGTGTGTATTAGTTTGCTAGAGCTGTGGTAACAAATACCACAGAATGGGTGCCTTAAACAACAGAAATTTATTTTTTCACAATTCTGGAGGCTAGAAGTCTGAGATAAAGGTGTCAGGAGGGTTGATTTCTTCTGGGGCCTCTTTATTTGGTTTATAGATGGCCATCTTCTCCCTACGTCATCACATGGTCTTCTCTTTGTGCATGTCTGTTTCCTAATCTCCTCTTCTTATAAAGACACCAGTAATATTGGATTAGGGCCCATTCATATAACCTCATTTTACCTTAATTACTTCTTTCTCCACATACAGTCACATTCTTAGGTACTGGGGGTAAGAATGTCAACATATAAATTTGGGGGGGATACAGTTCAGCCCAAAATTGTGCATTTGTGTGTGTGTGTGTCTGTGTGTGTGTGTGTGTGAGGATGTGGTTTCACTAAATCTTCCTTTTCTTTGTTTTATGGTTTCCTTTTTGTTTTTTTCCTGTTTTTTTCTTTTGTGTTTTTGAAAAGTCAGCTTTTTTGGCTCTCCAATTGACCTTCCAGGAGTCTTGGAGACGTTTATTGAAGAAGCAGGAAATGTCACCCTGGGTCAGATTCTAGTTCCGTCCTGCCGGGGGTTAATTCTCTGCTTGGGCATCAAAGATTGGTTGAGGAAAGCCCTTAAAGGCCTTAAAATATCCCCTGATGATGAACTGGTTCTACGCTTGTTTCCTCTTTCTTTTTTCTTCTGAATCTTTCTTGATCCTCATCTTGGACCTCTCACTGAGTTACTAGCTCCGTTACTTACAGGGACTTATCAAAGCTCCCACCGTGTTTCAACCTCTGATTCTCAGGTAAGAATATTGGAAAACCATCATAGGATAGTTTGAAGGCTTTCTTAGGTATTTCAACTGCCTCGGTAAGACCTGGCTTATCTAAATAGCTTTACAGTATTGAATTGGTTAATTCTATTATACTCTGAGTAGTCACCTAAAATCCGTGAACTATAAACCAATCAATTTTTGTACGTATTTTTTATTCTTTTGGCCTTTAAAATCTTAAAATACAACATTTGTAATTTTTTCCCTTGATTCTAAAAATTACTTGCAATCCTTGAAGAAAACCTGAAATATATAGAAAAGCACGAAGACAACTATAAAAATAGACCTGAATCCCACCACTCAGCACAAACACTTATTTTTTAGCTGCCTTTTATCAAACTTTTTTTCTCTTCCAGAATCAGAAACTTTCCCTCCCTCCAGTGACTCCCAGACACCCTCTGAGGTGACTTCCGGAGACACTGCCTTGTTCACATCTGAAGGTATGTGGACACGTGCTCTCCCCTCTTCTCTTCTCATCCTTTGGATTAAGGAGAATAAAATGTTGTTGAATCAGATGACTAGAGATAACTTTTGGGTCCTGTGTGCCATGAAGCCCACCTAGGACAAATTGGTGTCAGGGCAGCATTTGTGGTTCATTCATTCTTGTGACTTGAGAGAGAGAGACAGACAGGCAGACAGACATCGACGTTGATTTGTTTGTGCAATTCTCCACGGTGGCATGTGTCTAGAATATCTGCCTTTCCACTCTGGGCTAGGTGGTGCTTAGCTGTCTCATCCTAATTCTAAGCACACCAATCTTCTTTTGTTGACCTCATTGGCTTTTTATAGTGGAGGGAGAATTCTTTCATTCATTTGTCCTTTTATCCACCCGTCAAGACTTCTTTAGGATTTACTAGGGCCCTGGGGCAGAGAATACCCTAAAAATAAGACAAGCACCTTGAGGGTGCTAGAGAGGACTGCCCAGGCTTCACTGCCAGTTCTACTCCTTTTTGTCGGGGATCTCTGGCCTTGGTTTATTCCTAGGTTTGTTGTAGAATTGTATAACTTCACACATGCAAAAGCCTTACATGGCACACAGTAGGCACTTAAATTGTAGATGTTCCCTCAATGAGGCTTATAGTCAAGTGGGAGAAAACAGACACCTGTGGGGTAAATAAATCAAGGCTTGTGATAGTACAACACAGGGAGGCAGTACAGTAGAGTGGCTCATGTGTGTGCTCTGACATGACACTGCCTGGGTACAAATCCTGCCTCTTACCTGCTGTGTGACTTTGAGAAAGTTACTTAATCTCTCTGGGCCTTGGCTTCCTCATTGGTAAAATGGGAATAGTAGTGACACGTATCCTATGTCTCTTTCTGAGGATTCAATGAGAGATGGCATGTAGATCACTTAGAACAATGTCCAGCATGTACTAAATACCCAGTAAACATTAGCTCTTCTTTTTTATGACAAAAGTCAGTTTAGGGGACAGTGGGCCACCAAAAATAGGAAGATAAGCATTTATCTAAGTTTGTTTTCTCTTTTCCTTTGTTTTTTCCAGAGTCCAAAGATTGGGTTCCGCAGTCAACATCCCAGGCATCGATGTGGGAAATGAGTGACTTGGTGACTTCTCCTCAGCCAAGAGGTGAGGGGGCTGTGTTCCCGAGAGTGGTTTGTCTTTGGCCCCGGGGACAGTCTGTCATCTGCCTGCTTGTCTTGGGATTCAGCTATTTTGGTTCCACTGTGGTCACGTCTTACATCCTCCAGCAAGCTGGGATGAAAGTGAAACACGCTAAAGGAATCAGTGCCGGCTTCTTCCTTCCCCACTTACTCCTTCATCCCCCTGCTGGGATCCCCCTTCTTCCTCAGCCGCTTCTGACTTGAAGCTAGGAATGCTAGTAGGAAAATCACCCATTCACTTTTCAAAATATTATTAACTTATTTTAAATTACACAAATAGCACACTAATGTATTTTTGTTAGGGATACATAAAAAAAGGTAGAAATAAAATTCTCTTTGACTTCCTGTCTTTAATCCCAGCCCATCCTCTGAGATAATCACTGCTGTTAGTTGAAGATGATCATTCTTCAGATCTTTTTCTATTCCCAATGTGTGTGCATAGATACAGAAATATACAGTTTGTTTTGTGTGTGGGTTTTTAAAAAATGCTATCACACTGTACGCAGCCTTCCGCGTTTTGTTTTATTCATCTAACATTATGCGCTGGGCCACTTTCTTCTTGGGTCCGTGTAGATCTGCACCATCATGTTAAATTGCTGTATAGTATTTTACACTACAAATACTTATAGTATCCATTGCCCATTGAGGGGCATTTAGGTTGTTCCAATGTTTCATTATCATAAATAGTTGGCAGTGAACATTCCTGTATGTTGAGTGTCTCCTTAAGTGTTTATGCAAGTGTTTCTCTAGCTAGGGCGGTGACCGAGAAGGAGAAATGCTAGCTGAAAGAAGTGTGCACTTTTAAATTTAATAACTGTTACAAAATTGTTCTCCGGAAAAGGCTGTGCCAATTTATTTTCCCACCCAGGGAGTATCTGCTTTCTCATATCCTCCCTCCACTTGATATGACCATTTGTTTAATTTTTTCAATCTCCTGAGAAAATGTCATCTCCTTCCTTTGTTGTTCTGATTAACACAGAGTTTAAGTGTCTTTTTTATATGTTTATTAGCCAGAAAACAGCCATCCTTTAACTCTGTGAAGGAGGCAATGTAACACCACTCACAAAGTCTCGGAAGATAGAATTGGAGGGGACAGACAAAAGTGAGTGGAAAAGGGACAGGTTTTGAAGGAAGACTATGCATCAAGATGAAATGCCAGGGTGCTCTAACGTGGAAAAGCTTTGGCATGCACTGACTCAGACAGCGGGAAGACGGAAAATCAGGACTGGTTGTTGATAACTTAAGGAAACAGGGCTCCGAAGATCCAAATGATCTTTGTCCGTGGGATGGGTAAGGGTGGGGGTCTATTTTCCGGCAGAAGAGAAGGTAGCAACTAGAAAAGGGATGCAGAGTGGACAAGGAGTTTTCAAAGTGTTATCATTTATGCCTTTTAAGTCTTGGACTATTCTACATTGATTTGCAAGGGAGCAAGAGGTCATCTGATGTTTTACCCTCTTCTATAGTACTCCTGATAATTTTCATTTCACTCCTCCTTGATAAATCCCAGAAGAGAAAGAATGCTTGCTGTAATATCCATAGGCTGCACTGCTGAAGGGGAGCTTGTTATAGGGAGGTCTGTCAGTCTCCATGTAACATCTACTCATTATGGAAGAAACTAGGGTTTATTGAGCACATATCTTGTGCTGGTGCAGTGCCAAGCTGTTCTCATGGGCCACTTCATTCAATCTCTCTTTGGCAGATGCTCACATCCCTATTTTATGTAACTTTCCCAAGGCCACACAGCTCTCAGGTACCAGATCCAGGAAGTCGAGCTCTGATTCCACTGTCTTTCCCTCCCCTCCCACCAAAGCCCCAGTAGATAGTTGTATGTCATAGCTGCACATCCTTCTAGTTGCTGTATGTGGGATGCGGCCTCAGCATGGCCGGAGAAGTGGTGCGTCAGTGCACGCCCGGGATCCGAACCCGGGCCGCCAGCAGTGGAGTGCGCGCACTTAACCGCTAAGCCACCGGGCCGGCCCTGATTCCACTGTTTTAGATATTATTTTATCCTGCCTTGCCTTCCAGTCTGAAATAAAAGGTCATGTTCTTTCATTTACCATTCTCTCTTCCCATTGGTTTTTGTAATGACACATTCATAATAAGAATTGCACTTACCATCTACTGAGGACTTAGCTGTGTGTTATATGCTGTACCAAGGGTTTTTAACACATATTTTCTTATTTAAATCTTACAATGACCTTCTAGTCAGGTACAGATATTATCCTCATTTTACAGATAAAGAAATGGAGGGTCAGAGAGTTTATTAGATAAGCTAAAACCTACTGAGGTCTTTCTTTGTTTTAACACTATGCACTTTACATGCATTACTTTGTTTGATTTTTCACAAAATCCTGTGAGATAGATACCATTATCACCTCCATTTCAGAGTCCATGAAGGTTGTGTAACTTCTCTGGTAAATGATGGACCTGGTTTTAACCCATGTCTGTTCAGCTCTCATGCCACACTAACACCAGGCTATCTGCTTCCTCCTCACCCCATCTCCCCTCTGCAGCCACTTACAGAATAAGACTACTCTTCATTCACATGAAAATGCTTTCAACCCATTTCAGAGGGCTGCACGCCTCTGTGGGGTTTTCCTTCCCTGGCTAAATATCCCCACTTCCCTCCTCACTTCTTCATGTAATTTTTGGATGGCAAGGCTTCTATGTTTGAGGGCTGGTTTAAATCCTTCAACAGAATCTTGTCAAAATTATTATTCCCTAAAATTAGCATTACCCAGAGTGGCAATTCTTCACCTCCACTCTATGGCTGCCTAGAATGGAGTTCAGAGACATGGAGTGAGTTGCCTAAGATCATGTAGCTAGGCAGAGGGAGACCTGGGACTCACACCCAGGTTTCAGGGATTTTAAACTGTGTCCATGGACTCCTAGATGCAGTTGTCTGTGGATGAGCTTGAGGGGGTGGGGGTGATCACCCTGAAATTATACGTATAATTGTGTGTGTATATGCACACACACATTTTTCTGGGGGAGAAGCTAGGACTTTAATTAGATTCTCCAAGGGTTCTGCAAAGCCCTAAATGGTTAGGAACCATAATTCAAACACAAACAATTAACAATAACAACAACAATAAAAACTCTCCTAGGTTTCACCCCCGCAACTAAAGAAGTCTGTTAGGGGAACACAAACCCTTACCCCTCCAGGTACCTAGGAACTTAATTGTTCTGTCTAGCCTGAGGATTAATTTCATTTCTGGCTTGGCAGCAGGAACGTATGAAATGGTCCCAAGTTGCTCCCTCAAGGCCCAGTCTCTATTGGGTAGGGACTCTGAAGCCAGGCGGAGTAGAGCCCATGACTATGTCATTTCCTAAATAAAATCAGGTGGCCTGGGATTAAGTCCTCTGATTATGCCTCCGGTTCACTTTTACTTTCTCAATAACATCCCAAATCCTTTATTTCTAGTTTTTTCTTCTCACAGTCTTCTGGGCAGCATTGGGTGGGGGTAAAAGAGCTCAGTTGAGGAGTCTGAAGGCTCAGGGTTATATCTCAGCTTTGCCATTTTCTGCTGTTTTTTGTTTTTCTTTTTTTTTTTTCTTTTAGAATCTCAGGTGAGTGACTTGTTCTATCCTTCTCTAAATCTCAGTTTCTTCCAAATGTACGACAGAGATAGCAGTAGTATTTATTTCACAGGGCTGTTAAGTGAGGAAATGCACGAGGAAAATGCGTAGTACATAATTACTCTTTAGTGAATGACAGTCTTCATGAGCGAGTCCTGTTTCCTCTCTCCTTTGCATCTCTGCTTCTCTTCCTCCTTATGCACCTTCCTTGTTAGGCCAGTTCAGAGGGGTAACAGGGCCACTTCCAAAAACTCCCAGTTGACACACTGTTCTTTATAAGCACATAGACACTTTTTGATTTTATGGTCTTTTTAACTGCTAGTCACACCAGGGAAACAGCCAGTGAGTGACAAAATTACAAACTTGGGGAAGTTGCAAAAGCTTTTAAAATCTCACGTTAGTAATTCTCTACTCACTATTAGAATAAATCTGAGATTCTGAAAGCTTTTCACTGACTCCTTTTTTGGTGGCTCTACAGAACTCTCAATTATTGGTTTTATTCCCTTGGGTGGACCTCTTCCATCTTCTACCGCGTCTCAGTTGTTCTGTCCTCACATCACTCAGTCTATGGAGGGTCCACTCCATAGTTGAGGCTTAGAAATCAAGTTGCGGCTGAAGAACAGCCATGGTTGAGTTTGCCACGCAGGGGCATCCAGATTCATGTTATTTATTTTATAAGACAATTCCAAGTACACGTCTCCTACTTCAGTGCCCTCCTCCACTTTTAAGGTGTTTGATCTGCAGGCATCGTCTGAAGAAGCCCTAGTCAGGGGGCAAATCCTCACCTCTTCTCTAAAGCTGCCCAGAGTGGAGCTCAGAGGTGTGGAGTGACTTTGTCAAGATCACACAGCTAGACAGAGGGAGAGCTGAGATGCACACCTGCGTTTCAAGGGTTTTAAACTTACATCCATGAACTCCTGGGGAGGGGTGTTATCTGTGGAAAACTGGGAAACTGAAGCCCAGAAAAGGGCAGTGAGTTGAGAGAGGCCTTGTAGTGAGTTAGGAAGAGAGCTGAGACCAGAGCCCGGTTCTGATCCCACGTGCAGTTGGCCAACTGTTTCCCAACAGAGCTTCCCTGTGGGTTTCCCTCAGATTTTCGTATTTGCTCCTAAAGTATTAGGTTTCACTTTTTTTCCAACCTTCAAATGGATCATTATACCCATCACCAGCGTGAAGTCAAAGCTGTAGAACAACTTCAAATTGAATGCACCCAAATGTGTTTGAGGATTTTGCTGTCAATCCAGTAAAATTGGAAAAAATGAATATTGCTTGGGTAATAACATTTTTCTTTCCTTGAGATTTGTTTTTTTTTTGTGAGGAAGATCAGCCCTGAGCTAACATCCATGCCCATCTTCCTCCACGTTATATGGGAGGATGCCACAGCATGGCCTGACAATCTGTGCATCTGTGCGCACCCGGGATCCGAACCCAGGCCACCAGCAGCGGAGCGCGTGCACTTAACCGCTATACCATGGGGCTGGCCCCTTTTCCTTGAGATTCTTATAGGAGCTTTTTCTTGGTCCTAGGGGTAGGATGGTGACAGAGTGGGGTGGGGAGGCTTTTAGAAACATTTTTTTTCTATTACTGTATGTTTGTTTTGCAAAGCCAGCTTCATGGCCCAGAACAAGCTGGACTTTCCATGGAATCAAAGGGTTCATAGGGAAAAGTGGTTGGAGATGGAATTTTACATCTTTATCTTGGCATTTGGTTTGGATATGGGGAAATAAACAGCATGATTTTTGGTAAGGGCCTTTCACATCTGTCATTCGTTAAACATGGCTTATCTAGTTGCCTCTCTGTACATAGCATAGGACATATCAACATGAGTAAGTCATGACCTCTGTTCTTAAAGAAGCCACACGTTGGTGGGATAGACAGACTTGTGTATAACTAACAGTCATCCAGGGTACTTTGTTTTAGATAAAAGTATGAAAATGTGCCCTGGGGCCCAAAGAAGAGAGAGATGGATTCTGTCTTGGAAAGGAGGGCCAGGATAATTTCACTCAATGATCTTTGTATGGTTCTTCAAGGATAAGAACATTTCATTGAGGAGGGAAGGGTGTACGGGCAGGGAGAAAAGCATGCGCAAAGACAGGGAGATTTGATAACAGCATGAAATCTTTGAAGATTGTTAATAGTCTAGTTTAATCTAATGGAGACAGGAAGCTGGGAATGGCCTAGGTTCTTAAAGGACTTGATTAATGGGCTAAAGAATTCAGATTTCATTCCAGGGTCATAAGGAACCATTTACGTTTTTTGAGCAGGGAATGAGATTTTCAGTTCTCTTTTAGGAAAAATTGCTCTGGCAAGAGTGTGGAAGGTATATTAGAGGGGAGCAAGCCTGGAGGAAGACAGGATGCCCAGGAGGCTCCTACAATAATTCAGGCTGGAGATGAGTGTCTAGACCAGAATGATGGCAGCAGTAACCATGAGAGAGGACAGAGTCAAAGCCATTTAGGAATTAGAATTGAGAGGACTTGGTGACTGGAGTAAGAAGGAAGGATGACTAGTTCTCCACACTTGGGAGATGAGATCAATGTGATGGGTTCACTGATAAAGGAATCCCAGGAGGAAGAGTGAAACTTGTTTGGGAGATCTTGAGTTTGAAATTCCTCTGGGAAATGTCTAACAAGCAGTCGGAAACGTGGGGCTGGGCTGACTTATGGATGCCTGGGTGGGGATGGGTGTCTCTGATGATTGCCACCTACCTCTGATCAAATAATAATTACTATGATGGTTCACATTATGAGTGCTGAATAGGAACTTGTCACTATACCAATACTTTCATACATATTATCTCACAAAGGACAGTTCAGGGCTATAGATACAATTTTGGGAGTCATTGATAATAAATGACACTTATCGACACTTATGCCAGGGCTGGGCTCAATGCTGTCAATGCACTGTCTCATTGTGAGGCATTATCTAGATCTACGAAGAAGATTCTATTATTACATCCATTATAAAAGAGAAGAAACCGAGGTTTGAAGAGGTTAAAAAATTTGCCAGAGTTTGAATCCAAGGTCTCTTGGCTCTTGAAACTGAGCTCTTAAACCCTTTGTTATATTGCGTCATTAGCAGAGTGGGTAAGTGAAGCTTCTGTGGGATCGTTTAAAGAAAATTGTGTGAGATGAAGGGAGGGATGAAGAGGTGTAAAGGAAGAAACTTCCACCTCCCTAAAGGAACAACTAGACTGGGAGAGGGTGTGGTGGAAGCAGAGGCTAAGGAGGCAGTGAGGGAGACACCAAAAGTAGGAAGGGATCCAGGAGAGCACAAGGGCAGAGAGAGCTGGGATGACAAAGGTTATGGAGGGTGCAGTTAAATATTAGGGAATTCTGAATGCTGGTCAAGTAGGATGACGCATTTAGAAAGGTGGCCGTGAACTGTGGCAGAAGGACCATTAAATGAACAGTGTTAGGTCTGTAGGCGGATGCCCTGAAGTCCAAAGATGAACAAGTGTTAGCGAATGAATGTTAGGTGTTCTTTCAAGAAGTTTGAGGGTGAATATTTAGAGTGGAGGCAGGGTAGAGAGAGAAGGGGATAGTGAATAGAGCAAGGTCTGTCCTGGGGCCAGAGAAAGGGATGCAGTCAAAAATGAGGGAGGTAGGGTTTGGTCTAAAAATGGAGATGAGAGAAGGGAGTGAGGATAGAAAAATGAAGGTGTAAGAGCAATCAGATCTCATGTTGACCTCCCATGGAGGTAGGAGAAGACTGGAGAACAAAGACCTTGAACTTAGAGATCATCCAGTCCATGTATACCAGACTTGGCCATGGGCTGGAATTACAGGAAGCTAAGCAAAAACATAGATTGCTCTACTCTACCCAAGACTTGCAGAATTAGAAACTCTGGGAGTGGGTCCAAGAAACTGTATGTTTAACAAACTTCCTCAGGAGATTCTTTTGAAGTCAACCCAGCCCTGGCCCCAAGAAGGCATTTAGGAATAGCTGGTTTACCACACTCTCCTATGCTACATGGAAGGAAACTGAAGCGCAGAGGCATTAAAAAGTTCGGAGGGAAGTGGGAACTAAGCCCTAGGTAGGACCCTCTCCTGGCTCCCAAATCAGAGCTCTTCCCCCACACTGCACTATTTTCTTGAAGACAAAATCGAGCCCTCTCAGAACTTGACAGTTTTCTGAGTCCTCAGTTGATCAAGGACATAAAGAAGTTACAGGAGGAATTGCTATTCTCGGTACAAGTTCAGCAGAAGGAACAGAGGAAGGCAAGGGAATGAAGCAAAGCTCATTTTCACTCACAAATGCCATTGTTAGGAGGAAAGAAATTGGATGCAGTTGATTTCAAAGTCAACATCTTTCACGAGGCATTAGCTGATTGGTTTTATCTCTCATGCCCAGTGCCGGTCACAGGCTGGAATCAGTTGGTAGGCCAGCAGGGGATGAAGGAAAAGGACAAAAAGTGGATTCTTCTCACAATAGCATTATATTCTACCAACCATACAAATGATTTTTTTTCATTAATGAAGTTGGAATTGAAGCCGTGTAATTCTAGCATCTAACAGCTCACCTTCAGAAAGGTCAACAAACAAGATCCAAGAGAGTTGCCAAGCTTTAAGAGAGGCATATCCGTGGTAAGGCAAACAGAGAGAGAAAAAGACGTAAGGTGCCAGCCACTGAAATATACCCTGGATCTGGCCCTACGATAGGTCCTCATTAACAGTTAACCAAGTGAGCTGGGTGACCACTCTGCAGACCAAATTGTCCCTCTAACACTGAGCCAGGCACCACAGAGACCTCTGGTTTCACAGGGCGGTAGGATAAATGGGTAAACCTCAGCGAGTTCTGTGATGAGGTGAGGTATGTGTTCTCCCCGCTGTGAACAAGTCAATGATCAGGTACCGAGGTCCTTTGACCAGAGCCTACCCGCACTCGGGGACCACTGAACCCTGTGATGCTCAGCAGCACAGTAGAGGGGAACAGAAGTGGAATTTGGAATCAGATATCATTGCTCTACCATTAACTAGCAATCTTTACCAGTCATGCAGCTTTGGGCAAGATATGGGACCTCTCTGAGCTTCAATTTCCTCTTCTTTCAATAATTCTGCCCAAGTTTACTTACCTCGTAGATTCATTTGAATTTCAAATGTGATAATAAATGTGAACAGGCTTTGTGCACTTTCAGCTGTTTCCATTGTGCTTATAGTCATCATCATCAATAAGAATTATTAGGATGTCTTTTCCAGAAACTGTACCCACCTAGGCATCAGAGGGCTAGGGTTCCATTCCAAATGGACCTCCTTCCACTGTGCCACGAAATAGTGTGGTCATTCACTCTCCAGCACTAATCTTTTCAGAGCAAGCGTATGTGAGCTCTTGCCACATTTTCCAAAGGCCACAGAGCCCAGAGGATACGAGCTTAGGCTCTGTAGGTAGATAATCCTGGCTTTGCCGTTTGTTCTCTTCCTTCCTAACTATGTGACTTGAGCAAGTGGCCTGACATCTCTAGGCAGCTGGATTCCCACTGTGAGATGAGGATGATAGTGGTGCCTACCGCAGAGCATTTTCTGAGATCAAACAGGGAAAGTACTTTGCACTGTGTTTGGTCTGCAGTAAGTGCTTGGCATATGGTATCTGTCTATTATTATTGTTGTTGTTAATTCTGAGGGTTCTTGGTAAAATGTGCACCTTCCTCAGTCAAGATTTATTGATCAGCTGGTGGGGGCAGAGTAGTGCTAGACATTGCCCTTCAGAGAGGAGTCTAGTGGGGAAGGATTAGGGATGAGGTCTTGTCTATGCATCACCGAGACCCTCAGATATTGGCATGTGAGAGCAGTAGACTGAGGTGGTGACTCGGGGCTCTCACCGAGATGATGAGATTTTTGTTGCCGGGGCGTCTTTGGAGGCAGTGGAAGGTTGAGGGAAGTTTGGAATTGGGTGACTCAAATAATGGTGTTCTAGAGTCTCTGGTTTCCTTCCGTTACCTCACCTGCGTGAAAGGTGAAGTCATCTCATTATTCCTTCCTCTTTATGAACCACACTGGGTGCCAACACAATTTTCTCTGTTCCCTCTCAAATTGATTGAAAAATGAATCCCCCCCAATTTTGCCCTGAGAGCTGAGGAGCACCGGACTCAAGTATGTAATGCTCTGTTGGTTGATTTATTTAAGTGTATAGTACTCTTTTTGATCATTCCACATATTTAAAACACACAAAAGTCTCCAAAATTTAAAGGAAATGTGTGAATTCAATGCGTGTTTCTACTTTCAAAGTCATTTTGAAATTCCAGATCCGTGTTAGTCCTGTCAGGCAACGTCAGAAAATACGGATTCCAGCCACTTCCCTTGTTACTCAGTATTGTGAAACCTTGAGAAAATGAAACTGTCTCTCTAGATTTCAGTTTTTTTCTTGATTAAGAAAAAGGAATCAGAGGAGATAATTTCAAATTCCTCTCAACTCTAAAATATTCAGACTGGTTTTTGGATCCTTTTGCTTTTGGATTTTTAAGACCATAACACCAGTGATCCAGAAGGGGGCAGCATAAGCTAGATGTTACCTATGAAAGAAAAGAAACGTCTCTGAAGGCTTAAGTTGTCACTTTTAAAATTCTAGGATTGCATTAAGATTGTATCAGTTGAATTGACTTATTTCAGAACTAAATTTGTTTTAAAAGTAGAGACAGATGAGTCCCAGTGTCTGTGAATTCAATGATGAGTCAACATATGTAATATGAGTTTTAAAATGTATCCACTGGGAAGATACAGTGCTTTCATTTCCAGTTGATTTCTGGCTTGAAGCCCACTGGTTAGAGAGTTTGTGTTTTCAAATAGGATTTTAGTATGCTCTTTTTCTTTTCTCTCAGAATGATTACAATCATGATTTTTTGAGTCATTCAGAGTTGGGTTCAAATTTCCTTTTATTGTCTGTGTTACCTTGGGTGAGCAATTTAAACTTTTCAGCCACAATTTACATATCTGTAAGAGGCTTTTTATAAGCATTAAAAGAGAGAATTTATATGAAGTGCTCATCACTATGCCAGGCATGCAGTAGTGCTCCACAAATTGATTCTGAGAGGGAGTCTCTAGTAATTTTGAGGCAAATTTCTGCTAATGGGATGGGAACAGGGGTAACATTCAAAATGGATTCTTAGAAGATTTTCTAGTGTAAAAATTCAGTGCCATTCCGGAACTGCACATAGCACACAGTTTTATGTGAGTGAGTGAGAGAGTAGGTTCTAGAATACCATCTTAGATGTAACCACCTTGAAGGGGAATTCTCTCAAAGCCCTAGATTCTGAAGGTTGAAGGTTTTAAGATTAAAATTGTGCTCAGATATAACACATTGAATTCCCTGACTCCATGGGTGTTGTTTTTGCACCAGTGGAGTAACTATACCAGGAATCAGAAAATTTTTTCTGTGAGGGGCCAGATAGTACATATTTTAGGCCTTACCAGCCATGCTCTCTCTGTCACAACTACTCAACTCTGCCTTCGTAGTGCAAAAGCAGCCAGAGACAATGCGTGAACCACTGGTGCTGTGCCTCAATAAAACTTTATTGAGGGACACTGAAATACGAATTGCCTGTAGTTTTCATGTGTTATGAGCTACTATTCTTCTTTTGAATTTTTCCCAACCATTTTAAAATATAAAAACGATTCTTAGTTCTCAGGCTGTACAAAAACAGGCAGAAGGCGGGCCGGCCCCGTGGCTTAGCGGTTAAGTGCGCGTGCTCCGCTACTGGCGGCCCGGGTTCGGATCCCAGGATGCACCAACGCACCGCTTCTCCGGCCATGCTGAGGCTGCGTCCCACATACAGCAACTAGAAGGATGTGCAACTACGACATACAAATATCTACTGGGGCTTTGGGGAAAAAAAGGAGGAGGATTGGCAATAGATGTTAGCTCAGAGCCGGTCTTCCTCAGCAAAAAGAGGAGGAATGGCATGGATGTTAGCTCAGAGCTGATCTTCCTCACCAAAAAAAAAACAGGCAGAAGGCTGGATTTGGCCCTCAGATGGTGGTTTGCCAACCCTTGATCTGTGCCATCCAGATACAGGACACGTTCCTTAGAAAGGGCAGATGTGAGTCTGTTTCAGTAGGGCTTTTCCAGAGCATACACTGACATTGCCTCCTACTCTACTAAACTATAAGTCCTTTGAAGGTAAAGATGGTGTTTTTATGCTATAGTTTTAACATGTAAACTTTAATTTTCATGTTACAAAATAAATACATGCTCTTGTAAAAGAAAAAGTTAAAACACTATACAGTGAAAGTTCCTTGTATTCCAAATATCCCCCTCCTCGCCCCAAATGACCAAGATGAAGAGATAATTACTGTGAGAGTTTGGGCTATACCCTCTCAGATCATTTTTGCTTTTCTAATAACATAGTGGCATCTATCATGATTTTTTACAAAATTTTTCAAATTTTTTACAAAATCATTCTCTCTATTCTTTTAAACTCACTTTAAAATTCATTCAACAATTTTGTTCAACAAATCTTTATAGCAAAGCTGCTATGTACCATGCATATATTAGATTGAACCTTATAAAATGGCTGATGTTTAAACCATCTTTTAAAAAAATTTTTATTTTGAAATAATTTTACACTCACACGAACTTCAAAAATAGTCTCTATATTGTCTAGCTTCCCCCAACAGTAACATCATACATTACTATAGCACATTGTGAAAACCAGAAAATTGATGTTGGTACGATATAATTAACTAGTCTACAAAACCTACTTGGATTTCACCATTTTTATATGCACTCATTATTTTAAAAAACAAACCATTTTTGACCTATAAAAACAACCACTATATATCCTGTACATGTTTTACGTCAGTACTCTTAGATGTAGGGAGGCGCCTTTTGTAATATCATGACCCAACTCTTCTTTGGTTGTGGGTTAATGGGTTTCTAAAAGCTGTCTTCAGAGTTTCTCTTAGAAGGTCACTGTGGCATTGCTTCAGAGAAATGACACACACCATGAGTTTGCTCTTGACTCAGGCTTCTTAAAGAGTTTCCGGTGATTAACACATGATACATAGAATATTTTATGGTTAAAATTTTCACATTTGAGAAAATTTAGAAATTATACAAAAGTACTCATAAGAAAAAAATGTTAATTTTCTATAATATTTCCACTCAAGGTCAGATGTAGTTAGCCTTTTAGTATTTCTTTTTAGTTTTCTTTGGAGAGCAAGAGGTATGCATGTGTTTGTGAGCATATTTTTAAGTATTTACATAGTCATTCACTATACTAAGTATAGCTTTATATCCTTTAAAAAAATTACTATGTAATGATAATTTTCTCAGTTCATTCAAATTCTTCGTAAAAAGTCATCCAGAAATATAAAGGTCAAATAGGACAAAGGAAATCAGGTGGCAAAGTATCAGCATTTTCGAATAAATAAACTGTTGCTCAGAGAGAGGAAATGTCTTGCCCAAGGTCATACAGCCAGGAAACCTGGGATAAATACTTAGTATTTAGGTAAAGCATGAGGGGGGCCAAGTGGCAGCCTCATAGTACTCTGAGGTCTGGGGTTAAGTTTTATAGAAATTCCATCTGGCTGGAGTACCCTGGTCCACCAAGAACTCAAGAGCCTAAAACACAAGCCAGCAAGCCAATTACTAATTCACAGTGAGAACTCTAGCTGCTGAAGGGTCCATATTTTGGTATTTTTAATTATAAATACATTTTCACCATGTAGGAAAATCTAATATTAATCAGAAATATTGGTGAGTACTTGGACCCAGGAAAAGTGTGGTTAATTTTAAAGATTCTTTTGTTATTAAATTTTAATTAACTTATTTTAAGATAGATAATACACACACATGGCAAAGGTACAAAGTGTATCAAAAATTTTAAATGAAAAGTCAAACTTTCTTTCATCCCTTGTGCCCAACCCCAGAAGTGCCGTTCTCTTGGAAGAGCATATTGAACAGTGTCTCTGTATTAGTTTCCTGTTAACAAATGTAACAAATTACCATAAACACAGTGGTTTAAAACAACACAGATTTCTTATCTTATAGTTCTGAAGGGCAGAGGGCCTAAAATCAAGGTGTTGGCAGGGCTGCGTGCCTTCTGGAGGCTCTAGGGGAGAATCCATTTCCTTGCCTTTTCCAGCTTCCAGAGGCTGCCTGCATTCCTTGGCTTGCTGTTCCTTCCGCCATCTTTAAAGCCAGCAGTGTAGCATCTTCAAATCTCTCTCACTCTGACCTCTTCTTCCACCATCATATCTCCTCTCTGACTTTGACCTTTTTACCTCCCTATTTTAATGACCCTTGTGATTATATTGGGCCCACTGGATAATCCTGGATAATCTTCCCATCTCAAGATCCTTAACTCAGTCCCATTACAGTCTCTTTTGCTATATAGGGTAACATATTCACAGGTTCTGAAGATTAGGATGTGGACACCTTCGGGTGTCATTTTTCTGCCTACCATAGTCTCCAAACTATGTTTGAGAGAAAAATGATTCATTCTTCTTCTCTAGACCCAATTAATAATGTATTCTTAGTAGTAAAACATTTATTTATAATTTTTCACACATACCTCCCCACTAATATGTACATTTTGAAATATATCGCTTCCAAATAAATGATTAAAGGATGAGATTCAAATAAATGTAAATAGAAGTTCTCTTTTTCCCCACACCCAGTGGATGGCCTTGTACATTCGTGGTGAGTACCAAGCCGTCTTTGGAGACTACTGTTCTGGACCATCCCTTTTCAGGATTCAGTGCAAATCACTGTACTGAACATTCCTTCTTACATCCGTAGGACATGCTGTCTACATGGTACAATTGTGCTTTAGCTCCAGTATAATGAGGTCATTAAGAGCATAGGTGTTGATGTCAGACAGGTTCAAATCCAGCTCTACCCCCTACAACCTGTCCGACCTTGATCATGTTGCTCAACACTCTGAACCTCAGGTTTTTCACTGGCGATATGGAATAATATCTGTCCCATAGGGTTTCTCATGAGGATTAAATGTTCAATGGAATGTTATTAATAATATGACATTAGATTAACCCTCTTTTGAGTTTAATGCTGGGTCCTTTAACTGGAGTTAGTCTTCTTACATGTGCTCAGCACCCATTTCCTGAGTCTGTCTTAGGTTGGTTACCCCTATCAAAGGTTACTTTCATCCTTTCTGTTTCGATTCCCTTTAATTTCTGTATTGGTTCCCCAGGGATGTGGTAACAAAGTACCACAAACCGGGTGGCTTACAACAGAAATGTATTCTCTCACAGTTCTGGAGGTTAGAATCTGAAATCAAAGTGTCAGCGGGACCATGTTCTCTCCGAAAGCTCTAGGGGAGGATCCTTCCTTGCTTCTTCCAGCTTCTGGTGCCCCAGCGATTCCTTGGCTTGAGACAGCATCACTCCAATCTCAGCCTCCGTGTTCACATGGCCTTCTGTGTGTGTGTGTCCTCTGTGTGTCTCTCTGTGTCCTCTTCTCTTCTTATAAAGACACCAGCCATTGGATTTAGGGCCTATCCTAAATCTAGGATGATTTCATCTCAAGATCTTTAACTAATTACATCTGCAAAGATGTCCTTTTTCTAAGTATGGTCACAGTCGGTGGTTCTGGGTAGACATGACTTTGGGGGGGACACTATTTAACCCACTACAATCCCTCTTGCAAAACTGCTTTTCTTACAAGTTCTGGGAGTCTCCTGCCTTTGTGTGAATGTTCATGTGTCAGAGTTCAGGGCGTTGAGGATGTAAGGGTCAGGAGACCACAGCCGACATGAAAACCAGCAGTCTTGACTTGTCTAACCCCATCCCCTAGCTGTTAGCATCGCTCCTTTTCACAAGGAAGAAAAATCGCCATCAATTTGTGTTTCTTATTGCTATTTGGTGTATAACACTGTGGCCCTTACAGTGCTGCCTTGGAGGCTTTCGGCATTTTCTGAAGAAAAAGAAAGTGCTGTTTGGTATCATTCAGCAGTGTTTGTGTTCGCAGTGTCTCTCCCATTAGACAATTCCAATTTAAAATACAGATTAGCCCTGACAAAACTGACCCAAGCTGGCTTTTCTCTTTGATGGTTTCAATTTCAGGCTTCTCCATCACAAATGATTATAATATGACAGGATTTTTGACAGAATGGGGGTAGGAGTTTTGAATCCTTACCTGCAATTTCCAGCTCGAGGGGATAATAGCAGAGAGAAAAACAACACTAACTGAGGTATAGGATATGAAAACATGCTGAATTTCCCCCTCAGAGTTTTATGCTCCCAGGCATTCAACAAGTCACTTTCCCTGTTGAACAAATAAGCTCTCTTGAACCAAATTACTAGCCTTACAAAACCTATCACATCTCTCCTTTTGCTTTGAGGGTGAGGAAGCTTGGGGGGAACAATGATCAATTTCAGTAACTATTAGCCTAGGTATTTATTATATCCAGGCCTTGTCTCTGTGTGGCTTTTTGTTCTGTTTCTATTGGAAGGCTTTATGGCATGTATGATTTTATGTCCTTTCTGGACATTTCCTCCTTCGCTGGCTTCCGTGACACTACTCTCACTTTCTGCTCTCTGCCCACTTCTTCTGCTTCCTTTTCCCCCAACTCCTCTGCCCACCTTTCTTTTTTTCTTTTTTTTTCGTGAGGAAGATTGGCCCTGAGCTAACATCTGTTGCCAATCTTCCTCTTTTTGCTTGAGGAAGATTGTCAGTGAGCTAACATCTGTGCCCATCTTCCTCTATTTTGTTTGTGGGATGCCACCACAGCATGGCTTGATGAGCAGCGTGTATGTCCGTGCCCAGGATCCGAACCTGCGGACCCTGGGCTGCTGAAGTGGAGCACATGAACTTAACTGCTATGTCACTGGGCCGGCTCCTCTGCCACCTTTTAAGTGCTGGGGTTTCTCAGGATGCCTGCTCTTTTGTCTCTCTGGACATGCAGCCCTTGGATTTCTTGTACACTGAAGATTTTAATTGCTCTCTGGGTACTGATGACTCCCAGATCAGTATCCGCAGCTCCAGCCTTTTCTTGAGTTCGATTCAGATTCATATCCATCAATTGCTTGTTAGGCGAATAGTGTTTGTGTGTGTCTCTCAAGTACCTTATATTCAGTGACTCTAAATTTGAGCTCATCACCTTTCTCTCCAAGACTTGCCCTCTGCTCTGCTGCCACTGTCGCCAGCCTAGGGGACAGTTCAGGCAATGGCCCAGTGTCTCAAGTAGGAAACTGCGAGTTATCTAGGACTCTTGTCTAGTCCTCACCCGCACATTCAATGTCCATATCCTGTTGATCTCCCTCCTAAGCATTTCTGGAATCTCTCTCTCTCCCGTCATTTCTGCTAGCTCTGAATGTCAGACCTGGAATAAGATGATAACTCTCATCTTAGCTGTTCCCTTATCTTCCTAACTGGTCTATAACATTTTTCAAACCTTTCTACGGTTTCCCACTGCTTACAGAATGAACCCGGGACTCACCAACATGAAACAAAAGGCCTTCCATGACTTGTTCCTGCCCATCTCAGTCCCGTTCCTCATTTTACACCTTCACAGCTGCTAGCCATTTGACATGGGAGCCATACTGTTTCATGCTTCCATAGCCTTGCTGATGCTGTTCTGTCTGCCTGGAACGCCTCTGCCACATTTCTTTGCTAATTCTTACACAACCTTAACTCAGCTCAGGTATTATTCACTCAACAAATATTTATTGAGCACCAAGTATGTGTCAGACAGTTTTGGGGTCCCAGTGTTGAGCAGGCAGAGAGGGACTCTGTCTTCATGGAATTTAATTCTAATGGCTCTTACTAAACTACAATGTGCTGAGGGCTTCTCTCTCTGCCTGTTCTCCCCAGTAGCCTGTCCACACTCCATCATTACCCTTGACCTGTTAGGCTGAAATAACCATCTGGTGTCCCTTCCCTAATGTACTGTAAATTTCTTGAGGGTAGAGGTCAGGTCATATTCATCTCAGCCTTCTTTGTGTGGAACAGTGCTTAGCTCTTGGTAAATTCTCACTATGTTTCCCCTGTTGAACTCAACTATCAGTTACAAATAAATGACTCCATGTCTCAGCTTAAACTTCACATTCTCCAGGACAGGGCCTCCATCCTCACAATATGCCTCTACAATATCCTGTACTATTTCTTCCCAGAATTTTGCACAGTTGTAACTAGTTATTTTTTCAACTATTACATTATTTGTTTAAATTTGGTTTTCTGCTCTAAGTTGTAAATTCCACGAGGTTAATGGTATAGCCAACAGAGTGCATGGCCTGTAATAAATACTCAATAAATATTTGTTAACTGACAGACTGACACATTTTCTTGATGGATAACAATGTTGAATGCATTGCTGGGGTCAACAGAAAACAGATCCAATTGCCTACCAGTCTGATGCCTCACTCTACCCATCTATAAAATGGAGATGTTCCTGTGGGATAATGTTGGATAGCAGATGAGTGAGCTTTAGATAAAACCATATCAAAACAAATATACATAAATAAATTATACAAAAAAGGAAAGATCGGATTAAAAGATTAAACACATCAAGGGAAATTCCATATGAGCTTTGAAATATCTATTTCAGGATGTGGTATTTTATTCTCCCACAGGAAATATAAACGTTTTCTTCTCTTTTTCCTTCCCAGCACCTGAGACAGCAATTATTGAGCAAAATGGAGTTGAATCAGAACAGGTAAAATTTTTTGTGAAGTATTTGAAGTATATGACTTAGATTTTAAAAATCCCACAGTAGAGGTTTGCAGAAATGAACTAGGGAGGGCAGATATATCTAAGTGGCAAAATGCATCTCAGCTGTTATGAAATAGCTAAGGAATTTGTAGACTTGTACTCTTGGTAGAAGTAACATCAATATTGTTACTTCTGTATATGTAGATGCTTTGAAAAGAAAAAGAAAAAAAATACAAAAACATGGAAAATCATATATGTTCCCTCCGTCTGGCCAGGATTAGTGACATCCTGCAGAATCAACACCTGCCACCAGCATTCCCCTTATTTTCTGAGAATACCCTTCATTAATGTTTATTATTACAAAAGTGATTCAGGCTGCTTTAAGTAAAAATTTCAGGCAGTATAGACATCTGTAAAGGAAAAGTAAAGGTCTCCTATCCCTTCTTTCTTTTTGCTCTTCTCTCTCCTCCGAGAGAGATTGTTGTCCTGTCCTTGCTGCTGGGTTGGAGAATGGGACAGGAAGGCGGGGAAGGGAGCCTGGCCCGGGCGATGCGCGATGGCGTAGCCGCCACCAGAACTACGTGCTGCCCGCCAAACAATGCTTCTCAAACTTATTTGGTGTCAGGACCCCTTTATACTCATAAAAATTAAAACTGAGAAGTTAAAAAGAATTCATTAAATATGAATTCATTTAAAAACAAGAACAACAAATCCATTACATGTAAACATAACATTTTAATGAAAAATAACTATATTTTCCCAAATGAAAAAAGTATTAGTGAGAAAAGGGGCATCGCTTTACATTTTTGCAAACCTCCTTAACGTCTGGCTTAATAGGAGACAGAGAGATTCTTGAATCAGCTTACATACTCCATCGTTAGAGTGATGATATTATCACATCACAAGTCATGTCACCTCTGGGAAACCCACTGTACATCTCATGAGAGAATGACAGTGAAAATGGCAAAGAATTACTCTTGGAAACCATTTTGATCTCATGGGTCCCCTGGCTACACTTTGAGAACCGTTGCTGTAGAAAATTTGAAATTGAGTTCTGTTTTTTGGTTGATCTTGTTGCCTCCAGAAGTCTAAGTCAGCCATGAGAGGAGCTGCATAGGGCTAGGGAGAGCTCAAAGGATTCGGGCAATGGCCGGCAAAGAGATTTGAGTGGAGAACACAGCTCATAGCACTGTTATTTTTATCTTCCGACCCTTGAGCCCCACAGCCCATAGGCCTGATGTCTAAGACTGAGGAAATTTGGAGGGTCTGGTAAAGGGTTTCAGACCTTCAGAGATTTTTTAAAAAGTTCTGATTTGTAAGGCTGGCTTCGTTTTGATCTTGAGATACATTGGGCAAAAGGTGGGGAGATGCAGTGAAACTGCTGACGATTGGGAGGTATGATTGGGATGGGAATCTCATGCAAAGATGACATTCAGAAATGAGTGGCCAACTGCCTTCCTTGTGTCTCACAGATAAAAATGGCTGACAACTTCGAACTGCTGACGATCATTGCTCCCTCCCTGGGGTTTGTGCTGTTGGCATTGCTTGTGGCATTTTTCCTTCGAGGTAAGGAGGGCAGGACCACGTGGGATGGAGACCTTCAGAACCACAGAGACTTCAGGAGGATCCGGGATTGGATTGATTCTGCTTCCTGTCCCTTTCTCTGTTCCCCAGAGTCCCATTTCTATCATTGTCCCCGTCCCAATAGAGGAGGCAACAGGTCAACTCATTCTCCCTAAGATGCCCCAGGCTTCATGTATCATCCTCCTAATAGAATTTATATTTTGGAAAAGAAGAAAAAATAAGAGCACCTTCATATTTGGACACTTATTCTGTGCCAGTCCTGATGCTATACACTTGCCTTGCCTAACTCATTTCAACCTCATTACTGCTTAAGTGGAAAGTACCATTATTATCACTGTCTTGGGGTGGAGGAAACCCTGGCCCAGCCTCCTCCTCTGCCTGAGATTGCCCCAGGAAGAAAGCCATGAATGATCTCAGTCTTGGTATTTGTTCCCTTAAAGCAAGATTTATTAACCTAGGATCCACAGATAGACCTCAGGGGACATGTGAATCCTTGAAATCACATGCAAAAGTGCTTGTAGTTTATATCTGCATTTTTCAAGGGGCAGTGTCCATAGTTGTCATTAGATTCTCTAGCTGGTCCATGACCTTGCACCCCACGTCTCTGCCTTCAAAAAGTTTTAAAACACTACAAAAAGGAGTCATGGAGGCCAGCCCAATGGTGTAGTGGTTAAGTTTGCCTGCTCTGCTTCGGTGACCCGGGGTTCACAGGTTCGGATCCTGGGCGCGGACCTACGCACCACTTATTAAGCCATGCTATGGCAGGTGTCCCACATATAAAGTAGAGGAAGATGGGCACGGACGTTAGCACAGGGCTGATCTTCCTCAGCAAAAAGAGGAGGATAGATAACAGATGTTAGCTCAGAGCTAATCTTCCTCACAAAAAAAAAAAGGAGTCACAACACAGGGTTTATAGTTTTCATACAAAGTGTAGGCATATGGCACCTAGTCCTATTGTAAAATAAAAAAAAAGTTGTTCTGCAGTTATTAACAGAAACTGTTTCAAAGCAGTAAGTGAGGAGAGAAGACTAGTAACCATCTCAGCCTGTTTGATGTGAAACTTGTATATTTTAACACCTGTCCCTAATAAACACTGCAAAAGGAAATTTGGGACTTAGTGGAAGCCTGCCATCAGCCCTCATACAAAGGCGTGTCACAGTTTTGAAAATTCTGGGTCTGTCTCATAGGAAGTGTTTTAAATCCTAGTGAGTCCTTGAATTCTGGGTGGGCAAACGAGTCAAGAATGAAGCAGCTAAACACCATTGCCCAAAGGCTGGAACAACTTTGTAATTGATGGACACTGCCTTGGGGTCGAAAGAATCAGTCATTTGACCTGGGAAATGAATGGCTTTCCCTGCCAAAGCCAGTCCCTACCTTCTCCCCTTTGGACCACCTCTGCTCTTTGTAAGGTAGCTTTGCGCTTCCCCAGCACTTCACGTGTTCTAGCTACTCTGCTTATAACGTGGCTTTGTCTTTTCAGGGAAAGTCATGAAAACCAATTGTTTCCAGAAACACACAAGGTAATTTATCTTGCATGACTGATTGTTGTAATGATTGTACAAGCTGTTACAAATGATTAGATACTACTCAGTGGTTTAATGACTTGTGCTTGTGTTCTGATTGAATACAGGGTTGGAGAGATGTGGCATTGGAGTTGAAAAGGATGTGGGGATTTAGTTCACGTTAACCTCTGTCTTGATTAACACCGTGTTGTGTTTGTCCAAAATGCAAATACAAAGGCAGGTTGTATGAATAGAAGTATGGCATGCAAAAGAAGGTGATAAGTCACTCTACCCAGTGCTTGAAATTCTTTGTTCAACTCTGGGCAACTCACTTTAAAAAGACATTGTTAAACTGGAGTTCTTGGAGAGGAGAGTTGACAGTTTGGTAAATGAAAACACATGTAGAATATTGTTCCTCGGATTTGGTTCCTCTGCCCAATTAGACCATGGGAGCAGTTCTTGTTTTTTTTTTTTTTTTTCTTTTTGTGAGGAAGATCAGCCCTGAGCTAACAGTTATGCCAATCCTCCTCTTTTTGCCGAGGAAGACTGGGCCTGGGCTAACATCTGTGCCCATCTTCCTCTACTTTATATGGGACGCCACCACAGCATGGCTTGACAAGCCGTGCATCGGTGCGCAGCCGGCATCCGAACCCCGGGCCACCAGCAGCGGAGTGCGCGCACTTAACTGCTATGCCGCGGGGCCGGCCCCTGTTTTGTTTTTTTAAAATAGTTTGAAGAGTCTCTGTAAAGGGATTTTGGAGATCCATCCTGTTCTATAGCTTTTTGGGAAGGAAATGAAAAGATTTGGTATAAACTGTGATGAAGACCTTGCCAAATCAATACCACAATATCTCTTAATAAATAAATATTAACGACTACAGAAACTGAGGCTTAGCAAGGTGACTTTCCAAGGTCATACTTGGAGGTCCTTTTGGTAAATAAACACATTTAGATTATGATTTTATATTTTGCTAATAAGAAACTTTTAATTCCCTTATTAGAATAGGTTGGCAAAGCCCCTTATCACTTGTGGCCTCAGTTTTCCTATCTGTGAAATGAGCCCCTTGGACTGGATGGACTGAGCCCTTTTACCTCTAACAGCCTTGGTTCGTTGTGTTGTAATTTAGCAGCCTCCATTTATTTCTGATCTCCTTGTCTCCCATTATCAGCCTCTCTCTTCTTTTTATAGGCTCAACAACGCTGGAGAAAGTAAAAATGTCCTCGATGACATGCAGCATGCAAGAGAAGATGAGGAGGGTCTTTTCACACTCTAACATGCTACCTTTTCTTAGGATTGAGGATTGGCACATAATGTGTGAATTGTCAAAATAAGTCCTGGAATGTTTTGATTTTATTTTTTTTTAAAAGCCTCATCTGTGCCATTGGTGTCATTGATCCAGCGTTGCTTTAGTTTCACAAGTGAAAGGTACTTTAGGGACCACACTTTCTCTGCCCCGTGCTTTACTCTTCTCTGTAGCACCACTGCTAAGTGATCTTCCACACTATGCTTGAGCACTTTCACTGATCATGAGCTCACTACCACACCCATGGGAGTCCGTTCAATCTCACGGAAGTTTTGAGACAGAAATATTTAAAACAATGTCTGTCTTCATATAGCATCTGCCTGTGAGTCCTAGATGAACTCATTGTACTTACACAAAACATGTCTAATCTCTCTTCTACCTGGCAGTGCTTCAGATGCTGGAAGGAGAACCTCAGGTCTCTCCAAATTGCCTTACCTCTGGGACATGATTTCTGGTCCCTACTCTGCCCTACTTGCCTTCACCTTGTATGCATTTGTATCTTTCCTTTTATGCCCAACATTCAGAGTTCAGTGCTCCATTCTACGTATGGTATGTGCAGCCCTGGGTCTAAGCTTCATCAATAATGCAGGAAATAACGTGAAATTGCACAATAATTTTGGCTCAGCTCTAAAACTCCTAAGTTTTCTGTTATTTTCTGTTCACATTTGAATGTCTTTAGAGGTGACCACAGTGTCACATCTTAATTTTTGCATGGGGAATTTAATTTTGGAAACAACCAAGATTCCATCAGAGCAAAATGTGGTGAATGACGTGGACATTCAACCAGAGCCAGCGCATGGATGGGACAGTAAGGTGGTCCAGATTAGCTTCTCTAAATACACTTCATGGAAATTTGATCCTTAAAAAGAATGGGTTTGTTTAAAAACTTTAATAGCTAGCAGCATGAAGAACCTGGGAGACAGATTAAAGCAGACAGTTGAATGAATGAATGGAAAGAGTGAGAAAGGCCTCTGGTTGGGCAGAAATGTGGAAAGTCAACCAGATCTGAAAGAAATTTCCCTGAAATACTTCCTAGTATGTTTAGGGCAATAGCAGCATCAATGAAATAAGCACAAAGTCTTTCAAGGTAACCACCTTTTGTATTTCTACTCTCTTGGTATTACCTTTAAGAGAGGAAAATAATCAGTCTTGATTGTATCATGCAGTCAAGGCTGTACTTGGCTGGTACTTGTGTGGATCCAGCAGTTAATAAAAAAACCCTCCTCTCACCCAAGCACTTGGAAAACAACTTGCCCAGAGCAGCATGCCTTCTGGCTCATCCTTTTGGTGCTGAGCAGAGTGGCAAATTTGGCCTAAGTGAAGGAAACAGCTAGCAGCCTGTGGGTAGCTTTTTTTTTTTGGCTTGACTTGCTCCTCTACGTTAGCTTAAGACGCTGGAAATGATTTTTTCTAGTGTGCTAAACTCAAGTTTAGAAACTGAGGGGTAAAATGGATCTAGAGTCATGTTCAGGGCCTCAGTTTCCCCATCCGGAAAATGAGTGGGACTAGATGACCTTGTATAGATAGTCAGGTTCTAATACTTTGTGATTCGATGATATACCCCATCCTAACTTAGTTCATGCTCCCTTGTCGTCTTCCAGAACCACCAGCACCATCAATGCCACCACCAACTTAGGTCTGACTAGAAAAAGAAGATGGCAAATACTTCCTAAACAGAACATTTAAGCTCAATGAATACCTTTCTGTTTTGCAAGGGGGCCATCTTCAATCTTTTCCCAAGTATATTTCTGAAACTCCTTGGTCAGACTAAGAAACATTTAAATAAGGAATCATACTATTTAAAACTGGTAATGGCCTCCAGGAGCCTCTAGCCTAGTAGTACTCAATCTTAGCTGAACACTGCAGTTAACTGGGGAGTTTTAAAAAATGCCGATTCCCGAGTCCCAGCTTTAAGAGATTCTTCTGTAATTGGTCTGGGGTGTGGCCTGGGCATCTGAATTTTAAAAAAATGCCCCGAGTGGTTCTAATGTGCAGCCAGGACTAAGAACCATTGCTCTAGCTCAGTGGTTCTCAAACTATGCACTTCAGATCAGCAGCCTCAACATCACCTGGAACTTGTTAGACATACAAATTCTTGTCCCCATCCCATACCTGCTGAATCAGAAACTCTGGGGTGGTGTGGCGGGAGCCCAGCGATCTGTTTTTTAACAAGCGCTCAGGTGATTCTGATGTATGTTAGAGTTGAGAACTATTGCAGCATAAAAATCCCTAACTTGGGGATTGAGATTTCAAGAAAAGATTCCTCCTTAACCAGGGCTCTGTGGGGGTGGGCGTGGCTACACGGAGCCCGGAGAGTTTCCAGCAGCAGCAGCAGGCGGCAAAAGTCCCGGTGGAGGTCCTTGTCAGAGACCTCATTTAAGCTGGCATTACTTTCTGCCTGGACTCCTGCAGCAGTTTCCTCACTGTACTCACCACCTTCACTCCTCTCCCTCTCCAATTTGTTCTTCATTCTGTGGCAGAGGTATCATTTCTAAATGCATATCTGAGATTCCTGTCTCCTGACTTGTAACCACTTAGGGTCTGCCCAAGGCTGGGGTGGCAAACGATGACTTTAGAGGCCAGGCAGCTGATACAGATGAGTGAGGCAATGGGACGTGATGTGGCCTGTAACAAAGTGGAATGTGTGTGTCCACTTAAAGGCATCAACATTCAGTGTTAGTTAAAATAATGTCCTGGGTAAGCTACATATGGCCATGGGCTAGAATAAGGCAACCAGTCTGAGACTCAAAGGTCCAGGGTGTGGGTTTTACCAAATGATGACTTAATAAATATATAATTCTTATACTGAGACTCCTTGACCAGAGGAGGTCGTTGGAGTAGTTGTTCCCCACTTTCCCTCTCTGTGCAATCAGGATGCCATCTACAAACAACTTCCTGGTATCTGTCGTGTGCAGGAGACCAGAAGAGAGAATCACTTCCCTTTAAGGATCTTAAAAATCTAAATGAGACAAAACATATGGGAAATGCAATAGAATGGAATCAGTGTTGTTTTCCCATTGCCACAAGGAAGGGCTTTGATGGACATGTGGCTCTTATAGCTGGTGTTTATGTGGTGGGTCCACAATCAAACCTTGAGTATTTAGAGCAACCTAATTCTGCAACCTTGATGTTGGCCTTTCTAGGGTAAACGAAAGAGATCACATCCAATCCTTGAACAGCATTTGCTATGTTCTAGGTACTCTGCTAAGTGTTTCAAGGCAATTTCTCATTGAATCTTCACAGCAGCTCAGTGAAACAGGTATATTATTTCTGCTTTCAGAGCTGAGAAAACAGAGTCAGAGATAGGAGGGGAAGGAACATGCCCAGGGTGACATAGTCTAACCCCCTGTGACAGAGCCGGAGCTTGAACCAGGCTGGAAGGACCTCACACTCTTAACCACTACCCTGTCTTTCACAGTGAGGGCCCTAATTTAAGATTTCAAGCATATGGAACTGCAGCATTGACCTGTGTTGGTCCCAAATAGATTTTCGTTTACTCAGATCCATGGAAACCTGAGTGTTTTGATGGTTCTCCAATCCCAACCCCTTTATAGCTCAATCTTCCCTTGTCCCCACATTATTTACTCAGCATCTTATTTGCATTTGCAGAGGAAGCTGCAGGAGGAGAACCTGGCAGGAGTCTTAATGAAGCCAGGTGGGACGCATTTAAATGGGAATGTGTTGAACTAACTGATGAAGAACTGAAGCCAGCTGTCAGCGGGCTTAATGAAAGGTTAACGGGAATCCGGCAATGGGTGGCTGGGGAGACTCTTTGTCTCTCTAAAGAAAACAAAAAGTTGAGAAGTGGGCTCCCTGGGTGGAGGCAAGAGCAGACGGAGGAAGCCACTTGTAACCAAAAGGCTGGGTCTCAAAATAGAGTTGTATTCAGATTTGTAAGCATGTTACAGTCTTAAAGAAAAAAAAAAAAGCACCCTGAGTTCTCAACTCTCTGAGCATCAAAGGACAGCGAAGTGTTCCCGAATAAGATGAATGCTAACACTGTTATGAAGGAGCTTGGGGAGCGCTGGAGATGGCTGCTCACAGAACAGAAGGTGGGTTCACTTTCTAATCGAGCTAACAACGTTCCGTTCTGCAGTTGTGTGCTTTATCCACGTTGCATATGGAGTAGGGAGGTGGGGGAGCAGGAAAGACCCTTACACATCCTTCCATTCAACTCCCATTTTTTAGCTGATGAAACTCAGGCCCAGGCAGGAGGAATGAGTTACCCCAGGCTACACAGTAAACCAGTGCCAGAGCAGAGACCTAAACCACGTACCCTAGACTTACCTCTGTGGCCACGTCGTAAACTTGATCTTGCATTTTTCTAAGTCCTCCTGGATCTGCTGATTATTTACCCTTCTGAAGTCACATTTATTAAGTTCTTGTTGGTGCATGCAACTCAGCATTTCTTCTCCTTGAGCCATCTTTCCCAGAACCCCTCTGACCCCTGACTGCTGCTCCCAGAAAGAGGAATTGGAATGTGGAAGTGCAAATCTTGGCTGTTCTGTTGCTCTCTTAAGAACACCACCGTAACTAGGGGGACCAACTTGTCCCAGTTTCAAAACTCTAAGTCCTGCCTGCGGGAACCCCCTTGGTCCCCGGCAAACTAGAATGGTTTGTCAACCTAAGTCCATAGCTAAACTAGAGATCAAAAACAACACCCCTCTGAGTTCTTTCATTCACAGCCCCTGCTCTTGGCTTGACTGCAGTCATCATTTTATTCTGTGACTTTGCCATTGGACCCAAGTGGAATTTAATTTGTTCAGATCCAGCATTAGAATCGACTACTTCATCTAGATTCTAGAACCTTGCTATGCAACATGTGGGGCTCAGACCACCAGAATTGTCGTTATCTGGGGGCTTGTTAGAAATGCAGAATGTCAGTCCTGCAGAATCAGAATCTGCATTTGAACAAAGTCTCTGTGTGATTCGTGTGCACAATAAAGATTAAGTACTCATCTAAAGCATTGATTTTCAAACAATGCACCTACACTTTGAAATCACATGGGGAATTTAAAAAATACTGGTGCTTGACTCCCCTCTGAGGTCTTGATTTAACTGGCGCGAGGTAGACCTGGGCATCGGGAGTTCTTAAAGCACGCCAGTTCGTTCTAATATGCAGCAATGTTTGCGAACCACTGTCTGAAGGGAGGATAGCTTTGCACCCGAAAGTAATGTCACCAACTAATCAGGATAACTCTTGGCCTAAGTTACAAGTTTATGTGGGTCTAATATCCCACATGATTGTGCTCAAGAAGGTGATCAATAAAATTGTTCAAGAAGATCTGAGGAGACAAGATAATGGCTTAAATGTCCCAATTAATATGGATGAGGCCCATTAAAGTAATTAAAAACCAAGATATAATCTTTGGTCTGTGGAAATGAACAATGAGAAAACAGAAAAGATAAACAGAGAAGGAATGTCCGGGGGTCAAGGTCTTGCTATTACTCTCTTCAGAGACATCAGAGGGATAATGAGGAGATGACACTAAGATTATGAGAGAAACTTGGAGGATTGGTTAAGTGGTAACCTTTGTTGCAGAACAAGGAATTTTGTAAAACGGCAACTATCTACCATCTTGTACCTGAATATAATGGGAGAAACTCCTCAGGGAAGAGTTATTCATTGTCTCAGGAAGGTTGTATTCAGCTGTAAGTAAGAAAATACTAAAAAGTAGTGATTTAATTAAAGACTTTTTGTGTGTGTGTGTGTGAGGAAGATCAGCCCTGAGCTAACATCCATGCTAATCCTCCTCTTTTTGCTGAGGAAGACCGGCTCTGAGCTAACATCTATTGCCAATCCTCCTCCTTTCTTCCCCCAAAGCCCCAGTAGATAGTTGTATGTCATAGTTGCACATCCTTCTAGTTGCTGTATGTGGGACGCAGCCTCAGCATGGCCAGAGAAGCGGTGCGTTGGTGCGTGCCCGGGATCCAAACCCGGGCCGCCAGTAGCAGAGTGCGCGCACTTAACCACTAAGCCACAGGGCCAGCCCTAAAGACTTTTAATTATTTCACATAACTAGAAATCTGGACTTAGGCTTTTTCAGGGTAGGTTCAACAGCTTCACTACAATGAGATATTAGAGTCTCTGTGACTTTCTTGGCTCTTCCCTCATGGTTGAAAGATAGCTGCCACAGCTCTAAGACGCCCTCACACAAAAGTATCCCAAGCAGGAAGGAAGGAGGTGGATGGAAATGGGACTTTTTCCCTAAAGTGACTTTTATCCTTTATCAAAAAGGGAATCTTTCATAGAAGTTACCAGAAGGCTTCCCCATATATTTTATTGGCGATATATTTCACTGGATCACATGCCTACCCTTTGGCAAAGGAGAATGAGATTTCTAGGACTGATCTGCACCAATCATTACTCAGCTTCTAGGCTGTGCATATTGCCATTCAGCCAAAACTTAGGATCAGTCAGCATGGGAGAAACTGGGAATGGCTGTTGGGTAGACAACCTTGATTTCTGCCACATTCACTCTCCAACAAAAGCTTTTAAGGCATCTCCTATGTGCCTAAGGGCCCCATTGGGTGCTGGGATATGGCAATGACCCAGTCAGACCCCGTCCCTGTTCCCAGGCAGCTTACAGTCTACAAAGCCACTTCCATCTTTATTATGCATTTCATGATCCAAGTATTTGGGTCATTTCTTATGTACCTGAGAAGCGAAGAGAATGAAGGGATAAAAAAGGATAAAAGTTTAGAAATTCTGCATATGCATTTTCTTGAAGCTCTGGAACTGTATCTTTGATGGGAGTATCAGGATTCAATGGCGGAATGAGGTGGAAACATTTACCCTGGGGGGTGAAGGCAAATTATAGCAAAACTTCTTAGCTATGGTGAAACTTTATAAGCTTGGCAGAGAGTAGTTAGCTTGGTAAAAGTGCAATGATAGAGTAATGGACATAATCATTTCTCTGTTTCTATGCTGTTTTATACTTTTCTAAGCATTTTCAAACACACAGTACTCTGTGTCAGAGGAAGGGCATATCTCCATTTTATAGAGGAGAAAAATGGAAGCACAGAGAGGTAATGCGACCATCTGGGTTCCCACCATAGTTCAGACTAGAATCAAGTATCCTGATTCCTCCTCAATCCAATGGGTGAATATCATCTTTATGGGGTGCCAACCATGTGCACCTGGCTTCGTGGTTGGACCTAGTAACAGAACTAGTGGTCACCACTAATATGATTTAAGCACTTACTGTGTGCCACGCACTACCCTAAGCACTTCAAATGCATTGTTTTATTGAATCGTACCAATCTCCCTATGAGGAAGTTGCCAGTTGTACCCCTGTTTGACAGCTGAGGAAATGGTTGCTCAGAAGCATCAAGTGGCTAGTCTGCAGTGGCACTGGGATTCAAAGTCTGGAGCAGCTCCAAAGCCGGGGCCTTAACTTTGTGCTGTGGCCCCTCCAGGTGTATAAAATAGTGACCTATCATGATTGTACTGCTATGTAAGGCAGAAAGGACCGTTCTGCTGGGAGTTGTAGGTTTTCCCCTCATCACCTTAGTAAGATTAGGTGTTCTCCCTCCCTGGTCTGTCTGGATACCACTGGCCAGGAAATGGGTGGCGGAGTGTGAAGGGCATGAAGCCAGAGGGTCTTTGGGCCTGGGTCTCACGTTCTTGAAGAGACTCAAGTTTAGATTCACCTCCAAATGAGGCCATCTATTCAGGCACAGCGACTGAATAATCAGGATCTGGCATTTAAAATCTTCAACAAATTTGGCCTCCTCCGTGCTTTTAAATACACCCTGAAAGACTTAAAAAAACAAAGAGAGAAAGGAAGTGGCCTGGGCTCCATCTCCTGCCAAGAAGTCTGGTCCTGCCATCCTCCTCCCTGGCTTTACCCTTCCCTGTGTCTTATCTCTGTTCTCCACCCCAGTTATCTCTGTTCCCTCTGCTCTGTTTCTTTCCTTCCCCTTCTCTCCTCCCTCTGAGATGCCGTTGGCGTCTTATCTCCCTTCCGCAGCTCCATCAACAAAGTCCTATCATTTTTTTCTCCTGATTCAGGATGCCTTGGCATCATTTTAATCTGTTCCTCTGAGCTTTGGTTTTCTATCTCTTCCTAAACTTAATCTCAGACCCTTCTTCACTGAGGTGAAAAAAAAGCCTGAACGAGATTACACAACCTGACAATACCTTCTGGCTCAGGACAGAGATGATTAGAAAAGACAGCAGAGTCTTGCTTCACTATAACACCCTGGGTAGGCTGTGGTGAAAAAAGTTTTTTAATTAACCAAAGACTCACCATCAATTAATGCTATGAACCCCTCCCCCCACACACCTTTTTTTTAACTACTGTTGAAAAATTTTGCAACACACTGGCGTGTGGAAAGAGACACAGGTCTTGGAGTCAAACTTGTGCAGATCCTGAAGCTGCTCTTGCCCAGCCAGATGGCCCAGGACAAGTTGCTTGGCTTTCTCTTAGTCTCAGCTTCATCATCCATAAATTGGGAATAATAATGGGACCCTCCTAAGCAAGCATTAAACGTAGCAATGCCAGTAAAGCAATTGGCACAGTGTTTGGCACAGGTAGGTGCTCCATGACTAGTAGGCTCTGTTGTTGTTAGTTCATTCTCCAACCCCAGCAAGTTTAGAGTTATAAATATACATTTATTGAAACTTGCTAGCAGGACCTACATAGTCTCCCAGTGAGGATACATCCAGTGCACTTGGAGATGTTGAAACTGCGGGCTTCTAGTCTATCTCAGAAGCTGTGTATATGTCCCTTGAGCTGCAGTTCTCGTACTTTAGAGAGCCAGAGAATCATCTGGGAACATGTTAAAATGCACACACCTGGGTCCAACCACCAGCGACACTGATTCATTGAGTCTGGAATTGCGCCCTACTACTTGCATTTTTTATAATCTCACCCAATACGGTTCTGAAGCAGGGGATAGTTTCTGAGGAAGGGGCACACTCTGAGAGTCTGGCTCAGAGGCTCACATTCAAACAGTGCTCATACGAGCTATCCCGATTCCTAACTACTCTGTCCTGCCATCCTTTTCTGGACTCTGACCGTGCTTTACTTTTGTTCATCTTCAGACCCTGTCCTCAGCTCTGGCTTTGCTCTCATTTTGTTCTTTCTTGGTCCACCATGGTCAACCACAGGGCATTGCCCGCTTCATCTCTGGTTCTTACCCTCAGCTATTGCTCCTGGTTCACAGCTAATTTTCTCGAACATCCCTACCTGCCTGAGGTTTGGCTCTGGCTTAATTCTGCATTTCATCCTAAATTCTTCCAAGGTGATGCTGGCACTGCTGTGGCTTCTGTATACCTGTTACGGTTGTCATTTGCTGTCCTCTCCTGCCTCTCGTTTATTTCTTTGGTACCAGCTACCCCTTTGGACTTCCAATATGATGGAGAATCTTGTAAGATGGCAAAGGCACCACCATTTTGAACTTGAATCATGATTTAAAAACACCAGGAATGTAGAGTGTAGACAATGCACTGAGGGGTTATTGCCCCTAATATATATACTGGGTTATTTTTTATTTCAATTTTAAATCCATCTCACATATCTCAGTCCATTGTGGGGGTTTTCCACCCCTGCCAAATGGTGAGGAATATAAGAAAAATGCTCTGGTTTCTATCTGGATTCTTTTGTGTGTGTATGTGATTATATATATATATATATATATATATATATATATCTCATAAAATTTGCCATTTTAACCATTTTAAGTATACAATTCAATGGTATCAATTTCATTCACAAGGTTGTACAACCATCACCATTATCTATGTCCAAAACTTTTTCATCATCTCAAATAGAAACCCTGTAACCATTAAGCAATAACTCCCCATTCCTCCTTCCTTCAGCCCCTGGCAACCACCATTCTATTTTCTGTCTTTATGAATTTGCCTATTCTAGATATTTCATATAAGTGGAATTATACAATATTTGTCCTTTTACATATGGCTTATTTCACATAGTGTAATGTTTTCAAGGTTCATCCATGCTGTAGCACATATCAGAACTTCATTCCTTTTTATGGATGACTAACATTCCACTGTATATATATACCATGTTTTGTTTATCCGTTCATCTGTGGATGGACACTTGGGTTGTTTCCACCTTTTGGCTATTGTGAATAATGCCACAGTGAACACTGGCATACAACTATCTGTTCAAGTCCCTGCTTTTCATTTTTTTGGGGTGTATGCCTAAGAGTGGAATTGCTGGGTCATATGGGAATTCTATGTATAGCTTTTTGAGGAACCACCATGCTGTTTTCCACAGTGGCTGAACCATTTTATATTCTCACGAGCAACGTATGAGGGTTCCAATTTTTCTACATCCTCACCAACACTTGTTTATTTTCCTTTTAAAAAAAAAACTTATAGCCATCCTCGTAGGGATGAAGTGGTATCTCCTGGTTTTGATTTGTATTTCACTAATGACTAACAATGTTGAGCATCTTTTCATATGCTTATTGGTCATTTGTATATCTTCTTTAGAGAAGTGTCTACTCAAGCCCTTTGCCCATTTTTATTTATTTTATTTTATTTATTTTTTTGAGGAAGATTAGCCTGAGCTAACATCCGTTGCCAATCCTCCTCTTTTTTGAGAAAGATTGGGCTGGGCTAACATCTGTGTCCACCTTCCTTTACTTTATATGGCACGCCACCAGAGCATGGCTTGGCAAGCGGTGCATCAGTCCTTGCCCAGGATCTGAACTTGCAAACCCTGGGCCGCTGAAGTGGAGTGCAGAAACTTAACCGCTATGCCACTGGGCCAGCCCCCATTTTGCCCATTTTTAAATTGGGTTGTTTGTCTTTTTGTTGTTGAGTTATAAGAGTTCTTTATATATTCTGGATATTAATTTCTTATCAGGTGTTTGATTTGACAATATTATCTACCATTCTGTAGATTGTCTTTTTATTTTCTTGATAATGTCCTTTGCAGAAAAGTTTTTAATTTTGATGAAGTCCATTTTGTCTATTTTTTGTTGTCGTTGCTTGTGATCTTAGTGTCGTATCTAAGAATCCATTTCCAAATCCAAGGTCATGAAAATATACCCGTATGTTTTCTTCTAAGAGTATTTTAGTTTGGTCTTATATTTAGGTCATTGATTCCTTTTGATCTTATTTTTGTTTGTGGTGTGAGGTAGGGGGTCCAACTTCATTTTTTTTGCATGTAGAAATCTAGTTGTCCCAGCATCATCTGTTGAAGAGTCTATTCTTTCCCCCATTGAAGGGACTTGAAACTCAAGCTTAGCCTTCTTTCTTTGAAAATACTAAGCATACTTGTCCGATAATTCCACTATTTGAGGTCTTTTGGGCTCTGTTTCTGTTGTCCTTTGTCTCTGTAGGTTCTTACTTCTTAATTTCTTGTGTGCTTGGCTATTTTGATTGTATGAAGGTTATTGCACTTGCAAATTATTTGTAGGAATAATTTGAGTCCCAGCATAATGTGATCTTCTCCAGAGAGAAGTTGACTTTGCTTCTGCCAGGCACTTTTGTGTGTCACCAGTCTAGGACCACCATAATTCAAGATCAGTGCTTGCAGTGTCATGGATCACTTTGGTGACTTGGAGCCAGGTTGCAAGCCCATGTGAAGACAGGGTTACTACTGGTTCACCCTTATCCTGAGGGTATAGCCCTTTTCGTCCTAGCTTATACTGGGGAGTAGTTTATCAAAGTCCCTTCCTTTGGTGAATTCTAGACCTTGACATTTTTCCTCTCACTTCGTGAGGCAGCCAAAACCACAATTCAATTTTGCAGATATTTCTTCCAGATTGGAAAATGCTTCCAAGGCAAAACCAACTTTGAGTTCTAGACTTTGCTTTCTTGTTTAGCATATTCTTTAGTTTTAAGCCTAGTGATTTTTCATTATTTTGGTAGGTCTTTGATATGTGAAAGAATATTTTAAAATATTGTGCTCAGTTTTTTTTGTCTTCAATTGAATGGTTGGTCTAAATTACCTAATCAACATTACCAAAACTGATTATCCTTGAAGATGTATATTTCCCCAATAGTCTTGCCAATGCTAATCATTATCAAATTTATGAATAAAATCACTTTCTTTGAAACAAAGATGAACAGAACAAAAAGTTATATTTAGTTCCACAACAAGATTCTAGTGTCTACATAATAGCATGCATTGATTTATTTCCAATCCCAAAAGACTACCTCCTGATATGTTGATATGTTTAACTTGGAGGAGAGTAGACCAAAGGAGATTTGATAGCTGTCTACAAACAGTTGAAGGACTGCCATTGGGAAGAGGAAGTAATCTTATTCTAGGTGATTCCAGAAGGCAAATTTAGGACTGCGAACGGAAACCCCAAAAACCAATTTCAATCTAAACCAAAGGAATGCTTTACTAAATAGGAATAATCATCAGTGGTGAATATTGTGGAGAACAGGCTTTTGGTCATCCAGCATTAATTTGTTCTGCTTTTCCGTTAGGACTGATTTCTCTGATACCTCTCTTCTGTCCTTTCATTATTTATAGTTCCCTTGCAGCTGACTCATCCCCATCCAAGGCATGTAAACTGAGCCTGGGGAATCAGACACTGCATAGCCCTACCCCACTCCCCGTAATAACGAGTGGGTCATGGGTGGGCACAAGGCCTAAGTTAGGTCAATTAGAGCCCAAGAGACACAATTCTAAGACTTTTGTTTGAATTATCCAGGATGGTGATCTTTTCCTGCTGGCCCTGAAGGAGAGAATGGGAGGCTGCAGCTGCCATTGTGCTACCACAAAGGGGATCTATTTGAGAGCAAGTGGAGCTCAGATATCAGAATAAAATCAAACGCTGGTAACATTGGTTGAATCTTGATTGTGCCAAGACTGAAATTGTGGTCTTAGACTGTTCATGCTCCATGATATGAGAAAATGAATTTCCATTTTGCTTAAGCTAGTTTGAGTTGGGTTTTCTGCCACTTGAAATAGAAAGAGTTTTCACTAAAATGGATAGTGAATTCCTCATTCACAGTAGTATTCACACAGAAGAGGATGTCCAGATTATGTGAAAGGTTAGCTTTGAGGACTTCCTACTCTAAATTCTTGGCTTCTCCAAAACTCTCTTTTATTTTGCTTTTGTTTTGCCCAGTGGACTTGGTAGCTTCAAAGAGACTCTAAGAACACTGGGTTGGCCATCCCTCAGGGCCAAGCACAAAGATTAATACATGTCCAGGCCTGGAATGCATATTTAATAGAGAAATCCATAATGTTTAATTCTGGAATGAATGATTTATAGAGAATTGGATTATTCACTTTGCACTAAATTAAGTTGTCTTGTTTAGCCAAAACAAGGCTTCCTGACAGGATTTTCGTCATAGCCTTGGCTGAGTAATGAGTTTCTTTGCCAGGATGAATTATTGACTAGACCCTTGTATCATCTGCCCAGCAGATGAAGGAAAAATGTTTAATTTTAAAGATGTTCATATTCAGACATATATGCACAAAAGAAGTTTTGAATACTGTATTTTAACTCTCTATCATTTAATCATCCCATGAATATTTATGGAAACTGGATCTGAGTTATATCACAGTGTTGGTTTATTTTTAGGCCCAAATAAGTATTATTCCCCATCTGTGGATGTAAACATTTTCTCTCCTTTTGTTGTTATGATTATATGTGTTAGTCCCATAAGAACATACGTATTATATGTTTTAGGCCCAGATGTTTAATTTATTTTTAAAAATAGGAAAATTTCTTTTCAAATCAACTGAAATACCAAGTACTTAATAATAATGGCTCACATTTCTATGATGTGTTTAATTCTATAAAATGTTTTCATCTCAATTTCCTCAATGTATAATAGTTAATTAGCACTTGTCATGTAGCAAGCACTGTGCTAGAAACATTACATTGGATTATATTATTTAATTCTCACACAACCTTACAAACTTCCTACTGTTATTATCTCCATTTTATAGACGAAGAAACTGAAGTGTTGGGAGGGTAACTAGCTTGCCAAGAGCCACACAGAGACTCACAGAGAGCCAGGATTTAAACCCAGATATTCTGACCCTGGATACTAAGTTTTTAACTCATATCCTAAACAATTTATACAAATCTTATGGCCATTGAAAATTTAATATAGCCATCTGCATGGGAATCTAGAATTCTACCAGTAATCTGTGAAGTCATGGCATCATTATCCCCATTTATCAGAGAAGGAATGTAAGACACAGAGAGATAAAATGACATGATAAAGGGTCCATTATTTCAAATTAGGCTATAATTCCTTCCATCACCAAGAGAAATCAAAGTATTATCTCTAGATTAGATAGAACTTGAACTAAAGCAAGAAATCTTTCGTCTGAGTCCCTTTATAATACTTTATGCAGTCATAATGGAAATAGAATTTAAACAATAAGTCTAAGTGTAAAAAAATCAAAGTAGCTCATTTTCTCTAAATCTGACTCTAGATCTACAACCTGGTGGACTATAAGGAAAGTAACTTTCAGTCATTTTTGGAGGCTCCTTTCTCCTTCCCAGACATCACATCTGTGGAATTGGAAAGAATGGCTCTCATGCTAAGGCACTAAAATGGAGCTGGACAGACATGAGGAAGAGAGGAACAAATTCCTCCTTCAGGATGAACTCTTGAACTCCTTAAATGCCTGAAATGCATCTACAAGTCTTCTCAAGAAAGACAAGATTACTGGGACAGAGACCCCATTCCTGTCAGAGTCATCTCCCACATTCCTAAGTTTACTGGATTGTTTCAACTGAGTCTTTCCCTGATGATCATCTTGTGCATGGAATATTTTAAAAGACATTCTTTCTTTTTTCTTTCTTTGCCTTTGTTAGCCATGATTATAAAACCTTCCTTCTCCCTTCAATGGCCAGAACATAATTCAAGTGCTACTTGAATCTGTACTTCCCTGGCTGCAGTCCTAACAAACCCTGAATAAACTTCTGTTTGTTTTAAATTTACCAAAGTCTACCTCATAATTGATTGACACATCCAAATTTTGAAGACATGAGTTAAAGGCCAGAAATTGGGGGGGAAAATCCTTCATTTTAAATCCATTATGGCTGCCATTGAAATCTCCATTACTAAGCCTGAGGTGGGGGTGGGGAGGGTGGGGTCTCTTGAAGACAAATATCTCAGTTGCCTTTGTGCCAAACTTGGGTCCAGGAATATTTATTTACCTAGGTGGAATCCCCAATAATTAGAGTCCAACCTCCTAAGTCCCCACAGGCAGCCATATCCCTCCAAGATCAGCCATATCTATTAAACACTACACTGGCAGAGGTGTCTGTTAATTTGTAGATTACTTTCATCTTCTTCCGATTCTTGGGGCAACTCATCTTTTTTTTCTCTTGCTTCAACCTTTCTGCTTCAGAAGCAGTCCACTCTCAGGGCTGTCTGGTGGTGTAGTGGTTAAGTTCGTGTGCTCCACTCCAGCAGCCCGGGGTTCGCAGGTTCAGATCCCAGGCGCAGAGCTATGCACAACTTATCAAGCCATGCTGTGGTGGCATCCCACACAAAGTAGAGGATGATGGGCACAGATGTTAGCCAAGGGCCAATCTTCTTCAGCAAAAAGAGCAGGTTTGGCTATAGGTGTTGGCTCAGGGCTAATTTTCCTCACACACACACACAAAAAAAGCAGTTCCCTCTCTCTGTTCTTCCTGTCATCCTCCAAGTTTGCCAAAGAGTACAAGACCCTAGAAAAGAAAAGTCAAGAATGTTCCAAGGACCATCTCTGCTCTTAACTTTGCAACACAAACCTCTCCAGAAATATGGGCATGAAGCTGGGTACCAAAGGGTTACTGAAAATATTCGATAAGAATATGATTACCAAGTGACATCAGCATCGTGGCGGAGTGAGTTGTTCCCTTAGTCTCTCCCCTTTAAGTTACAACTAAATAGACATTCATTAACCAGCAGAGGATTCCCTGCACAGCACAAGAGGACTTCTGAGAGATCCATGCAGTTACACATCTGAAGGCAGAAGATCTGGATTCCTGGGAGGCAGTGGAATCAGGTAAGTGCACCTCTCCCACTCCCCAGTGGCAGTGAGCCAGGTCGTGGCTCCTCACATAGCAGTCAGTGAGACTGTAAGAGGAGATAGGGACAGCCCAGCCTGTGCGAACGCTTTCAGAGTTGCAGCGCAGCCCATGGAAGTGCTCACCATGCTGCGGCAGCCCTGCTGATGGGAACCCTCTACACCGAGTGGTGGCAACTCAGTCCCCATGAAGGTGCCCACCCACTGAGCACAGTGCAGGTGAGAAGGCACCCTGCCCACTCAGAAGGCACCCCTGCCCACAGAGCATAGAAGCCCACGGGATCCACCAAGTGGTGGCTGAGCCCCTACGTGGGCGCCCCTCCCCCCTAGTGCAAAGCAGGCAAGAAGGCGCCCTGCCCTCTCAGACAGTGTCCTGCTCACGGAGCACAGCAGCCCACAGGACGCACCGAGTGGCGGCTCAGCCCTCACGTAGGCACCCCTCACACCTAGTGTGCAGCAGTTCAGCCGGTCCCCTGCTGATCACAGACCCCCACCTACAGTGCCAGACCCACCCTGCCCAGCACATAGGCCCTACCCACATGGGCCCAACCTGCAGAGAAGCTGCAGCCAGCCCATGCAAATGCAGAGTAGCCCTATCCGCACAACTTCCAGCAGATGGGGTGGGGTTAGGAAACACAGCTCCTGCTCCCCCCCAGTGGTGGCAGGCAGAATCTGTGACATGATAATACCACAAATGCACTAGCAAAGGATTAATACATCAAACACCATGAAGAACTACAGCAACACTTCAGAGAAGAAGGAAAGAAAAGTCTCCAGAAACCAATGCTGAAGTCACAGAAATTTACAATCTAAATGACAGAGAATTCAAAATAGTTGTCATAAAGAAACTCAATGAGTTACAAGAAAACTCAGACAGACAGTTCAATGAGCTCAGGAATAAAATTAATGAGCAGAAGGAATACTTCATAAAAGAGATTGAAGTTCTAAAAAGAAACCAAACAGAAATTCTGGATATGAAGAACATAATTAATGAGATAAAAAATAATCTAGAAACCATAAAAAACAGAGCTTATATTATGGATAACAGAATTAGTGAATTAGAGGACAGAAATATAGAAATGCTATAGGTAGAGGAGAAGAGAGAAATAAGATTTAAAAAAAATGAAATTCTTTGAGAAATATCTGACTCAATTTGGAAAAGCAACATAAAGATTGTACGTATTCCAGAGGGAGAAGAGTGGGAGAAAGGAGCAGAGAGCTTGTTCAAAGAAATAATAGCTGAAAATTTCCCAAACTTGGGGAAGAAACTGGACTTATAAGTACATGAAGCCAATAGAACTCTTAATTATGTCAATGCAAAAAGACTTTTTCCAAAGTATATAATATTAAAACTGGCAAAAGTCAATGACAAAGAAAAAGTATTAAGGGCAGCAATGCAGAAAAAAATAACCTACAAAGGAACCCCTATCAGACTTTCAGTGGATTTCTCAGCAGAAACCTTACAGGCTAAGAGAGAATGGAATTATATATTGAAAATGCTGAAAGACAAAAACTTTCAGCCAAGAATACTCTATCCAGGGTCTGGCCCATTGGCATAGTGGTTAAGTTCACGTGCTCTGCTTGGGCGACCCAGGGTTTGTGGGTTCAGATCCCTGGTGTGGACCTGCACACTGCTCATCAAGCCATGCTGTGGTGGCATCCCACATACTAAACAGAGGAGGACTGGTGTGGATGTTAGCTCAGGGACAATCTTGCTCAAGTAAAAAGAGGAAGATTGGCAACAGATGTTAGCTCAGGGACAATCTGCCTCACCAAAAAAAAAAAAAAAAAAAGAATAGTCTATTCATTGAAACTATCCTTCAGATATGATGGAGAAATAAAAATTTTCCCAGATAACCAAAAGCTGAGGGAATTCATTACCACTAGACCTCCCTTACAAGAAACAATGAAGGAAGCCCTCATACCTGAAACAAAAAGGCAAAGGTTTATAAAGCTTTGAGCAAGGAGATAAATAGGCAGACAAAATCAGAAAATTGAAGCTCTCTATCAGAACAGGTTAGCCAACACTTTATTATAACATAAAAGATAAAGGGAGGGAAAGCATCAAAAATAATTATAAACCTTCAATTTAGTCACAAACTCACAACATGAAACAGAATAATTTGTGAGAATAATAACTCAGAAGGGGAAGAGGGAAGGGATGGAACCTGCTGAGGCTAATGAAGATGAGAGGCTATCGGAAAATGGATTATATCATTTATGAGATGTTTTATACAAACCTCATGGTAACCACTAAACAAAGAATCAGAATAGAGCAACAAATCATAAATAAAGAGAAAACCATCACAGATAACCACCAAACTGAAATGGCAGTCAGAAATACAAGGGAAGAGAAATAATGGAAATATAGAACACCCAGAAAATGAGAGATAAAGTGGCAGTATTAAGCCCTCATATATCAATAATCACTCTAAATGTAAATGTCTCAAATTCACCAATCAAAAGACACAGAGTGACTGGATGGATTAAAAACCAAGATCCAGCAGAAATAAATGAAATAGAGACTAAAAAATAATTAAAAATATCAATGAAACTAAGAGCTGGTTCTTTGAGAAGATAAACAAAATTGAAAAACCCTTAGCCAGACTCACTAAGGAAAAAATAAAGAAGCCTAAATAAATAAAATTAGAAATGAAAGAGAAGAAATTACAATAGATACTGCAGAAATACAAAGGATGATAAGAGAATACTGTGAAAAACTGTATGCCCACAAGTTGGATAACCTAGAAGAAACGGACAAATTCTTAGACTCATACAACCTCCCAACACTGAATCAAGAAGAAATAGAGAATCTGAATAGACCAATCACAAGTAAAGAGATTGAAACAGTAATCAAAAACCTCCCCAAAAAGAAAAGTCCAGGTCCAGATGGCTTCTCTGGATAATTCCACCAAACATTCAAAGAAGATTTAATACCTATCCTTCTCAAACTATTCCAAAAAATTGAAGAAGACAGAACACTTTCTAACTCAATTACATGATGCCAAAATTACCCTGATACCAAAACCAGACAAGGACAAAACAAAGAAGGAAAATCACAGGCCAACATCAGAGATGAACATAGATGCAAAAATCCTCAACAAAATATTGGCAAAGGGAATACAGCAATACACTAAAAGGATCATATACTACGATCAAGTGGAATTTATATCAAGGATGCAGGGATGGTTCAACATCCACAAATCAATCAACATGATACACCACATTAACAAAATGACAAATAAAAACCACATGATCATCTCAATAGATGCAGAGAAAGCATTTGACAAGATCCAACATCCATTTATGATAAAAACTCTCAATAAAATGGGTATAGAAGGAAAGTACCCCAACATAATAAAGGCCATATATGCAAACCCACAGCCAACATCAGACTTAACTGTGAAAAAGTAAAAGCCATCCCTCTGAGAACAGGAATAAGACAAGGGTGCCCACTCTCGCCATTCCTATTCAACATAGTACTGGAGGTTTTGGCCAGAGCAATTAGGCAAGAAAAAGAAAAGGTATCCAAATTGAAAGGAAGAATTAAAATTCTCACTGTGGATGACGTGATTTTATATATAGAAAACCCTGAAGAATCCACCAGAAAACTATTAGAAATCAACAAGTACAGCAAAGTTGCAGGGTACAAAATCAACTTACAAAAATCAGTTGCATTTCTATACACTAATAACAAACTAACAGAAAGAAAAGTAAAGAGTACACTCCCATTTATAATTGCAACAAAAAGAATAAAATATATAGAAATAAATTTAACTAAGGAGGTGTAAGACTGTAAGACATTATTCACAGAAATTGAAGAAGACATAAAGAAATGGAAAGATATTCCATGTTCATGAATTTGAAGAATAAACATAGTTAAAATGTCCAAATTACCTAAAGCAATCTACAGATTCAATGCAATCCCAGTTAGAATCCCAATGACATTCTTCATGGAAGTAGAATAAAGAATCCTAAAATTTATGTGGAACAATTAAAGAGCCCAAATAGCCAAAGCAATCCTGAGAAAAAAGAACAAAGCTGGAGACATCACAATCTCTGACTTCAAAATATACTACAAAGCTATGTAATGAAAACAGCATGGTATTGGCAGAAAAACAGATGAATGGAACAGAATTGAAAGCCCAGAAATATATCCACACATCTATGGACAGCTAATCTTTGACAAAGGAGCCAAGAATATACAATGGAGAAAGGAAAGTCTCCTCAATAAATGGTGTTGGGAAAACTGGACAGCCACGTGCAAAAGAATGAAAGTAGATCATTATCTTTCACTGTACACAAAAATTAACTCAAAATGGATTAAAGACTTGAATGTAAGACCTGAAACCATAAAACTCCTAGAAGAAAATACAGGTACTATATTCTTTGACATCAGTTTTAGCAGCATCTTTTTGAATACCATGTCTACTCAAGCAGTGGAAACAAAAAATGAAAAAATGGGACCACATCAGAATAAAAAGCTTCTGCAAGGCAAAGGAAATCATGAACAAAACGAAAAGACAACCTACAAACTGGGAGAAAATATTTGAAAATCATGTATCTGACAAGTGGTTAATTTCCAAAATATATAAAGAACTCACACAACTCAATAACAAAAAAGCAAACAACCTGATCAAAAAATGTGTACAGGATATGAACAGACGTTTTTCCAAAGAAGATACGCAGGTGGGCAACAGGCACATGAAAAGATGTTCAACATCACTAATTATTAGGGAAATGCAAATCAGAAGTACAATGAGCTATCACCATACACCTGTCAGAAAGGCTATAATTACCAAGACAAAAATAACAAATGTTGGAGAGGATGTAGAGAAAAGGTAATCCTCATGCACTGCTGGTGGGAATGCAAACTGGTGCAGCCACTATGGAAAACAGTATGGAGATTTTTCAAAAAATTAAAAATATAAATACCATACGATCCAGCTATCCCACTACTGGGTATTTATCCAGAGAACATGAAGTGAACGATACAAAGAGTTATGCACCCCTATGTTCACTGCAACATTATTCACAATAGCCGAGACGTGGAAGCAATTCAAGCACCCATCAACTGATGAACGGATAAAGAAGATGTAGTATATATATGCAATGGAATACTACTCAGCTATAAAAAAAGACAAAATCCTCCCATTTGTAACAACAGTGGATGGACCTTGAGGGTATTATGTTAACAAAATAAGCCAGACAGAGAAAGACAAACACCTTATAATTTCACTCATATGTCAAAGATAAACAAACACATGGATAAAGAGAACAGATTAGTGGTTACCAGAGGGGAAGGGGGTGGGTGGGTAAAATGGATAAAGTGGCACATATGTATGGCGATGGATAAAAATTAGATTATTTGTGGTAAGCACAGTACAGTCTGTGCAGAAACTGATATATAATAATGTACACCTGAAATTACACAATGTTGTTAACCAATATGACCTCAATAAAGTAATTGAAAAAAAAGAAAAAATCAAAAAAATAAATTGAAAAAAGAAAGAACATTATTACTTTGCGACCTTGTTCCCAACACAGACATAGATGAAAAGAAGTTAATCTTGTCAATTTGCTCTTTTCTTGTTTAACCTGAAGGGTAAATCAAGGGTCACAAGGAATTATGACCTTGCTTTGCAGAAGGAGAAGAATGTCTTCAAGGGAGTTATGATCACCAAATAACCAGCCCCCAGCTGCCATTGATGCCCAGAATTCAGATTCCCCAAGGGCTTATCTGGAGTGAAAGAAACATGGATTACCCTTTTGTTTCTCTGAAACTCCTCCTGCCAAGCCCTTTAGCTCTATAAAACCCCCTGCTTTCTTCTCTTGCTAAGGTGAATTTGAGAGAACCTATCCTCCCACCTTCTTGTTTTGGTCTATTCAAATAAACCATTCTCTATCTCCAAGCACCATGTCTCAGTGGTTGGTTTATGAACTTGAGATTAAGAGGTTCGATATCAGGAGCATAAAGGTCCCACTACGTGGTCTGGGTGGCACCATGAAACAAACTGAGGGAAACTTCTAGAGAGCAGGTGGAATGGTATGGGCTGCCACGGAGGTAACTGGTTTTCCTAATAATGGGGATATCCAAACAGACTGAAATGTAATATGTCAGGGTATTGTAAAGGGGATATTTAAATGTAATTTGAGGTACTTGATCTTTAAGGTGACTGTTTACCTTGGATTTTTCTGTGTTAAGAGGAATCAGCTGTGCTTACAGCAGCTGTGGGTTGTGGAAAACTAAGATGCTTATGGCCACACGACAAATACGAAGAAGCTAAACTATTCATCTTTGTCGACTGTGTGTGTGTATGTGTGTTATCCTTCTTTCTGGGAAGGAGCTTGATATCCTGACTAAAGCTTAGACTTCCACACATCTGTGTCTTAAAGTCCAGGAAATGGAGACCAGCTGGCCTCAAGGTAAATGTGAGGTCTTCAGAGTGATGGGCTGTGAAGCACAACCAAGAAAGCCAAAAAGATCGAAAGAAGCTCTGGCAAGAGGGCCTTGTTTAATTCAGGGGTCAATGAAGGGGAGAAATTGGAGGACATTTTTGCCTGTGATCTGGGACCTCATAGCAGATATTGTTTTTCTTATTGATAGAGCTGTAGACAGGCCTTCTATCTTAAATTCTTTTAGATAGTTAGGGGGAAGGTTGAAGTTTCTTTCTGAGTCTTTTTTGCTTAAAAATAATCAAGCCAGGGGCTGGCCCAGTGGCGCAAGTGGTTAAGTGCGTGCGCTCTGCTGCGGCGGCCCAGGGTTCGCTGGTTCAGATCCCGGCGTGCATGGACGCACAGCTTGTCAAGCCATGCTGTGGCAGCGTCCCATATAAAGTGGAGGAAGATGGGCACGGATGTTAGCCCAGGGCCAGTCTTCCTCAGCAAAAAGAGGAGGATTGGCAGATGTTAGCTCAGGGCTGATCTTCCTCACAAAAAAAAAAAAAAAATCAAGCCAAAGAGACATATTTTGTGGTGACAAATTTTGATCCCTCACATTCTAAAGTCTTCATGTTACATGTGGGGAAAGTGAGATCTGGAAAGGGAACAGCATTTGCTTGACATCAGACAGATAGTGATTAAATCTGAAACAGAGCCTTCATTGCACCCTTCCTGCCCTGGGTACAGAGTGAGCTGGGGATGCTGTGCTTCTCTGCAGGAGTATCTTCCCAAAGCATCAGTATCATGCCAAGATTTGAGAAAATAATAAGTTTTGGACATTTTTCAAGGCTAGGCTGAAAAGGAAGGGACTCCTCTTTTCTGCGTCTTTGTATTCAAAGCAAGGAGCATTTCTCGTTAGGGTACTCAACATCAGTGCTGCTCAAATTGTGTTTGCATATGAATCGCCTGGGGATCTTATTGAAATGCAGATTCTGTAGGTCTGGGGTGGGGCCCCTGATTCTGCGTTTCTGACACGTCCCTAGTGCTGCTACAGTTTTTACTTGGCTTACTGATGGAGGGGGCTGCAGCCAGAGCCCAGGCTCAGCCTTCAGCCACTCCAAGGACTGGCTGCACCAGCTTCTGCCTCTCGATGACCTGCACCTGGTCGACTCACCTGGGTCAGGGCCTCAGCGATTCCCCACCTCAGAACTCATTATAGAGAGAAGGAGGTGGGGCAGCCATTTGCAATCCGATTCTCTTTCTGCATGAAGAGAGTAGCCCAGGTCAGAGTTTGGAAAGAAATCCCGTTTTGGTTGAAATCTCGAAGAGGCTCCGAGTAAGGTAATTTGGCAGCAGACCCCATTGCAATTGGTTCCTACTGCATTTAATTCTGAAATCTCCCAGACACTGTGGCTTAACAATGTTCACTGAATGGAATCGGGGTAAATTTTCAGACAGAGGCTTTTTGAGGGTGTCCTCCTTGCTCTATAAAATCAAATTGAGTACATCAGACCCTCACTCTATTAGTACTTGCCTTCCCTCTCCTTGCCCTGCTCCACCCTGCCAAGAAAACCTATTTGGAGCTTACAGAAGTTCATTCTGAGAATTTCATTATTATTGTGCCATTCATAATTCATTATTTAACCTCTGTGGATGGCAGGAAGTGCAATTGTGAACAGTCCCACTGGAATAAAATCACAGGGTTAATAATCTCGGCTCTTTGTGAGTAATTGGAAAAATGGTATCCTGGTAACAAGACATTAGCAGAAAACGAGTTTTTACCAATTTCCATAGGATAGAAGAAGTCAAGTAGTGACTGGAATAATTTCACTGTAAGTTTTGTTTTCCCTGACTCACGCATGACCGGGGCAAAACTGTGGGCACTGCATTCTGAGTTTGACAGCTTATAATTTAAAAATAGTGTTCAACCAGAGCTATTTGATATAAATACAAGCACCTGGAGCCCCTTTCCTGTCTCAAATAGTGGTAATGCACACTAACTGTTTTGCATTTTTCTTATTCGTGTAACTGACCGTGTAGAGATTGTTCCATATCAGCATACATAGATATGCTTTGTTGATGTTTAAATGTTGAATGGTGCTCGCCTGCATGGAGAATCAATAATTTATTAACCGCTTGCATAATAGTGGGCATTGAGAATGTTTCCCAGTATGTTTAACTTGCTGTTTTATGAAGCAGAGTGGGAGAGAGGGAAGGAAGCTCATGGTTCCCTGGAGCTAGAGGAAATAACAGTGTGAGTGAAAGCTAGTCGTGCCTGAATTTTGGAGTTGACTTGAGTCTTCTAGAAATCCTTACTGAGAGGGAGACATTTCTCCCAAATTGGGGGTTGTGAAAATGGGGGAGAATCAAGAAGGCTATTGTTGAAGCAGAGGAATGAACAACCAATGTTCAAATTCTTGAAGAGGGAGCAGCAGAATACAAGTATCTCTTGGAGTTGGGGAGAGCCCAAGACTTGCTAAAGCCTCAGCATTCATGAGCTAACAGTACCTTCACCTAGGGAGAGAGGCCATAGTTATGGAACTAACCTAGCAACTGCCAGGCACTGTTGCTGAGGAGATGTCAACACAAGTAATCCATAATCAATCTATACACCAAAATTGGGATGAGTTTATTATGAGCCAGGTCTGAGGACTATAGCCAGTGGCTTCCTTCCCCAAGGAAGAAAGCACGCCAAAGAAGTGGAGTGTACAGAGTGGTTATATACCATCTTAGAACAAAGAGCATACATCACATATGATAGGAATGTCCCTTTTACAATAGTCATAGGATTGCTTTGCTGGCACAGCAGGTCAGTGGTCACAAAGTGAACTCAGCAGGTCATTAATTAATCCTGTTTCTAGGAAGAGATGCTTTTCCTTAAAGAAATGCCAATATCGGGGGAAGCTGCATCTCTATCTTTAAAGGCATCATTCTTGTCTTCGGGACACTGTAAATGTTTAAGCGGATGTACAATGCATGCTCAACAGGCCATGTCAGGCCTTTCTGAAAAAACAAAGGCCAAATTAGTTTTAAAGCAAGTGGCTTCCTCATATACTCCAGTATATCCTATTGCTTTTCATTTATTCATCAGAAGCAAGTACAAGGGGAAAGAGTTTGCCAAGTAAGGGAGGCTGAGGCTTGTGTGAAGCCATGTCCGGGGCTGGCCGACTGAGCAGGGCTGCTCCTTAGAACTGTTTGTACTTTTTGGTTTGTTTTTGCAGCAGTTTGCTTATGTTTAGTTGTGTAGATGAATTTGCTCTGTTTCAATACCTCATCTATAGTTAAAGGGATCTGGGGCCTGGCAGAAAATCAATGAATTTTTAGCTGATTCTGATTCTCTGGTTCTGTATTTCCCATAGCCTGTTACCCATTTTTGCCCTCATGTCCTGCTGTTCCAAACAGGTCTGTTCCAAATGCCGTTCACGGAAGCCAGCATGTTCCGAACAGAGCATCTTACAGTCTTGCCTCTTCTTCCCGGGCTTTCGCATATTCATCATCGCACATCCCTACTGCCTTGTCCACTTCAGGCCCTCGTTATCGCCTGGCTGTACTATCACACTGGTTTCTCTGCCTCTGGTGTTTTTCCTCCACTGACTCATCAAGGGCCAACACTTCCAGGGAACTGTCTAAATCACAACTCCAATCAAAGCCCTGTTTCTCCAAAACCTTTGATGGCTCACCTTGCCCAGAGGATGCCATCACCATCCTTGGCTGGGTATTTAATGGGTTCACTACACCCCCACGGCTGTGGTGCCGTACCCCCCACCTCCTTTTCCAGGCATAGCTCTCACCATTTACCATGAGTGCCCTCTTCTCTGCCAAAATAGTCAGAATAGAGGCGAGAGTCCAGATCCTCGTCACTGCCTTTCTAGTTTATTTCACTGCTTTTCATCCTATAAGACAAACAATTTCAAAAACAAGCTCTGCATCTTTAAAAACCATAAGGTAAGAGGATTGGCATTTTCTGGGTTAATTGCATGTCTTATATCATTAAAATTTTCTTTTTCCCTTGACCCATCCTCATAGCACAAATATCTCTTCTGGATTTTGTTGTTAAAAATATTTCCAAGGATGATCATATTTTTTTGCACTGTGGCTCTGTCTCTAAATAAAGAAGAGCCACCTTTAAGATTGGTGCATGGGAGCCATAGGAAGCCCTGAATTCCTGTAGCCGTTACACACTTCTGTGGAAGACAGAAAGTTAGAAGAGAAAGAATTTTTGAGCTAACACCTTAAAACAAAAACAAACGACAGGAGGTACTCACATACATGCAGTCCACCCAAGATTTTGTCAGTTTCTTGCCTTTTTCATATGCAACTTTTCTGAGGACTGCTCTTCTAAAATGTCTTCTACTCTGCCTTTGATATTTATTAAACAATGGTACCACTTGTATAAGAAAAAAATGTTTGGTGTCCTAAGGCACAAGGCATGCTTTGCCCAGGCCTCTTAACACACTAACGTTGATCTCAAACGAATACAAAAAGGATTTTATATTACTTGAGGATTTTGATTATTTGGGGCAGAAGACTTGAGATTTTCTTTTATTAGTCAGAGAATATTGGAGCTATACTGATGGCAGGTTATTCATTTAAGCTTTGAAAACTCTTCTGTCCACATTCTGGCAAGCTTTCCTAAATAAGATCATCTACTCCTTTACCATCTGCAATTTGCAGCAAGACAACAACCTTCTCCCTGGTAATTTTCTAATTACTACCTCTTGAGGATGGAGGTGAGGCCTTGGGAGGAGAAGAATGAAATAGAGGCATTGACTGAAAGGTGACTTTATGTTCAAGCAAACCAAATACACACCAATAGTGTATTTACAAATATCTCATCATAAGAGCTCTTCATCCTGCAAGGGGAAATAATGGAGTTGAAGATCAGTCTTATTGATTTTTGTCTGATGCAGTTATTTTGATTCACTTCCAAGTTATTTTTTTTCACCACCAGAAAGTTTTCCTTTGCCAATATGCTTCACAGGAAAGAACTGAAAGCGAGTTGGGGGTGTGGGGAAGGGAGTTCTACGTTTCTTTCCTGCATGGCTTTACCATGGTGCTATAATACCAGATTTATAACTCAATCGTTTCTAGGCATTTCTCTTTGGTTTTTTGAGTTTTACATTTTCCTGTTGGGATAACTGATATTTATATGCAAAGTAATTTAAAATAGTTATGACTGGCTTTAAGGCAGGCCAGATAATTGCATTATTTTAGGGCCTTTTTCTTCCCTCTCTGTCGTGAATGCTTGTTTTTTACTCTCCTTGCTAACAGTAAATTTCTGTATGCTTTTTCCTTGTTTGCAACAAATATTTATTGAAGAATGGATTTGGATAAATACTTTGGGTAGCTCTCAGCTTTACAAAAGGAGGGGAGATTAAGAGGGCATCCTTGTGCATAGCTGCCAGCATTTTTGCGAGACTTAAGCTCGTTTCTCTGGTTCCCCTGGAAGATTATTGTCAAAAAGAGAAAAGAGGCTTTTGGAACTCTTAGCTCAAAATTGACTCTCTTTTGGTGGGGAAAAAGGGCAAGATTTTAGTTTTGTCCTAAGTCCCCTACGTCATATGAAGGAACATTTAGAAAAATTATGTCCCTAGACAGCAAAATCATAATTGGATATTTTAGAGAAATTAAATGGTCATTGACTCCTAATGAATTCCTAATAACACTGCTAAAAACATGAAAAAGAAAACTGTCTCCCATTATCACATTTTTCTTTAGGATGTGCATATATTTACTTTTTCCATTTTTCCTCTCATGATTCTTAGCTATACATTGGCATCCCCCTGAAATTGTATTTACCGCTTTCATGCTTTTGGCTAAAAAGTGTCCAAACTTGGGACCTTAGCTTTGTTCTTTTCACATTGTGTTAATCTTTTGAATCAATCTATTTTCTCTGTTTTTAAAATTCTTGTGCAGAACAAAGACTCTGGATCATAAGGAAGTGTTGCTATTAGAATGCAAACCCGGGCCTGTTAGTCTACCAAAACTCAGAAAAAGTGACTGGGCATCACTTGGTCATTGATCATGTGGGCTTGTCTGAAGCACATCTCGGAGGAGGCAAATGCATTAAAAGAGGCTCATGAATTGCACTGAAAATGCCATGCGAACACAGAGTCCTGAAGGCTCTGTCCTCTTTCACCTTCGTACAATATTGATGGATCAGGTATACGTGAGGAGGAGTCTGAGACAGATGATGTGCAGGCAGATTTTTCCATCCTGGCTGCCAGTGACTCTATTGTAACAGGACAGTACAATGCAAATACCCCTAACTCTAATTAATGTAGCATCTTTCTTTTCCTGTTTATCTCCTCCTCCAGAATTTAGTAAGGGAATGGGATTTTGGGGGCTGTAACAGGCAAGGAATGAGCAGATTTCGCCACAATACCTTATTATTGCTAAAAACTTAGACTCGCCCACCTCTAAGTATTGCAGACCACTTGTAGAGTCACTCAATAAGAGCAGCTCATGAGAAGATATAAACGTTGACCAAACAGTGCTCCAAATGTCAGAAAGGCTAGGATTTTATGGACAAAGTAGCTTTTGGAGTTGCTGATATCTTTGATCTCTGCCTTCTGGGTGTACACCCACCAACTCGTCTCTCTGCTCCTTGGGAGCCAATGGGCAGGAATTAGAATGCTGCTTTTGGATTCTGATAGGCTACTCCTTGTCCACTAACAAATGCAAGTATGCTGAGATACTTAGAGTAATGAAGACTTTCATGAATATGAAAAAAATCTTGCTGAACTACAGTGCAACAATGTTTCAAGTGCAATCAAAGTATAATTGGGAGGTAATGGTTGATATTGGTATTAATATTAATAATCTGGTTCTAAGTTTTATAACAGCATCAGCTGTAGAATTGATACCCAAATAGCTACCAGAGATGGTTAAGGTAGTATAAAGATTACTAGGATTGGATGTCAGAATATGTGGCTTCAGATCCATCTCTTGGCCTTATCTTACTTGTGTGATCTTGGCAAATCATGTCACATCTCTGGGCCTCAGTTAACCCATTTGTAAAATGAGAATTTGATAGGAAGTATTAAATAGGAGGTTATTGAAAATGCATTGGAGTATTTTTTGACTGTCACAATGATGGGGGACTATACTACTGGCATTTAGCTGGCATGGTAAATGTCTTGCAATGCAGGGGACATTGAAGCACAAAGAAAAATCTCATTTAAGATGTTAATAGTGTCCCAGCTGAGAAATGCCGTGATGGTGTTGACCTGTATTGTAGCCTGGATGGTGAATTATAGAGCTCATGAGAAACGGAGCTAATGGTCAGAAACAAGAAAGCATTGCCAGCGAACTTCTTGATTTGTTTTTATTTTTTTAATACATGCTTTTATAGGAAAGAAGAAAATAACATTTCAGCCAGCTTTGGAATTCCTCATAGATCGTGCTGGCCTCTAAGACGTTTGTAAATCTTCTTTTCATACTTCCTTGTTATGTTTTTCAAGAAGCACTTGAGATATTTCATGAGACACACGTAACCACAGTAAAAAACATAGTGCCCTCGTTCCCCTTAGGCTGTCCCTGCCTGGTGTGTGGAGGCTGCCCAAGTCAGGGCGGATCGAGAAGCCCAGTGTAAATAGCAGACTCCTGCTTCTGTGTGTGGCTCAGAGATTACATTTTCCAGAACAAAATCAAATAACATTCTATGAAAACAGTCACCTTGGTCACAAAGTGATAGGCTAAAAATGCTCATTTTCTTGGAGGAATCGGACAGACCTAAACTCAGGAATCAGAGAATGGGGAAGGTTGTTCAGAAAGATCGATTTCCTCGTTATACAGGTGGGGAACTTGAGGGTATCAAAGACTTACCTGAGATCACACAGCAAGTTAGTGGCCAAGCCAACCCCAGAGGTAATGGAAAGCAGAGTGTCTTGGTTTTGTACCAGACCTTCCTTAGGTGTCTTCTCAGAAAAGTCTGATTACAGGTGAAGGCCTAACAGCCAAGATCAAAGTATAAAGGGCCTATGTGCCCACCAACCAGCCAGCGTCTAGTGTACTAGCAATTTGAATTTCCCTGGCACCAGGCTGAGGGTTGTAGAGATACCAAATGACACTGACGTGGTCTTCTTTTGGCAGACAGTGGCCCAGTTGATGAGGGCTATTATATTAGTCAGAATTCCTGTTGTAAATGGCAGAAAGTCAATCAGCTTAAACAGCAAGGGTTTATTTGGCATGTGTAATTAGTAAGGATGAGAGGTACTGTGAGATGCAGAGCTCAGGGAAGACCATCAGGACACCCAGCTCTCAGTTTGCTTCTCTCTCCATTGCCTCTCCCCTTACTAAAGGTGGGCTGTGTGTGTCTCTGAATGAGCACATTTGGCAGGGATGTTGGCAGTCCCAGACTTAGAGCCTTCTAGTACTATCACAGCAAACAAAAGAGACCATCACTCTTAGTGGTTCCAGCAGATGCCCCCAAGGGAAAGGTTCTGTTAGGGTCATGTTCTATCCCTGAACCAACTGCTGTCACCTTGGAACTAGAGTTCTCTCATTGGGTGAGAGGCTTGGTTGGTACCTCAGAGGTTAGGAGACAGGTGAGGATATTTCATGTTTTCATAACCATGGGAAAACCATAAATATACACAGTATATTCAAGGCCAAAATATATAATATAGGAGATACTTATGGCTAGAGTTAAAAAATACAGACTAAGGTGTCAGTCAGGAAAAGCTTTATAGAGGGAGCAGGACTTGATCCAACCGTGAAGGTTTAGAAGGGAATGGCTGAAGCATTGAAAGAGTAGGATTTTGTAAGGGGGTGGATCTGATAGTTTGGATAGTTATCAAAGAAGACATTGGGTCTTATATAGTATTTATATTTCCAGGATCCTGTCTTTCTCCTAGGCACACAGCAGATGTTCAATAATTCTTGTTGGATGAATGCTGATTAGCCACCATCATGTAGTACTGCGGCTGCTGCTACAGACTTCTAACTCAGGAGCCAGAACATTTTTCCAGGGCCAAATAGTAAATATTTTTGGATTGTGAGCCATACAGTCTCTGTCTGAACCACTGAACTCTGCTGTTGTAGTGTGAGAGCAGCCACAGATAATAGTAAACAAATGAGCACACAGCATTGCAATAAAACTTTATTTATAAAAGCAGACGGTGCACTGGATTTGGCTTGCAGGCTACAGTTAATTGATCCCTATTCTCACTTAGCTCCCTGCTTCCACTCATACCAACCTCCAAGCCAATTCTTCACATAGCAGCCAGAGTGATCTTTTTCAAGGTATTTTGAGAACATGTTACTTCCTTGTGACTAAGACATGTAGAGGCTGCCATATTTGTTTTCATAAAAGGCCAGCTCCTTCCTGTGTGTCCAAAGCTATGCCTGGTCTGGCCCCTGACTATTTCTTGAACCTCATCTCAGCTCATTTCTTTCCCTCCTCAACATGTATACCAGCCAATCTGGCCATCTTCTGCTCTTGGGATTTATACAGCTTTGTCCTGCTTCGGGGCATGTACATATCCCATGGACTGTTCTCTTCCTCCTCTTCCTTGAGTTCAGCTAAATAGAACTTCCTCATAGAGGCCATCTATAATCACGCCGTCTAAATTAGGTAAAGCCCCCCACGATTGCTTTCTATCTCAACACTATGTGCTTTTGTTTCCAGAGAACTTATTACAATGTGTGTTTATTCACTCGTTTGTTTGTTTACTTCTTGTCTGTTCCTTCACTAGATTGGAAGCTTAAGGAAGGTGGGGACCATATCTATTCCACTCACCCTTGCATCCATAAGGCCTGGAAAGTACTAGGTATACAGTGGAGCTCTATCATCGTCTTTGAATGATTGAACAATCAGAAGGCTGCAGATTAAGAGTTTTGTTCATACCTTAATCTCACCCGACTTCCGATTCAAAATGTGAGCTATTTTTATCACAAAAACCAAGCTGTCTAGGGTTTCTAATTCTCATGCCAGCTGGTCCTCTCTCTCAGCAATTTGGGTTTATTTTCAAAATTATGATATATTTCAAATGCACAGAAAAAGAGAGCTGTGTGCCTACCACCCAGATGCTAGTATTTTCATGTTTGTTTTATATTCTTTCTGTATTAGAAACACTTGAAGTTAATTTTAAAAATTTTAAACATTTATAAATCAAATACAAAATTTTTAAAAAGCAATTAATTTTTTTCTCAGACATTATTTCCCAGAGTGGGATTTGTTTCTGAGAAAATTCTGGTTGAGAAAGGACCTGGTTGGGCCAGTGTGTATTCTCTTCCATTCTTAGCATAATAGTTTATTAGTTATCTTCTGCCCACTTCCCCAAAAGAATATGAAGCCAGATCACAACAAGGCACAGTTACCTTATTTGGGATGGTTTTCAATTTTATCGTCAGGGAGAAGCTGGTTGTCAAAAACCTAAGCTAGGGAAATAGACTGAAATTGAGCATAAAATTTAACTGAGACTACTTACAGGCAAGGTAGAAAACCAGGGCTGTCTTTCATTGTCTCATAAAAACAAACAGCAATTCCTCAGGAGACAGTTTCCTTCTTTACTACAAAAAATAGTGTTCATTTGTCCATCTCCCACATTTATTCAGCGTTTTCTCCATCAACTCCACCGACAGCCCCTTTCTCCCCATTTCATTACTTATTCCGTTTTCCTTTTTTGATGCTGACCTTCCTGGCGATCGTCTGGATAGAGCCCTCAGATTGGCCCCTGCTCTTTAGCTCTGGGAGTGAGAAAGAGAAAAAGAGCCATGTCCGCAGGAGGGCTACTGTGAAGTTCCCGATATAGCTGTAAGAGGTGATTTTCAGACATTAAATCCTTACAACTCACAAAGCCTCCCTGACCCACAAGAGGTTAATATTGAATATTCCCCTCATTTTAACAGATGGCAGAGTAAACTGCAGGGCGGCTGTGACTCTCGCTACTCAGGGGCTGTCATCAGAGATTCTGATGAGTCACAGGCTGTCAGTCTTATGGTTGCTGCCTGTGAGGCACCTTAGTTAAAACCTCTCCTGTGTATGAGGAGAAAACCTTTTCATCACAGGAAACCTTACAGAGGACTCCAGTATAATACAGTGGTGAAGAGTTGGATTTAAATCCCACTGCTGCCAATTACTAGCTGTGTGACCCTGGGCAAGTTGCTTAACCTCTCTGTGCTTCACTTTCCTGCCTGTGCAATAGGACTATTAATAGCATCACCTCATTCGGGTTGCTATGAGAACTAAGTGAGAGAACGTGTGTGACGTGCTCAACATACCGCCTGTGTACTGTGAGTCCTTCACAGATGTTAGCTGTAACTTGACGCTCGTGGAAGGAAAGCTGCTGTTTGGAGCCCTGCCTGCTGTTTCTACCCTCTGCCCACTAGTTGTGTTCCTGAGCATTTTTACAGAATGCCTAGGCCTTTGTGGAGCACATCGTGAACATACTGGACTTGCTAGTTTTCCCCAGGGGTTTTCAATTCCTTGGTCTGCTGTGGGCTAATAGGCTTGTCCTTCTACAATAAATTTTAAGATGGAATTAATGAAGCAGCTGCCCCACGGTTCTCCGGAGTTACCAGTCTCGTCTCCAGAGCAGAGCCAAGCCTTCCTAACCACCCAGAGTGCATCCCTTCCTTCCGGGGTGGAATAGGGGTAGAGACTGGCAGGCAATTCTGGCTCATCCGCTGTTGTTCAGCTGCTAAACAGACAGCTCCAGGAGTTTTTTGTCTTCCAGAGCACCATGTTTGAGTTTCTGAGGTTTGCTAGAATGCGGGGACTCTCAGCTGGCTCCCCTCGGCCTGCAGACCTGGTGCCGGCAGAGAGCCTCATTTCCTGGAAGGTAATGAGGTTACCTGTTTGCAAACTCATCATTGTTATGATATCAGATGCCCCAGATTTTCTCACAGGTGTCCTTGGAGGCTGTTTAAAAAACTTAGCACCCCCTTCTCCTTTTTTTTCTCCTCACTCGTCATGCAAGTCCAATGCTCTTTGCTGCCTAGCCCCTGGCAAGTTGACAGCACCATCTAACTTCTTCTCTCTCCTGGTTTGCTGTCTGTTTTTGACAATCTGGCTTCCATCAAAGGCAGTCTCAGAGGGGCCTATTCATCATGTCCTCCCCACCGGCCAGGCGATTCTCTCCAGCACTGGGCTGTTTAGTTTCCGTCTGACTGGCCAGGTTCATCCTTTTCTTCTCCAAGTTTTTCCCTGCGACACTGCTGCTCCTTCGTTAATCATCTGATCCTAAGTCACCTTGGATTGTTGACAAACCCTGATGTACCCACACTTTAAGGAAGCCAAGGTGTCCCAGTGCTTATGAAAGTTGATTTACATGAATGGGCACAATGGGCGATCCCAGACTGTGAAATAATAAGAAATATATATATTGGTCTCTGCCCCTGGTTCTTGACACAGAGTTCTCAAAACTCTTGTACATATGGGTGCTAGGAGAATTTTTTGTTCTAACATTTAGTCTCTGACCCCAGTTCCTGGCACAGAGCTCCTAAAACCCTTGTAATTTCCTAAGTGAGGAGACTACCAGGAGCATCTTTTGTTCTAATATTTGGTCATTGACTTTGGTTCCTGACACAGAGCTCCTAAATCCCTTGGAATTTCCTGGGTGATAGAAGTGTCTTTTGTTTTAATGACTCTTTGTGGGCTCCCAGATGGGGGATAGTCACCAGAAAGACCAAGCCCATAATTAGAAGCTTGGAATTTTCAGCCCCACCCCCCATTCTCCAGGGAGGGGGAGGGGCTGGAAATGGAGTTAATAATTGATCATGCCTACATGAGAAGCCTCCATAATATCACAATAGTATGAGGTTCCTGAAATTTTGGGGTTGGTGAACACATCTACATGCCAGGAGGGTGGTGGTACACCCTAATTCCATGGGAACAGAAACTCCTATGCTTGGGACACTTCCGGACCTTGCCCTATGTGTCTCTTCGTCTGGCTGTTGATATGTATCCTTTATCATATTGTTTATTATATAATAAACTGGTAAATGTAAATGTTTCTGCAAGTTCTTTGAGCTGTTCTAGCAGATAATGGAATTTAAGGTGGGAGGTCATGGGAACCTCTGATTTGTAGCAAGGCCCAACAGATGTTGTGGGCAACCTAGGGATCTACTACTTGCAATTGGTGTCTGAAGTGGGGGGCAGTCTCATGGGCAGTCTCAAGGTCACAGTCCTTGACCTGTGGGGTCTGTGCTAACTCCATTTAGTGTCGGAATTGAACTGAATTGTAGGACACCCAGCTGGTGGAGAAGAGAATTGCTCAATATTTGAAAAACCCACATACTTGGCAACTGTTGTGAGCGTGGAAGCAGTGTGAGAGTAAAGGAGAAATATAAGAGTGTTTTCCTCACACACAGACTTCTGTGTTTCTTGGGAAATTCACTGAAAGATTGAGTTGTTTCCTATGAAGCAATCTACCATCCTGCTCCAACACATTGTCTGATGGTGGAGAGCAGGTCCTAAGAATTCTGAAATTTACCATCTCTTTTCCTTACACAGTTTACGGAGAAGAAAACATGTTATTTTGGGAAATATTTGCCAACTCTTTTTGGTATGTGAATGTATATCTCAAAGGATAATTGTTTCCCTCCTGGAACAGTAAAGGGTAGAGAACACAGGTCTGGGTTGAAGAATAGATATTTGTTCAAAGATCAGGGTATGGTCCCAGCTCTAACACTTTTTCAACAGGTGACTCTACACACGTTACTTTCCTTCTCTAGGCTTAGGTTTTATTATTTAGGAATGACAATTACTAAGACTCAAAGGGAGATTGTGAGGATTGGATGTGATGGTGTACTTAACACAACATCTGGCATTTAGTAGGAACTCAACAAATACTAGTTTTTCAACTGGTTCTGAGACAGGTAAAAAGGCAGAACCAGAACTGTCTCTTGAGCAGCAGACAGAGCAGCAGCAGGATGCAGCTGTCACCCAGCATCTGAGATTAACCATCAGCCTGCGACTCACAAGTTCCAGGAACTCCGAGCTCTGTGAAAATACCCTTCCCTTTGCCTAACCTGCCCCTCCCCTTGCCTAAGCATCCCTGCTTCACATTGACCAGTCCCCAGCAGCCCACCTGACTCCCACTTCAAACTGACCAGTCTCCAGAGGCCAGCCTGACTCCCCATTTGAAGCTGACCAATCCTCAGCTGCCCACTTCAACCACTATAAATCAGGACCCCAGACCCCCACTTGGCGATGGTTGGTCAGTTTCCACCTGGTCAGCCTGGCCTGCTTTCCTTCCTCAGCTTTTGTCTAATCAGCCTGGCTTTTGCCTTTTAATAAACCTGTATAATCTCTCCTGACCCACTCTTGAATTCCTTCCTGCACGAGGTCAAGAATCCACAGTAAGGGCTGGGTCCCACCCAGTCGAGTATCAGTTCCATATCTATTCAAAGAGAGGGTTGAATACGATGATCTCTAAGTAGGACATCTGAGTTTCACTTGGGGATAGATTATTTTTTAATCTTGAGAGAAAAAGGAAAAAATGTTTAAAGAATAAAGTCAAAAATTATTTCGCTCACCAACCAGAATTAACATTCTTGTTCTGATGGTTGACACCCCAACATTCATTCTACCTAGAATGATTTGTCTAAGACAATTATGCTGACCTTAATCCCCTTGCCAGTATTTGATTTAGGAATGAGTGTATTTGGTTTGTGGATTGAGTGAGTGATACAATACTGGCCATGAAGGCATCAGGGGAAACTTGTTTTGGGCCTTCTAGAAAGGTTTGCTAACTTATGAGAAAGAAACATATGAAGATATTTACCCTTTCTGCCTCATCATTACTGTATCTTGATGTGATGCCTAGAACTCTGGCAGCCATCTTGTAGCTATGAAGAGTGCCAGCCTGAGGGACAAAGTCACCACATTGAGGATGCCAGAACAAAGGGATAGAACAAACCTGGTTCCTTGATCTCACTGTCAAACCACAAAATTAATCAACCCTGAAAATAACTCTACTTTTGGATTTCCTAATAAATTGTTTAAGCCATTTGAGCCAGTTTTCCCACTATTGCAGCCAAAAAAGGTCTACTCAATACAGTAATTACTAACATTTGCTCTGTCTATCCATGTAACAAATTACACATTGTGTTAATTACTATGGCTTAATTGTAAGTCCTGATACCTGCTAGGGCTAGTCCTTTTATTCTTTCTAAGAAATGCCTTGGTTATACTTGGTTCTTTGCTCTTTCATATAAATTTAAGATTCAGCTTGCCTGTTTACACACACACAAATGCACAAACACACTTTTAAAAAACAGCAGTAACAACCAAAACATTAACAACAACCCTGTCATGATAATTTGGAGGAGAACTGGTATCCTTATAGTAAGATATCATGTTCATAGCATATATCTATCTATTTAGGTCTTTAATGTTTATAAATTATTCTTTTTCAGTTATTAGTAAATGTTTCATACTTGATTCCCAAATACTTTATGTATCTGTTGCTATTATAAACGGGATCCTTAAAATATTACCTTTTTTAATACTTGCTCACATATAGGAACACAGTTGACGTCTGTGTGTGGATCTTACATCTCAAAACGTTTTGAACTCTTATTAGTTTTGATAATTTTTGTTTATATATTTTTGATTTTATATATAAACACATTCCCTGTGACTCTTGTTAGTTTTGCTTTCTTCCTAGTTAGTCTTTATACCTTTCACATATATTTTTTATTTATTCTCTGGAAAACTTACAGAAAAGTTGCAAAATAAAAATAGTACAAAAACACTTATATATAGTTGTATCATAAAGAACTTGGCTGATAAGACTATCGGGGGATTTCTCAGCAGAAAACTTGCAGGCCAGGAGAGAATGGGATGATGTATTCAAAATACTAAAAGAAAAAAACTGCCAATCAGGAATACTTTATCTTGCGAAGTTGTCCTTCAGAAATGAAGGCAAGATTTACCCCAAATAAACACTGAGGGAGTTCATCACCACTAGAACCACCTTACAAGCTATGTTGAAAGGAGTTTTTTAAGCTGAAACAGAAGGACACTAATTAGTAACATGAAAACATATGAAAATATGCAACACACTGGTGAAGATAAGCACACAATCAGATTCAGAATATTCTAAGAATGTAATATGGTGGTGCTAACCACTTAACTCTAATATAAATGTTAAAGGACAGAAGTATTAAAATAGCTATAGCTACAATAATTTGTTAATGGACACACAACATAAAAAGATGTAAATTGTGACATCAAAAACAAAATGTGGGGAGGAGAGTAAAAGGATAGAGTTTTGTGTGTGATTGAAATTAAGTTATCTGCTTAAAATAGACTGTTATATCTATAAGATGTTTCAAGTAAGTCTCAGGGTAACCACAAAACAAGAACCTATAACAGATACATCCAAGATGAAGAGAAGTGAATCAAAGTATACCACTAAAAAAAATCATCAATTCATGAAGGAAGACAGCAAAAGAGGAAGAAAGGAACAAAGGAAATACAAAACAGCCAGAAAACAATTAACAGGATGGCAACAGTAAGTCCTTATCTACCAATAATTACTTTAAATATAAATGGATTAAATCCTCCAATCAGAAGACATAGAATGGCTGAATGCATTAAAAAAAGACCCAACCATATGCTGCCTATAAAAGACTCATATCAGCTCAAGGACACACATAGGCTCAAAGTGAGGAGATGGAAAAGATATTTCACGCAAATGGAAACCAAAAGAGAGCAAGGGTAGCTAAACTTATCTCAACAAAATAGACTTTAAGTCAGAAATGTTAACAAGAGGCAAAAGTCATTATATAATGATAAAGGGGTCAATTCATCAAAAGGATATAACAATTGTAGGGGCTGGCCTGGTGGCGCAAGTGGTTGGGTGTGCGCGCTCCACTGTGGCAGCCTGGGGTTCGCTGGTTTGGATCCCAGGTGCACACTGACACACTGCTTGTCAAACCAGGCTGTGGTGGCATACCATATAAAGTGGAGGAAGATGGGCATGGATCTTAGCCCAGGGCCGGTCTTCCTCAGCAAAAAAAGAGGAGGATTGGCAGATGTTAGCACAGGGCTGATCTTCCTCACAAAAAAAAAAAAAAAGGATATAACAATTGTAAATATATGTGCACCCAAATTGGAGCATCGAAATATATTAAGCAGATAGTAACAGAGCTGAGAGGAGAAATAGGCAACAATACAATAATAGTAGGGGACTTCAATATCCCTCTTTCAACAATGGATAGATCATCCAGACAGAAAATCAATAAGGAAATATTAGACTTGAATCATACTTTAGACCAAATGGACCTAACAGACGTACACAGAACATTCCATCCAAAAGCAGCAGAAGATACCTTCTTCTCAAGCACACACAAAATATTCTCCAGGATAGATCATATTTATCTCACAAAACAAGTCTTACCTAATTAAAAAAGATTGAAATCATACCAAGTATCTTTTCTGACCACAATGATATGAAACTAGAAATCAATAACAGAAGGAAAACTGGAAAATTCACAAATATATGGCAAGTAAACAACACACTCCAGAACAACCAATGGGTCAAAGATGAAATCAAAAGGGAAATCAAAATATATCTTGAAACAAATTAAAATGGAAACACAACATACCAAAACTTATGAGATGCAGCAAAAGCACTAAGAAGGAAGTTTATAGTGATAAATGCCTACATTAAAAAAAGAAAGATCTCAAATAAATAACCTAACTTTATACCTCAAGGAACTAGAAAAAGAACAAACTAAGCCAAAATTAGCAGAAGGAAGGAGATAACAAAGATCAGATCAGAAATAGAGAATACAAAAACAATAGGAATGATCAACACATCTAAGAGCTGGTTTTTGAGAAGGTAAACTGACCACAATGATATGAAACTTTGCCAATTTTGGCAAAGCTTTAGCTAGACTGACTAGGAAAAAAGAGATAAATAAAATTATAAGTGAAAGAGAAGACATTACAACTGATACCACAGAAATACAAAGGATCATAAGAGACTACTATAAACAATTATATGCCAACAAATTGGACAACCAATAAGAAATGGATAAACTCCTAGGAAGATAAAATCTACTGCAACTGAATCATGAAGAAATAGATAATCTGAACAGAACAATACTGAGTCAGAATATTAGAAACAATCTAAGTGTCCATCAATGGATGAATAGATAAAATGTGATGTATGTATATACGATGGAATATTATTCAACCATATGGAAGAAGGAAATCTTGCTATTTGTAACATGTATGTACCTTAAGGACATTATACTAAGTGAAATAAATCAGAGAAAGACATAAACAGTGATGTGTTGTTTAACGACGGGCATAATTTCTGAGAAGTGCATCGTTAGGCAATTTCGTCATTGTGCAAACATCATAGAATGTACTTACACAAACCTAGATGGTGTAGCCTACCACACACCTAGCCTATATGGTACTAATCTTATGGGAGCATCATTGTATGTGCAGTCCCTTGTGGACTGAAATGTTGTTATGTGGCACTTGAACGTATCACATGACCTCACTTATGTGGAATCTAAAAACATTGAACTCATAGAAGCAGATTATAAATTGTTGGTTACCAGGGGCTGAAGGGTGGGGGAAATGAGGAGATGTTGATCAAAGGGTACAAACTTTAACTTATAAGATGAATAAATTCCCAGGAATCTAATGTATAGCATGATGACAATAGTTAATAATACCATATTGTATACTTGAAAGTTGCTATGATAATAAATCTTAAATGGTCTCACCATAATAAAACCAGAAATGTAGTAGTCTTGTGAGGTGAAGGATGTGTTAACCTTATTGCTGTAAACATTTTGCATATGTGTAGCAAATCATCACACTGTACACTTTAAACTTACACCATGTTTAGTGTCCATTATATCTCAATAAAGCTGGAATAAAAAAAAAGAATGTGACTAGCCTTTGTCCCTGTTTCCTGGGAGGTAACACTTAAATCCTTGGCATTTCATGAGTGAGGATGGGGGCTGGCTGGGCCACAGAGGCCAACCATGTGATAAGATGGTTGGGGCTTTGGGCCAGGTGGAATCAGCCTGACTTGTGGGGAGGAGAGAAAGGCTAAAGACTGAGTTCAATCATGTGGCCAATGATTCAACCAATTATACCTATGTAATGAAACCCCAATAAAAACTCTAGACCTTGAGGCTCAGGAAAGCCTCCCTGATTGGTAATCAAATCAACATGCTGGGAAGGTGACATGTCCTGAGGACACAGAAGCTTCACATTTGGTGCCCTCCCAGACCTCACCTTATGAATCTCTTCATTTGGCTTGTCCTGATTTGTACCATTTTTAATAAAACTGTAATCATAAGTCTTGTGCTTTCCTGACTTCTAGCAAATTATCGAACCTGAGTTGGAAACTTTGAACCAGTTGGTCAAAGTATGGGTGGCCTGGGAACCCCAGAGCTTATGACTGGTGTCTGAAGCGAAGGTAGTCTCGTGGAGGACTGTGCTCTTAACCTGGGAAATTTAACCCAACTCGGGGTAGTTAGCATGAGAATTAACATGGCAATAACCCCTTACCCAGATTCACCTATTGTTGACCTCTTACCTTGTTTCCTTTGTCACTTATGTACTCCTCCCCCCTCCTTAAATACTCCCTTGGTATTTCTGAAGAATAAGATATTCTCTGACATAATCATAGTACAGTTATCAACATCAGGGAATTTAACATTGATATCATACTTTACAATTCATATTCCAATTTTGTCAATTGACCCAGTATCTTTTACACCAATTTTATCCTACCAGTACAGGTTACAGGCTAGGGTCAGGTATGGCATTTAGTTGTTCTGTCTCCTTAAATCTGGAACATTTCCATAACCTTTCTTTACCTTATAACGCTGGCATTTTTTGAAACATACAGCCCCTCTTCTTTTTTATTTTCTTCTTAAAACCTTTTATTTTGAGATAATTTTAGGTTTACAAAGTAGTTGCAAAAATAGTACAGTGAGCTTCCATATATCCTTTACCCAGCGTCTCCTAATGTTAATATCTTGTATAACTATGGTACATTTGTCAAAACTGAAAAATTAAAATTGATATAGTACTATCAAGTAAACTACAGACTTGACTCAGATTTACCAGTTTTTCTAGTGATACTTTTTTCTGTTCCAAGATCCAATCCAGGATATCACATTACATTTAGACCCTTCTCTGCTCCTCTTTCGCCCCCTCTCTACATATTTTTTTGTGTGTGTGTGAGGAAGATCAGCCCTGAGCTAACATCCGTGCTAATCCTCCTCTTTTTGCTGAGGAAGACCGGCTCTGAGCTAACATCTATTGCCTATCCTCCTCCTTTTTTCTCCCTAAAGCCCCAGTAGATAGTTGTATGTCATAGTTGCACATCCTTCTAGTTGCTGTATGTGGGACGCAGCCTCAGCATGGCTGGAGAAGCGGTGCGTCGGTGCACGCCTGGGATCCAAACCTGGGCTGCCAGTAGCGGAGCGTGTGCACTTAACTGCTAAGCCACGGGGCCGGCCCCTCTCTACACATTTTTAAGAGAATGTTTCTTCAGTTTAGTTTTGCCTGATGGTTCCTTGTGATTGCCTGTGGGTTATACATACTCAGCTAGAAGACCACCACGTGAGCAATATGTCCTTCTGAGGGTATCACATCTGGTGGCACCTGATGGTCATCTGTCCCTCCTTGGTGATTTTTTCTTTTTTTTGTTGGTGAGGAAGATCAGCCCTGAGCTAACATCCGATGCCGATCCTCCTCTTTTTTGCTGAGAAAGACTGGCCCTGAGCTAACATCCGTGCCCAACTTCCTCTACTTTATATTGGACACCACCACAGCATGGCGTGACATGCGGTACATCTGTGCTTGCCCGGGATCCGAACCCGCAAACCCTGGGCCACCGAAGTGGAGCGCACGCGCTTAACCCCTTGCACCACCAGCCAGGCCCTGGTCATGTTAATTTTGATCACCCAGTTAAGGTGCTATCTGATTTCTCCACTGTACTATTAGTTATGTTTCTTCCTTGCAACTAATAACAAAGACCATGTAGATATCCAGCTCTTCATCAAAATTCCCCTATATATTTAATATTCGTTCTTACTTCTTTCCTAATCCACTCTTAGATGGTTGCAAAATGCTAATTTTCCAACTCCAGGGTACCTTCCATATTCATCAGTCAGCTCTTAGCATTTTACTATAGCTATTCGACTTTATTTACCTATCTACTTTTTATTGGAATGAACTCATGAATCCCTATATTTTCTCCCAATGGTTTATAATTCATTACTATCCTTAATTATTTTAATGCCCAAAGCTGGCTCCTGTGTTTTTGTGACATTCGTCATTTTTTGAGGACCTCCTTACTTTCTGGCATATTCCAGGATATTTCAGGTTCATCTTGTCCCAACCTGCCCAAACCCTGGAATCATGGAACTAGTGGTTTCTCTGAGGAGCCCTGGTTTCTTTCAATGGAGAATAGTGTTAGAGACCAATATCTGAGTGTTAAGTGTGCCCGTTGCTAGTGCAAGTCTTTGCTTCTTAATCCTTTCAGTGGACAGAGTGGACCTTTTATATTATTTTTTGTCTTGTCTTCCAGCTAGAATTTCCAGTTTAACATAGAATAGAAGCAATGATGAGTTTTACTCCTGACTTTAAAGCAAGTGTCTCTGTCCTTCTACTACTAAGTGTAATATTTGTTAGGAGTTTTTTGATGTATTTTTTTTTATCAGATTAAGGAATCTCTATTCCTATTTTGCTGATTGTTTTTATCATAAATAAATGTGGGTTTATATCAAAATTTTTTCTTTATATGTTCATTTTCTCCCCTCTGTTACTCTATTAAACAATCCTTGCATTCATTTAGGCATGGTTGATTAGTTGATAAAATCACCTTGCTAATATTTTATTCAGGATTTTTGCTTTCTTTAAAATTTTATCCTACAATCTCTATTTTGGGAATTTTCATTTGTGTCTTTTTGTACCGTATTCTGAGTAATTTCTTCAGCTCTATCTTTTAATCCACAAATTTTCTCACTAGGTGTGTTTAATCTCTATTCCACCCATTGATAATAATATATAATAAATATAAACTGTTATTTATATAATACATATTATAATATATATAATAAAAAGTTTTATTTCTAAGTTATTTGGTTCATTTTTAAAACTACTTTCATTTTTTATAGTTTTCTGATTCCATCTCTTGTTTTTAAAATCATTTCATATACTGTCATTTTTAATTCTCAATCTGATTCTAATATCTCAAGTCCTTGGGGGAAAGAAGAGTCTAAGTCTGATATTGTTTTTTTCTGCTGTCTCTCCCTCATGGTGGTTCATTTCCTTGTATGTTGGCTAATCTTTGGTTTTAAGAGCATATGAGGTTGATTGTAAATTGAGGATGGTTTCTTCCAGAGAGGTCTTGCAATTGTTTTGTTTATGCTGTGAAACGGAGTGCTACCAATATTGGGGCCATTTTAGTTAATTCCAGAGTCTCAGGCTTATTTTGTGAAATTCAGATTTAGCCTCCACCCCCAACTTGATATTAGCTTAAGATCTAGTCCTACAGTTGAAACACTGATTCTGTAAAACAGTTCACCCTCAGTGTAACCATACAGCTCCTATGTGCTTACTGCTAGTTTGAGTTCAATTTGTTTTGTGAGTACATATGTGTATTACCTTCTCTTTGTGAATTACTCTTGCTTCCTGTGAGCCCAGCAATGAAATTAAAAGTATGCCTTATGCAGGATCTAGTTGTTTTGAGGGGATGGGCCTTTCAGAATCTATCCATAATACTGCTGGAAACAGAAGATTATAATTCTTCTTGATTCTGTTTTGATGACATTTAAAAAAAAATAAAATTCCTTTTCATCCAAGTCTGCAATATACAGCGATGAAAGAGGCAGTATCAGGATAATTTTAATAACCTTTCCCATTCGGAATGGGGAAGAATGGGAGATACGCAGTAGTCACTGGTGTAGAGTAATTCTGAAAGCCCTCTGGGCTCACATTTTCAGGACTTTTTAGCTTGTTATTGGAGGATATTCCTTCACAAGGTTTCCATTCTGCTCACAGGGAGTATTTCCATTGTAAATGATCCTTCCTGGCCCCTGGCTCTGCCTTTTGGGATATTCTTCTGTTTACATTATTCTCCTCGGTCATAAGTATTGTGGACATAGGGATTATATACCTTAAGCTGACTCAGCTCCTTTCTTGACCAATGAATGATGTTTAGGGGCCCAAGTGTGGTTTTAAGTCTTGAACAAGCAGTTTTAGTCCAGGCTCTTGACAAGACAATGCTGTTAAAAATTTGTTAGTCCTCTTAGCTATTAGATTCCACTTAGTCCCATGTGCCAGTAGCCACTCCCATCTTTCAATAATGTCCTTCATAAGAATATTATTAAGCATTTGAGCAAAGAGACTGAGAGGCTGGGCTCTGGAGCCAGACTGACTCGTGCCAATATCCTATATCTGCCATTTATTAGCTCTGTCATCCTGGAGAAAAGACTTTACTTCATATTGCTTCAATTTTTTCATCTACAAGATAGGGACACTAATAATAGTACCTTACTTTTTTGTGGCTTGTAGTGAGGATTTATGGAGAAAAAGCATGTGAAAAACTGGTGCAGGGTAAGTCCTCACTAAGTGACAGCCTTCGTTGTTAGTAAGTGTTTGGATGATCACAGCAGATGAGGACCTCTCTCTTTTTTTTTTTTTTTTGTGAGGAAGATCAGCCCTGAGCTAACATCCATGCTAATCCTCTTCTTTTTGCTGAGGAACACCGGCTCTGAGCTAACATCTATTGCCAATCCTCCTCCTTTTTTTTTCCCCCCCAAAGCCCCAGTAGATAGCTATATGTCATAGCTGCACATCCTTCTAGTTGCTGTATGTGGGACGTGGCCTCAGCATGGCCGGAGACGCGGTGTGTCGGTGTGCGCCCGGGATGGGAACCTGGGTTGCCAGTAGCGGAGCGCGCGCACTTAACCGCTAAGCCACGGGGCGGCCCAGGAGCTCTTTAACGGACGTTCTCCAGCACACCTACGGCACTTGCTCGTGCTCTGCCCCTGGTCCGTGGGCCCTTTGCCTATCAAAGTTCTGCTTGTTCTTCCAGGCCCAGATCAGGTACCTCTGCTGTTACACTTTCCCTCATCTCTCAGTCAGGTTTCATTCCCCCCCCTTATTCTACAGCAGTTATTTATACTTCTGTTTCTCACTGATTTAACTCTACCTTTTATTACAGTGAGTTAACCCGTAAGAGGGTAGACCTGTCCTTATTCGTCATTATTTCCTTTCCTGCCTCGACCTGTACTAGTAGATTCTCTCTTCATACTTGCACTAAATTCAGTTCACATGAGAGACTTCACAAGAGGACAGGTAGTGTGTCCCTAGGGATCATGTTCAGCTCTTTGTTTTGGAAACCTGTTCAAGCTGCTTAGCTGAATGGGGTTTATTTTTCTCACATAAAAAATCATGAGGTGGGGCCAATACAGCTGTTCAAGGATGTCTTTAAGAACACAGTCTCCTTCTTTATTTCCTCTTCTGCCATCCTTAGTGTGTGGCTGTCACCTCAGGGTGACAAGACGGCGGATCTACTTCTGGGCATCAGTCTGCATTCCAGTGAAGTAAGAAAGTGAGAGAAAAGGGCAAAAGATGACAGGTCTGGCATGCAGTCGCTCTAAGGAGATCCTCCAGAAGCACCACCAGTGACTTCCACTTGTTTCATTGGCCAGGACTGGGTCATGTGACTACCTTTAGCTGCAAGGGAGGATGGGAGATTGAGTATTTAATTGGATATATAGTTATGCCAAATGAAATCAGGGGTTCTGTTAGTAAAAGAAACGGGAAGTGAGTATTGGGTAGGCAACAAGCAGAGGTGTATTGTTCATATTGTTTTGTTCTTGAAAACAACAGAAACTGACTCTAGGTGGCCTGAGGAAAACGGACGCTGAGCCGGCTCACAGAATGGAGGAAGCATTGTTGAGGCTTGAGGAGGGTCGATACCAGGTGAGCTCTGGGAGCTTCGGGAGCAGGAATTCATGGGCTTTCTCTGTAGGGTACTGCCATTTATCTGACCTAGTGATAAAACAGGCTGTCAGTCACTTTGCTCTCAACTTCAGATTCCTGGGATAGAGAACTGGACTGGCCCAGCTGAGGCCCCTTGTTTCCCTGGCTCAGCTTGCTTCAGCTGGGTCACAGGATCATGGGCACAGAGCTTTTTGGCTCTGGCCAAACCCTGGGTATTAGCATTTGTTCTCAAAGAAAAGTGAATCCTTGAGGGCTGGGCAGCTCTTATTATTGGTTTTGGCATAGAAAAATTTAACACAAGGGCTAGAACGCAGTTTTGCCAGGTCCCAGGCTGCAAATTTCAGAACTCATCTGGGAGTTTTCCCTCCTTCCCAACGAGTCGGCAGTGTGTTGGAAGGATGTTTATATGCCTCACTGTGGATTAGTAGGTTTATTTGACACACAAAGCTGTCAAGCAAGCTGGGGATTTATTTAATTTTTAAACTGGTGGAATTTAGTTAAAGCCAGTAAGGAAAACACCAGGTCTCATGGATGGCCGGAAGGTAAGAATTCCAGCCTGGTCGGCTTGGCACTTAAAACTCATATAAGTGACCAAAGGTTCTTAATGTTGACTAATTCTGGTTGTCTTTTTGGATTATCTCCGGGAAGAGGAGACAGAACTGAATATTCTTCTACCACATTGGCTTTTTCCCTTCAAGAACTTAAAGATGAATATGCCTTTCTTTTGTAAAATTCCATTATTTCCTCTATTATGGGTCTGTTCATTTTTACACCTGGTTGTTTGGGAAGTAGAAAGTAGGAAATGTCTTGCCATTTGTTTTCTTGCTATTTTTGCCCTTTTAGCATCATCAAATGGCATATAGCATCATGATTAACAGCGTGAGCTTTGGAGTATGACAGATCTGGGTGTGAGTCCTCGCTTGGCTACTCACTGGCAATATGATCATGGGCTAAGAAAGCCAATGAACTTCGGCCACATTGGGTATGATAGATATTTTCCAGGATTAGTCCTTGCTAGTATATTTTTCTTGTGTGTGAGAGTGTGTACATATAATATGTATAATACCTCTGCCCTGCTTTTATTACTTAGCATTATGTCTTGGAAGTCCTTTCTTATCAGCCCATATAAGTCAGCCTGAGTGTTTTTAATGTTGCACAGTATTACCCTATACAATTGTGCTGTTCCTTACTGAACTCATTCCACATCAGCAAACGTTTAAGTTGTTTCCATATTTTTACTGTTACAAATCTTGCTATAGTCTTAGCTATTCCTCTTTACATGTGTATGAGAACACATTTGTTGGGATAAATTACTTGAAGTATGATTGCTAAATCAAAGGCCACATGAATTTTTAAATTGTTATGGATGTAGCCAATGGTCCTCCAAAAAGATTGTAGCAATTCACACTTCCACCAACAAACACATAGGAAAGCCTGTTTCTTACACCCTCACCAACACTTTGTTTTCAAACTTTTTATTATTTGTTAATATGAATAAAATGTTATTTCACGGTTTTAAATTAAATAATTTTGAATGTGCATTTACACGTATGTTTAAAAGCCATTTGCATTTTTCTCCCTGCCAAGTGTCTTTCTGTGTTATTTGCACTTTTGGGGCAGTGGGAAAGAGTTATTTCTGACAAATCAATGTCAGAAGAACATTTCATGAATTGAGGAATTTACCTGTTCTATCGTGTTGCATTTTTCCTACCATATTTGTCTTTTTACTGTTTTATGGTTTTGAAATTTTTATGTAGTCGTAGATATTAATCTTTTCCTTTGAGACCTTTGCGTTATATTGCTTGCTTAGCTTTCCCCACTCCAATATTGTTTTCTAAAATTGCAATATTTTGTTTGACAACTGTTACATTTTTTTTTTTTACCTTGGGATCCACTTGAATCTATTTTGGTGTAAGTTGTGATGATACATCTATATATTTTTTGCCCATTGTCTGGCCATTTATTGAACAATCCACATTGTCCCACTGCTTTTAAATGCTACCTTTTATGGTGTAAGAAATTCTTTGTGTGTGGAGGGAGGAGGGGTGGGGGGAGAGAGGGGTTGGGGGGTACAACTTGGACTTTCGGTTCTGTTCCATTGATCTGTCTTTTCCTGCAAAAGCCACAGTTTGAAGGTTACGTGTACTGGCTAATCTTGATCCCAAGTTTACACTTTAAATTTTGTTGATAGTTTGAATCAAATAAAAGACATTGAGCCTGCTTTATTATTTTTTGCTAGCCTCTGGTTGTTTATGTATCAAATCAGTAAGTAATGTGCTTATGTGACAGATTTAATGTTTGACCTGGCAGATGAAATAGAATTGGGTAAAATGAGAAAAAAGAATATTTTACTTCCAAATAACCATTAACTATTTTCTAATAATAAATTACCTTGAAGCTGTGATGAAAAATGATGGGGTACATAGACAGCAAAGGGATTTATGAAGATCAGTGAAGTGTTAAGGACTCAAGGCAGTTCTTCATCATTCACAGTGTGTCTTGCTTACACAGATCAAGGCCTGTTTTGATTCTCTGTGTGACATTATCTTCTCTTCTTAGAGACTACTTTCTTGGCATTGTCCTGCCTCAGGGCCTTTGCACAGATGGTTTACCTCTGCCAGTAATGCTCTTTTTGGAGATGGCTGCTCCACCATGTTTTTTCAGGCTTGTGCCCAAATATCCTATCACAGAGGTCTTGCCTGACCAACCTACCTAAAATATAAATATATATAAATATTTATATATATTTATATATTTAATTATATATGTATAATTAAATATAAAAATATCTTAGCTTGTGTTCTTTTTCTTCAAAGAGAAGGAAGATTTATTTATTATTTATTTATTTATTACTTCCTGACGTATATTTATTCTGACCTCCCCATGTGTTCCATGAGCTTAGCACATAGAATATGGCCTGGCATAGAGACACCCAAATATTTGTTGAATGAACAAATACACACTTCCATCTTCTTATCTCGACTACTTAGTGCGCAACTAAGAAGTTGCTGAAATGTAAGAGGGGTTGAAATTCCTTCGTTTTAAACCAAAATATTGGATTACCTGTTTTCGCTTTCCTCTGTTGTCCTAGGAAAGTAGGACCCAAACCTTGAGTCCTGAGAAGGTTAACTCTGCTCCCGTGGTGTTTGTCTCTGTCTGAGAGAGGTCAATTCCAGAATAAGCAGAGTGGTGGACTAGAAAGCACAGAGGGCCATGGCCCCACCAGGAGCTGGAAAGCCAGCAAGTGACAGCCAGCTCTCAGTTCCCATGCATGCGTGTCCAAAACGACACACGCAGACACCGGCGCCTGTTCTTCCTGATGCATGAGGAACCTCATTTCACAAAACTCTAAGTCGCTACTCGTCTGAACCTACTGCCATTTGTTATTTTTCCATTGGTAACGATATAGGAAGGGGAGAAGTAAAGTTTCATGGGTAAAACTTGGAGATTGCTTTTTAATGACCCAGAGTCTCTGTTATCATGGAAACTTTTATGTAGGAAGGATTTGGGGTAAAAATTTGCTTTTAAGTGGTGGTTAGGAGATCATCTTGAGGCTTTGTTTGCAAAGCAAGATTGAAAGTTAACTTAGGAGCGGTGATTGATGAAGACTTTAGCATCTTTAAACCACATTCTGCCTCTGGACCTTCAGCTGGGAGAGATGGATGAGGGGAGTCACACAACAGGAGTCCTCAAGTGGGAGGGGTTTAGAGCATCAAGGCCCGTGGAGACTGGTCCCAGGTGACTTCCTATTTAATATGAATTTCCCTGAATTCTCAGAGTCTCAGATGGTATTTCCTCTGGCCTCCTGAATTGCACTTTGCACATTCCCCTGTGATAATTGTCTTAGTTATGGCTCTTCAGGCTGCAAGAGAAATTCTTCATACTGGTTTAAGAAAAAAAGAAATTTTGTGGACATCTTCAGGGTTATTTCATGGAAGCCAGGGGCAATGAGCCACGAGTGTGCTTTACAAGGTACCGGAAACAGAAGTGCAGGGTGTGAATAGAAATCAGGTAGCTACTCTTTCCTGCTCTCTGGGGGCTTCACTGACTCTCATCTTTGCTTCCCTCTGCACAACCCCCATGTTTTCTCTTTTGCCAGACCAGCTTTCTTTGCTTCCTGATTGCACATGGTGGAAAACAGCATCTCCGTGGTTCGTGAGCTTTGCAGGTCCTCCCAGGTCCAGCACGAGCGAAAATTAATAAATGGATTTTAATCTAATTCTGAGCTCATGGGAGAGACAATCTGACTGGATCATCTTGGGTTCAGGTGTTCCTCCTAGTCTGGTTAGCCATGGCTAGAGGTTTGGGGTCAAGTGGAAGAAATATGGTCCCGGAATTACACCCCTGAGAAGCCTTCTCAGGGAAAGGAGCTATTAACTGGCAGGTATCCCAAAGCTATCCATTACAACCAACACTGCAAATCACATCCTAACAAATTTAGGTATCTGAATTTTCACTCTTTCAGAAGTATTATGAGGGACCTAGTAGAATACTGATTTTAATTTTAAAAATCAAATTCTTCTCAGTGTCATAAAAGTTGGTCGCACAGAGCAGTAAGATCAAGGGAACCGTTGAATGTTTCTGTTTGAGTTGTAAAGGCCAGGGCAGACATACATGCTTGTTTTGCCTTCCAACACATATATCATTACATACAACATTGAGCTCGCTTTTTGGCTGCTTTGGGTCATTCCTCTGCCTGTGTAATTTTATTTTTGACAGTATTGCTATTTCTTAACTTCCCTTTTTTTCCAGTTAGAAAGTGCGAGTCTCCTTATCTTTACTACCAACGTCTTTTCCTATTCCTCAGATGTAACAGCAACTAAGTTCCCTGTGTATCTGGCCGGAAATCTAGCATACGTCCATGTGGGTGTATCTGTGTAACTTTTTTTCTCCACCTAATGATATTGCTTGCTGATCTTTCCATGTCAACATATATATCTATCTCACTTTTCCCAAAAGTTCAATATTAAAAAAACTTGAACATCCAGAAAGGTTACAGAAATTTTATCCATTACATAGATTCCACCATTAATGTTTTACTATGCTTACATTATTATACATCTATCCCTTTATCTGTCTTATTCTATCTTATTTTTTGATGCATTCAAAGTAAGTTCCAGATACTGGTATACTTCTCCCTAAATACTTCCTATGCATGTCATTAACTAGAATTCAATATTTGTTTATATTTTTCCTCTTTGTAGATAAATTTTACATACAAAGAAATTCACAAATCGTAAGTGTTAACACTTGGTGAGTTATGATAAATGCGTCCACTTGTGTAACTCAAATCCCTATCAAGAAATGGAAAATAATCACAACCCCAGAAAGTATGTACTCTTGTGTGTAAGGCTTCTTTTTCTCAGTATGATGTTTTTGAGATTCATCCATGTTGTTGAGGATAGCAGAAGTTTGTTCCTATTTATTACTCAGTAGTATTACCTTGTATGAGTAAACTACAGTTTGTTTATCCATTTTCCTATTCATAGGCATATAGACTGTTACTGGTTTCTGGCAATTATGAGTAAAGCTGCTGTGAACATACTTGTATAGGTCATTTTATGGGCCTACTTCATTTCTCTTGTGAAAATACCTAGAATTGGAATTTCTGAGTCTCAGGGTAGGTATATATTGCAGTTTGTAAAAACACATATGCATTGCCTTATATAGATAAGCCATAATTTACCTACTTTTACTGTCGATGGACATTTAGATTGTTTTTTTTTTTTTTGCAATTATAAGTTTGCTATAGCAAACCTCTTTATATGCATATTTTTGCTTTCTTTTTTTTTTTTGTGAGTCAGATCAGCCCTGAGCTAACATCTGCCAATCCTCATTTTTTTTTGCAGAGGAAGACTGGCCCTGGGCTAACATCCGTGCCCATCTTCCTCCACTTTATATGCGACGCCGCCACAGCATGGCCTGACAAGCGGTGTGTTGGTGCGCGCCTGGGATCCGACTCGGCAAACCCCAGGCCGCCTCAGGGGAGCGTGCGCACTTAACCGCTTGCGCCACTGGGCCGGTCCCCTATTTTTGCTTTCTTGAGAAAGTGAATCCACGGGTAGATTATTAGCACTGGGATGACTGCGTCAGTGTTTCACTTCAGGTTAAATTACAGCCTGCTGGGACGTTGCTCTAAGGCCTTGCAACTCAAAATGTAGTCCTTGGACCAGCAGCAGCAGCATTACCTGGGAGTTTATTAGAAATGCAAACTCTTAAGCCCCACTCCAGACCTAACGAATGAGAATCTGCATTTTAACAAGATTCTCAGGTGATTCCCATGCACTCCCTAAAGGAAATAAAATCTGAGGCAAGAGAGCTTTATTTTCACTCATAACACCTAAGTAGCTCTCCAGTAACTTTTCCTGGAAGGTGTGGGATTTCAAGTGGCTGAAGCTGATACTTACATAAAGGCAAAACAATTACTACATGATCAGATTTTACGACGACTCAAGAGGCATAAAACTGCAGATGCTCAGGATGGGACAAGATCTTCAAATTTATCTATTTTAGTGGTTTTCTTTTTTTTTTTTTTATAATTTTATTTATTTATTTATTTTCCCCCAAAACCCCAGTACATAGCCGCATGTCATAGTTGCACATCCTTCCAGCCGCTGCATGTGGGACGCCGCCTCAGCATGGCCGGAGAAGTGGTGCGTCGGTGCGCGCCCAGGATCCGAACCCCGGGCCGCCAGCAGCGGAGCGCCCACACTTAACCGCTAAGCCATGGGGCTGGCCCCTTTTAGTGGTTTTCTGACTGTGTTCCTCATGAAGCCTTATTCCCAGAGTGTCCTCTGGGCATTCTGAGGGCTGAGTGGGCAGACCTCTGGGAGTAGTCACTGCACCTCCCTCCCCCACCACAGAGCCATTTTAAAAATTCTATTTATATACTGGGAGTTCCAGCAATATTCATGTCAAAAATGTAACCTTTTACTTTGAAGAATTAAAAACCTACAGAAGAGCTGATAATTTTAATTTATACAATGAAATTTTAAAATTATATAATAATTTAATTTATATGGATTAATACAATGACTATCCATATACCTTTCATGTATATTTACAAATTATTAGCATTTTGTCACCTCTCTCTCTTTCCGCACTCACACACGTACACACACACCCCCCAGCCATACACTTGTTTATGGGTGTTTTATTGTGTTTTTGTTTGTTGAAATACTTGAAAGTGAATTGCAGATAACATGTCATCTTACCCCTAAATACTTTAGCATTTTATCTTCTAAGAACTGTCATTTTCTTACATAGCCCTGATAATATTATTACATCAAAGAAATTTCCCATTGATAACTACATATTCAAATTCAAATTCCTCTAGTTGTCTCGGTAATGTCTCCTGTATTTGTGTTTTTTTCCCTAGGTCCAATTAAGAATCACAATTCTATTTATTTATTCATTACCTATTGCTGTGTAACACCCTCAAAACTTAGTGGCTTAGCCTCAACATTTATTATCTCACAGTTTCTTTGGGTCAGGAAATGTGGCCATGGTTTAACTGGATCTTCTGCTTCAGGGTCTCTCACAGGCCAGGCAGGGTATGGCTGGGGCTCTAGTCATCTCGGGGCTCATGTCACTCAAGTGGATCTTTTTTTTTTTTTTTTAATGACTTTTCCATGTGACTGGAGAAGAGATATATTTTCTATTATCAGATGTAAGGTTTGCTATATATTCATAACATCCACGTTATTGATTTTATTGTTTACTGCTTCCGTATGCTCACTTGTCCTTCCGTCCTCTTGACCTCTCTTTGAGAGTAGTGTGTTAAAATCTGTCATGAGCGTGTTTATCAGTGTGTTTCTCTCTGCAGCTTTTATGGTTCTGCTATATGTGGGTGATTGCTCTATTATCTGTGATCTAGACATTCGTAACTGTTCTATCTTAGTTGTGGCCTACAACATAATAAAGGGCACTTCTTCTTTGGGCCTGAGTGCAGCCTTAGGATGTCTGATATCAGGATCACAGCCCTGGTTTCTTAGTTGTTTACGCTTACCTGGTATGTCTTTGCCCACCCTTTTGTTTTTAGTCTTTCTAAATCACTTTGTTTTAAGCCTGAATCTTGTATATAGCATAGAGATGAGTTTTTTTTATTGAGATATAATTGACATATTATGTTAGTTTCAGGTGTACAACATAATGATTAAATATTTGTATATATTGTGAAATTATCATCACAACAAGCCTAGTTAACATCTGTCACCAAACATAGTTACAAAAAAATTTTTTTTCTTGTGATGAGAACTTTTAAGATCTACTCTCTTAGCAATTTTCAAACATGCATTACAATCTTATTAACTATAGTCACCATGCTGTCCATTACATCCCTATGACTTATTTATTTTATAACTGGAAGTTTGTATCTTTTGACCCCCTTCTGCTATTTTGCTCACCCCCACCCCCCTGCTTCTAGCTCATTTTTTGTTTTTTAGATTCCACATATAAGTGAGACCATATGGCATTAGTCGTTCTCTGACATATTTCACATAGCATAATACCCTCAAGGTCCAACCATGTTGTCACAAATGGCAAGATTTACTTCTTTTTTATGGCTGAATAATATTCCATTGTGTATATGTATATATACCACATCTTTTTTATCCATTCATCCCTTGATGGACACTTAGTTATTTCCATATCTAGGCTGTTGTAAATAATGCTGCAGCAAACATGGGGGTTCATATATCTCTTCGAGTTAGTGTTTTTGTTTTCCCTGGATAAATACCCAGTGGAATTGCTGGATCATATGGTAGTTCTATTTTTAATTTTTTGAGGAACCTTCATACTGTTTTCCATAGTGACTGCACCAATTAACATTCCCACCAACAGTGTGCGAGGGTTCCCTTTTCTCCACATCCTTGCCAATACTTATTATCTCTTGTCTTATTGATAATAGCCATTCTAACAGTGTGAGGTGATATCTCATTATGGTTTTGATGTGCATTTCTCTGATTATTTGTGATATTGAACACCTTTTCATGTACCTGTTGGCCATCTGTATGTTGTAGGAGTGGAAAAGTTTTCCATTCTTCCCTTCTAGGTTCTTTGGCTGGTCTAATAATTCAATTGATATAAGACAGATTAGCAAGAGAAAAACAAATTTAATTTTGTATGTACAAGAGCCCCAAAGATATGAGACTTAAGGGCAAGTTACACTAAGGTATGGGATAAGGGCTTGGGGCTTCAAAGGGGAGGAGGGTAATTCATAGGATGATGAGAAAAGCAGAAGTTTGGTAATTAGAAGTTTGCCCTTCCCTGCAGATAGGTCTTTCAGATAAAAAAAGTTATCTCTGGTCATAGTTCTTTTTCTGGTACAGGCCTCTTATCTAAACTATTTTAGGTAGTTAAGGGAGAAGTAAAAGTTTTTCCTGGTTCTGCCAAGTCTTGATTGCCTTTAGCTCAAAATAATTTATGTGCCAAAGTGGCGTATTTTGGGGCGGCATATTCTGCTTCCTTTTAATGTCTTCTTTGAAAATATCTATGTATATCCTCTGCCCATTTTTAAATTGGATTGTTTGTTCTTTTGCTGTTGAATTGTATAAGTTCTTTATATGTTTTAGATATTAACCCCTTATCAGATATATAATTTGCAAATATTTTCTCCCATTCAGCAGGTTGCATTTCATTATGTTGACGGTTTCCTTTGTCCTGCAGAGCTTTCTAGTTTGATGCAGTCCCACTTGTTTATTTTTTGTTGTTGTTGCCTTTGCTTTTGCTTGGTATCAGATCCAAAAACTCTCCATCTAGACTGATGTCAAGGAGCTTACCACCTATGTTTTCTTCTAGGAATTTTATGGTTTCAGGTCTTATATTCAAGTCTCTAATTCATTTTGAGTTAATTTTTGTGTATGGTGTAATTTGGTGGTCCAGTTTAAGTCTTTTGCATGTATCTGTCCAGTTTTCCCACCAGAATTTATTGAAGAGACTGTTCTTTCCCCGTTGTATTTCTTGGCTCCTTTGTAGTAAATTAATTAATATATGCATGTGTTTGTTTCTGGGCTCTCTAGTCTGTTCTCTATTTTGATGAGTTTTTCTTTGTGAGTCCATATGAAAATCTTTTTCTTCTAATAGAGGAATTAAGTCCTTTTACATTTATTGATATGATTGCTCCGTTTGGCCTCAAATATCTCATATTATTTTATGTTACATTTACTGTGTTTATTTTCCTATGTGATCTTTTCTCTCAAATTTATTATTTTTATTTCAGAAGGTATATGCTTTTGTGCTAGTGGCAATCTTTATACTAATGCCTTTTGACACCCACTTATTTCCTATGAGGCAATCATTATTTTACTTTTCCTTTCTCTCTTCCTTCTTCCATTTCTAAAATTGTAATATTTCTACTTTGACAGGACATTTAACATGTACATACTTTCTATTTACACTTATCTCCTTTATTTTATTATCAGGTCTATAATTAAATGTATTTTTCGTATGTAAATAAAAGGACCATTTGTCCTTTTGCTTACGTTTCCACAAACATCTTTTGTTTGGATGAAGCTTGTCTTTTAGTAGAGAGCTTCTCAGACTTTTATGTACATACTGATACCTTGGGGGTCTTGTTAATATGCAGATTCTGATTCAGAAGTTCTAGAGTAGGACCTGAGATTTTGCATTTCTAACAATTTCATAGGTGATGCAGATGCTGCTGGTTGCAGAACACATTTTGAGTAGTGAGGCTCTAGTACGTTCCTCAAGAAGAGTTTTTAAGCTTAGTATTCTCCTGTTCTTGTGTGTTTAAAATTATTTTTCTCTAGCCTTGATACTTGAAAGGTAGTGGAACCAGATATAAAATTGTTGGCTCACATTTTCTTTCTTTCTTGACAATGCCACTCCACTGTCTCTTGGCCCACACGTTGCTGTTGAGACTTCTGATGCCAACTGATGGTGAATGCAGCATCAGGAAAATTCTTTATTTTTATAATAATAAAATAAATATATAGTTATTTTACTAGAGTATGTCATGAGTTGATCATTTTTTGTCAATTTTCCCATATACAGAATGGGCCCTTCTAATATGTAGATTCAGGTCTAATTTAATATCTGGAAAGTTTTTTTAGCATATGGCTTTAAATATTAGTTCTATTTCACATTTAAAACCCGTAATTGTTTGTTATTTGTCTTCAAAAACTCCAATTATATGTTTTTTGGGTCTTTGCTTCTCTTCTATGCATAGTACTTTCTCTCTGATTCATTTTGTCCTTATTTCATTTTTCTGGTCTTTTCTTACCCGCCAAGTCCCCTCTGCCCTTTGCCCCTCCATCCCCCTCGCACACACATGCAAACGTTGGCTTCCAGATTCCAGATCTGCCGCCTGTGGTCTGGAGCCATTTCAGACCGCTTTGTTTCTATTCCTCAATAGCCAGTGCTCTGATATACCAGGTCTCAGGCCTGTTTTAAGAACTCTGCCACTCACGGTGGGGCCCTCTTTCTTTTGTCTGTGGTCCACCAATGTTAGTATCCCACTGTGCTCTCTCATTTTCCACATAGTCCATGTGTGACTCTGCTCTGACATGGGCTCTGACTCCGCACTGCTGGCTTCAGCATGTTTATTTCCCCACAGACACACAACTTGACATTTGAAGAATTATCTGTTCCCTAGTAGAAAAAAACATGTATTTTTATTTGTGCTGTTTATTGGACAGTTTTTGGGAGATGCGTGGAAAGATTCTGATTTCTGTGGCTGCCATCATTTCTATGGGAAACCCAGAAATCAAGATTCCATTTTCAATAAAGGCTTTGGCTAAGACGTACAAAATAAGCTTGAACTTACGTCTCTATTTTAACAGCTCATGTGTGAGAGACCACTGAAATAACTCAATGGCTTATGCTTGAATACCTCTAGGGACAGGAAGCTCATTAACTCCTGGTATAACCCAGTCCAAAATTGGATACTTTTTAAAGTAATAATACTCTCAGTTGTCCTTAGACAAATTATTTTTCCTTGTAGCTTTTTGTGATCGTACCTAAATTCAGACTTTTGGGGTTACATAAAGTAAGTGTAAACTCTTTTTCCAGCTAATGGATTTTATAATGTTTGATGATTAAAAATCACGGTCATAAGTATGATCTTTTTCAGAATAAACAATTTCAATTCAACCTTCTTGTTGCTGCTAGGTATAGAAATACAGTTTAATACATGATCACGTTATAGGAATGAGCCTTTGTGCTTATTTCATTAGTTGTATTTATATTTAGCCAGACTGTTACCTTCTGAAAGAGCATTCTATATAGCCTATCTTTCTTAATTTAGAGATGCCTCTTTTCTTTATCCAACAAAATTTAAACATATATTTTATAAAACCAAAGTTTGGTTTTTAGGACTCTCATTGTTTATGTGTATGTTATAATTCTAGTGAGCCCTGGAAAACCCACTACTTCAGGAGTTTAGAATCTGAATAGTTGTATCTCTTTGTCTTTAAAAATGCCCATTTTGGGTGTTTTACTGGAAAGTCCCAACTAAGAAGGTACTAGTAGATGTGAAAACAGTGCAATAATAATGAATTATAATCAAAGGGAGGCCAATAAACATGTTCGTTTTTTATATTTACTGTGGAAATCAATGGAGACCTAGAGCTGAAATTTGTTTTAACTTCATCCAGCTTTCTTTCTTTGGCTTTTTATGGGTTTCTCAATCACTTGACTTGTCTGCTCTAGGAGGCTTTTATTTGCTGATAAGTGCTATTCACCAGTTTCCAAGTTGGAGAAATAAGCTTACCATTATTACACAAAGGCTGTGTGTTACATATTAGGCTAAATGGATCCTGTCTTTAGTAAAACCAGTGGAGGAAGGACAAAGCCGAGATGTTAAAGGGAAACATCCTCTAGGGCAAGTCCTGCAGAGGGGTACCATAGCGAACAGAGCAAGGAGAGAGGTTTTCGTGACAAATGAGACTTGACTTTCTTGCATCATTTCTTGATTCCAGAGTAAAGCCTGTGCAACCCTAATTAAAAGATCATTTGTGAGAAGCGCAAACATTAAAACTAAACCCAAGCTAGTCTTTTAACCTGCTGACCCTAGAGCTAGCAAGAAAGTTAATAGCTCGTATGTGACATCATCCCCTATTGCTTCACTGCCCCAAATTAATTCTCCTCTTAAGGGCCTCTATCTTCTTCTGTACTTGCTCAGGAATAAGTCTTTAGATTCTGCCATGCTGGCCTCCTCCCCTAACAGCCATTTATTGGCTCTGCTGCAGGTGACCCTCAAGACATCACTTTCCACTGGGTCTGTTTTCCTCCATAGTCACTGCTGCTGCTATCACTGCTCAGGCTGCAGAGAGGAGATGCTGCTCTTCAGCCTTAACTGTGGGCTTAGACCCTCCTGACTTCCCCCCAGTGCAACTGAGGCAGCAAGTTTAACCCAATGTTCAGCAATAGCTGAAGGGATTTGGAAAAATACTCCAAGGATAACAATTGCATCAACTTAGCATCCACCAGCACGGCTCTTTGACTCATTCCCAGCTCAACTCCACATGTCCAGGACCAGTTTGTTTCTCATGATTAAAAACTCTGAAACTTTGTGCTTCAGAATCAAGGCCAAAATGATAACCCACTGTTCCTTTTTTTCTCCCCTTACACCCCAAAGAGAAGAGAGGAAATTTCCTTACTTCCTGTCCTATAGCTAGTATTTCTATGGGATCATTGACAGTGTGAATACCCATTCCCTCCAAGGCTGTATGTGCCTTTCCCACAGCGTGGGCTATTCAATCTTAAGGTATACCCTCTAAGCCCTGGGAGGGGCAATACCAACTCAGTGCAGCTGCTTTGCAGCCTCAGCTCATCAAAGATTCAAATTTCACCTTTAATAACTGTATAGCATGTCTAGTACATGAAGAAAGAGGTGAGATAAGAGGTTCCATCAGGCTGGAATGATAGGATTTGTTGAAAGATGGTTTCCTACACAAATTGCCTTCTAAACATGTGTCTATTATTAATAATTTCTCAATCTTGCTTCACTTTTAATCCTTATTTCCAATTTATCTCCTCTTTCATCCGCTCATATTACCTATCCTTTGCCTTTTGTTTTTAAATCATAATCCTTTCTCTTTTTCTCCTATCAAATTATATTTTAGACATGAAGGTAATATAAGTGATCTATTTGTCGGTTCCTCCCTTTGGGCAGTAATATCCGTAATTTAAAAATAAAAAATGTCTCTCTTCCCTTTAATAATTTTATTTTGTCATCACCTCAAACCAAGTTTATCTCTTCCATTTATAACTCCCTCAAGTCATGCTCTGGATATGATCATCTTCTACCTTAAAATGTGTAAATGGGTAATCTATAAACTATTTAATATATGTCTTAATAAATGTAATTTAGAGATACCATAGGAACAATTAATTAAAGAAATTAACAAAACAAAATAAAACAAAAGTATTCATACCAAGTAAAAAAAAAAAAGCAAGGCATGAATTTTACTTCTGCTTAAATATTTGTTGTCAAGACTTATTACGGTCCTGAAATCTTGAAAGCATTTGGAAATACCACTTTCATGAATGTATAAAAAGTAACAACAGTAAAATTTATACATACAGTACCAGGGAAATGAAGTTTTTTGTTTTTTTTTTTGTGAGGAAGATCAGCCCTGTGCCAACCCTCCTCTTTTTTTGCTGAGGAAGACCGGTCCTGGGCTAACATCCGTGCCCATCCTCCTCCACTTTATATGGGATGCCGCCACAGCATGGCCTGCCAAGCGGTGTGTTGGTGTGCGCCCGGGATCCGAACTGGCGAACCCTGGGCCACCACAGCAGAGCGCGCACACTTAACCGCTTGTGCCACTGGGCCAGCCCCATGAAGATGTATTTTAAGGCAGAAATTAATACTTTAAATAAATCTGTTTGGTAATGAAAAAAAATTTTTAACCCCTGAGGGACATCTGAGTGCTTTCATAATAATGCTAAGATGTTATTTTCTACAGTGTTTGACATTTGTACTGATGGTGCAAAAGTCATGGTATAAAACTGCTGATACCTTAGAACAAATCACAACAGTGGCACCAAATTCTATTAGTAATCACTGAATTCTTTACCACTATACCCTGACAATTATGTATATATATATATATATATATATATACATACATATATATATATATAATATAGACATACACACGTACATATATGTATAGTTGATGCCCATTATTCACCATAGTTATATTCTATAAAGTCACTACAAGCACAGAGTTAGTGAATACAGAACCATCGCTCCTAGGGAAGATATCAGGTCAGGTTTTTGTGAGCCCCTGGTCACAACATTCTCATCAGTCAATCAATACGTGATCTTGTTTTATGTGTGTTTCTATTTAAAGATGTCTTATTTAATATATATTGTTGATTCATTAACATTGAACTCTTGGACAACAGAATTATAATTCATGCCTGAAAGAAGCTTGTCTAACATGTTTTCTCCATAAGGCACGTACAGCCTTCTTGTGCTTAGGAAAGCTAAGCAGAACTTCAGCACTATGCTTGAGAGCCATTTTAAACAATCAAATCACCAACAAAAAGCATAAAAATGCAAAATTGTGGCACTAAATAGACTGTGAAAATGACACTTGTTCGCACTATAACAGCTGAAACAAGAAGGCAGAGTGTGGCCTTGTTCCATCTCATCTGGGAATGTGTGTGCAGGTTGGCTCAGATTTTTCACCACACCATACATGTCTGTGAAAGACTGTGAAACCACAAGTATTGATTCTGGAGTTACAAATAAGATTTAGTAAACAGGCAAATTCACAGATAAGAATCTGTGAATCATGAGGATTGATTGTGTATATGTATGTGCATATGTGTCTGCCAATTTCACTTTTTGATGAAGCATTAAAACATAGTAATTAAGTTTTGATCTTTGAGAACATATCTTTTTAATATTCTGGATACATAATATAATATTAACATTCTAATATGCATAAAACAGTTCTGCTGGATACCAAAACACATAGAGCATTGTGAAGATTAGAGTATGGGAGATGAGGGATGATCTGGGGCTCTGTATAGTGACGGTCCAATAAAGAACATAGTGAGATTCAATTTAGGATTCAAAGCAGGTAACACTGGCAAGGTTATGTGTATTGAAGGGTTTGGAACTCCATGTTAACCCTTATAATGGGAGTAGAGGATCTAAGGGGGGGTCTTAATCCTTGTTCACTGGTTCCTTCTTAATTCCCGCTGGAGAAAGGGCAAACTTTGAATATGCACGCTTGTCTTGACCTTGCTGATTGACCTGTGGAGAAGCTCGGTGTTATTGCAAGAGCAGAGGGCCCTCGTCAGCCTTGATGATGGGGGTAAAAGACATAGTAACTAGGCTTTCTGTTTCTCTGGTGGTCACTTACTCAAATGGTCTTACTCCAGACTGTACCACTACAAATGACTGCATCCCTTCCATCATCTTAATTTCCTATAACCCAGTCTCTGGCCACCACCTCCATCTTTCTGCTCACTACCTCCATCTCTTGACCCCAACCATCCTTCAAACCCACTTGGACATTCAATTTCTTAATCTTAGTGCCTTTTCATATACCTTATCACCATAATGATCTCATTTTCCTTCCTAAATTCCAAGATCAGTCATTATAATCATTACCTTTCATATACCCTTGACTCACTCACTTTTACTACCTTGTGTCTGCATCTGGGCGGCTAAACATGGTAGGAATAAAACATGTAATTGGTCTGATTTGGTCTCACTTTAAATTCATAACCATAAATCTCAAGGGGATTCTTGATGCTGCCAGGCAAGCATACTGTACAATCTTAGTTCATTCACTCTCCCATTTCTAGATAACACTTATATCTCATTTTCTTCTTTAAAAACTCCCATAATTCCTTCTCCATCCTCATTCTCAATAATGATCTTCTTCCTAGTCTAATGAAAAAATTGAAGAGAAAAGATCTTCCACCCGTTCCTTCATCACATATACACATTTGCCGGCCTTGACTTCCACATACTCTTGCCTTCCCAACTATGACCAAGGACGAGCTGTCCATGCTTCTGTCTAATGTCAGTTTTCCCACTTCTACATTAGATCCAGTTACCCCTTGCCTACTCAAGGACATTGCTGCAATTATTCCCGCTCACCTCCATCACTGAATTGTATCTCTCTAATAGATCATTCCTATTAGCAATGGAACAGGCTATTATTCCTCACATCTTACAAGAAAGTTTTCTTGACCTCCCTTCCCCCATTTCCCTGTCAGCTACATTCCATTTTTGCTCTTGTTTACAGCAAAATTTCCTGGAAGAATCATCTGTACTTGCTGTTTCCAGTTCCTCTCCATCCATTCTTTCTTGAGCCTGTTTCAACCAGGCTTTCGTTTGTTTGTTTGTTTGTTTTTTGGTGAGGAAGATTGGCCTTGAGCTAACTTTTGTTGCCAATCTTCCTCTTTTTTCTTGAGGAAGAGTGGCTCTGAGCTAACGTCTATGTCAACCTTCCTCTATTTTGTATGTGGGTTGCCGCCGCAGCGTGGCTTGATGAGTGTTGTAGGTCAATGCCCTGGATCCAAACCCATGAACCTGGGCTGCCGAAGTGGAGTGTGTTGAACTTAATCACTACGCCACAGGGCCAGCCCCTAGGCTTTTGTTTTTAACAGTCTCTTCAATCAGTAACCAATGACGGATGACTTCCCTTTGCTAAATCAAAAGTTCACTTCTGAATCCTTATTTTCTACCAAATTATCATATGACACAATTGATCACCACCATTTTCTTGAAACCCTTCCTTTGGTATCTGAAATATCATCATTTCTCTCTACCTCCCTCAAGGACTAGTTCTGTCTCATTTGCTGGTTTCTCCTTATCTCTTCAACTTTTAAATGTTGCAGTACCCCCAGACACAGTTTTTCAACCTCTCTTTTTCTCTATCTACATTCTTTCCCCTGGGTTCTTATCCAAAGCTCTAGATACCATCCACATGTTGATTACCCCAAATTTATATTCCTGACCCAGTCTTTGCCCTGATGCTTGAGGCTAGTCTATACATTGGCAACTTGACTTTTCCACTTGATGACTAACAAGTATTCAAGTTAAACACGTCCAAAATTGAATTGCTCCCTCAGACCCAAGCTGCTTTTCGTACCTAGAATCTTTCCTTTCCCTGTTGGTTTCTTTCTTACAGTGAGTGTTACGTAGCTACTTGCACAGATTTTGCATATAACTGGGCATCATGGAAGGTATGCAGATGCTTATCTCACGGTCTCTGCCTCAGAGTTTAAAATTTAATAGAGAAGATGCCGCATAAACCAGCAGCTGTCTCCCAGTAGCCATTTTCCCCTTCCCCCTTTAGGAATCCTGAGCTTTACCAGGACTCACGGATGCCTGATGGCAGGGCAACACGACAGGAGGAATATTGTTCCCAGACACTGTGGAATTGCCCCATCAGCCCTGGACTGCTTACACTTAAACTGCTATGTGAGAGGGAAGTAAACTGTCTTGTTTAAGCTGCTGTTGCATTTTATAGCAGCCGCGTTGGCATTCTAAGTATGGAAATAAGAACTTAAGCAAGTGAACCATCTGATTGCCCCCCAAATATAAGAGATGGCAAGGAGGTGGGGGCATTTCTGGGGCTAGGCAGGTAACTTGAGTCAGTGAAGTAGGTTGGTATGAGACAAAAGGAAGCTGGGGTGACCAGGTGAATTGCAGAGCTGTGACCTACTTGAAGACATTAACATTTAGACCATATTCCAATCCCCAAAGACTCTGCCATCAGGATTTGGCCAAGCCAGTTTGTCAACTCTCGTAAACCAAGAGTTGCTTTAAGATATTTTGTTGTTGTTAGTAGCATGAAACCCTCTTTTCTAACTTATCTTATGCAGAACTAGAACATAGAGTGCCCTAAAAACAGGTCTGCTCTGGGTGAATGGAGGCCGTGTTCTCTCTGTCTCCCTCGTAACCCCTGTGGGCAGGCTCTGCTGTGCAACGCAGATTAAAAATGACTTATCTAGTCTAAGCCCCTTATTTAACAGATGGGGAACTTAGGCTGAGAGTTATTTACTGTGAAACCAGAAGTGTGTCATTTCTCTTCTCTGGGCCTTGGTGTCCTTATTTTTAAAACAAGCTTGAATCAGTTAATCTCTGAAGTCTCTTCCGGTAAGCAAGGAAGAAAGTGTGGACAGAAGGAAACTAATATGTATTGATCAACTACTATGTGCTAGTGTGAAAAAACACAAACTTTGTGTTGTTTGTATCCGATCTGCCAGACATATTTGATTTCTGATATTCCGGCAATTACAAGGTAAGATATTTCAGAGCAACAATGAGTTTGTAATGTACCTGAATTCGCTTTTCCTAGCAATAGAAACGGCAGGTAATTTTGCATACCCTCATTTCACTTGCTTTGCTCAGTTCCCCTGTGAAGTAGCCAGAGTAGGCATTCCTAGTCCCCTTTTACAGCTGAAGAAACTGATGGTAACTGCTTTGCCCACAGTCACACAACTAGCAAATGACAGAGCCAATGACTGAAATCCAAGTCTAGTGCTCTTTATGACAGCTCTTCTTAAATTAGCATACCTAAAAATGTGAATGAATTCACCATCAGCCTTATAAATATTTATGGGTCTCGCCAAAATTATTGTAGAGTGTTTTGTTTTGTTTTCATTATTATTAGCAAATGCACACAATACCTGTCTGTACTCAAAGGCAAAGGGTATTAGAAGGTGATATGGTTGTTCTGCCTGAGTGTGAAATACTTGGCTTCAGAAAATAGCTTCAAGAGGCACTAGTAGGATGTTACTGTGAGCAAACAATTAGTTAATTAGAGAAAATAATTCTTGAGTAAGGAGAATTTGGGGAAAGGTAGTTAAATCCTATATTTTTTTCCAATATTCAGACTTGGTACGTGTAACATTCACTCTGCTCAGTTGTCTTCATAACTCTGATATATTGGGGATGACCGGAAAAATTAATCTGTGGCCATTTCATCCGTCTTCTTTTAAAAAGAAAAGCTATTGAACTTTAAACTATATTAAACATTAAATTTTTATGGTCAAATTGAGATTCTGCACAAATATAGTTAATTAAATTTGTAGATGATCTACTGTCTGGATTTATATGGGAGCCCTTGATTGAAAATGAGCTATAAAACACATGTTGAGTGATCACCACCCAGCCTTCCCCTGCCAGGCAGCTGTTTCTGGGACAAATGGTCTTCATGTCCTGTTTCATTGCATAAGTACGTGTTAGCGGCTAAATGAGTCAAGTGTGGAACTTGCTGGCTCCTTTTCCTCTGTCTGACCTCTAATTGTTGCCACCCTCCACCGCGGTTCAGTCCTTGCCTCTCCTTTCCTCTCTCCAAACTCTCCCCCTACCTGATTGCCCATCTGATAGCTAATAGACAGTTCAATTAATATCTTTGAAACAACACTTTTGGCTTTCTAGCACTACAAAGTTCTTCCTCTCCAGTCTTCCCCATCTCAGAAAATGGGACCACTCACCATGATACTCAAGCCAAAAATCTAGAAGTCACCCTTAATTCTTCTTTTTCTACTCACCCCCAGTGGAATCCATCAGTAAATCCTATTCAGGTCACCTTCTATCATATTTCCTCCATCAAGGCTCTTCTCGCCATCACACTGGGGCTATTCTGTTTCAAGGGGCTCCCCAAGCAGTCAAATCAACTTCATGTATACAGGGAAAGGTGTTTCCTTGGAGTAGACAAATTATCAAAAGGCTCACCTTTCCAGCCTGAATCAGCCCCTTGCCAAGCTGGGTCACAGGGCTTGGCAAGATGGGAGAGGGCTAGATTTTGACCCCATTTGTCCCCTGGGTTGGGCACATCCGTAGTAGTCTGTGTAGCAGCACACTACAGCCTGCTGGTCCAAGCAACTACTCCGTCTCATCTGGTCTACTCCAGTCCTTTCCCGATGCGTCTCCCTGCCTCCAATCTTGTTCTTCTATAATCCTTTCTATACACCATGGTAAAGTCGATCTTTTCAAAACATATATCAGATCATTTTGCTTTCCTGATTAAAATCCTTACTTTCTTCCTTATTATACGTAGCATAAAATGCAAAATGGTTACAAGGCCCTCCATGACCCAGCCCCTGACCACCACTTTTTCCATCATCAGTCTGCTCTGGACAAAATGGCCTCCTTCCTAGTCTTAACCATGCAAGGTTGTTTCTGCCCGGGAGCCTTTACACATCTTTAGATGGTTGGCTCCTTTTCATCCCCCTATTCTCAGTTGAAATGTCACTTCTTTGAGGTCTTCCATGACCCAGTTATCAAAAGTTTATACACAAAATGCCCTACCACCATCGCTCTCCCTATTATACCATCACCTAGTTTTCTTTTTCTCCATAACATTTAACACAATCTGAAATTAGCTTGTTTATTGTCTGCTTCTCCCAGAATATAAACTCTTTGGGGGCAAAGAAGTTGTCTGAATTCTTCATTGTTATACCCTCAGTACCTGTAAGGGTGCTTGTCATACAGTAGGCACTCCACAAGTATTGATTGAATGAGAGGTGATGGAGTTAGAGAGCTAAGTTAAGGACTAGTGGGGGCCGGCCCCGTGGCTTAGCGGTTAAGTGCGCGCACTCCACTGCTGGCGGCCCGAGTTCGGATCCCGGGTGGGCACAGACGCACCGTTTCTCCGGCCACGATAAGGCCGCGTCCCACACACAGCAACTAGAAGGATGTGCAACTATGACATACAACTATCTCCTGGGGCTTTGGGGAAATAAAAAAAAAAAAAAAAAAAGGACTAGTGGGAGACGATAATGATATTCAGCAAGCATATTTGGGAAAGTTGTTTAAAAATACATATTCTTGTAAATGAACTTAAAATAATGAACTTTCACAAACTTGAAAATAATGCCCTCTTTGCTTTCCCCCATCCTTTACCTCTGGTCTTTCATTTTTGAGTTGAGAAAGTTGAGTGGCATTTGTTTGCGTGTATGCTGAGTCATTAGTTTCCAGTGGCCTCTGACTATTAAGGGCATTGAACACTTCTCCTAAGCACAGAGCAAGACCTTGTTACTGGGAGAACTTTCTGCATAAGGACTCAGCCTGGTTCCAAGGTTGAGTCTCTTACTGTCATTTGCTTACCGGGCACAGTAGAGCTAAGCAGCATTGTTTAACCTTTTGGAAGCTGTGTATGAAATTTACATTAGTGGGGTGTAGCTCTTCGGTTACAAACCGTTTATCCCATGAATATCAATGTGGCTGTTTGCTCTGAGAAATTATCTTCTTTCTGTTGAGAGGAGCTGAGGAATCCATAAAAATGTGCAGAAGATAGGAGAGAGAGTCTCAGTTCCTCTGAGATTGCTGGGGACAATGATTAAGGAGCAAGGTGACCTGTGCACCCAGGAAAAAGCTTCTGGGGAAGTCCCATGGAGATCTTTCCTTTCCCTCCCCCACGGCGATTTTGAATAAGTATTTTGGTTTATTTATTTAAAAGTATGTGAATACCTATCACAGAGCCTTGCAAAGAGTAGGCATTTAATAAATATCTGCCCAAATGAGTTGTTTGATATTTAAGAATACTTATTAAACAGAGAACTCATTCAGTAATTGAGAAGAAATATGAACATGCAATTAAGGTAATGTCAACCTAAATCTACAATTTGCCACTAACGACTTTTTTAAAACTTCTATTTGAGTAGACACTGATGACAAGAAAAGGAACTTTAAAAAAAAAGTTAATAGAGGCCAGCCCGGTGGCATAGTGGTGAAGTGCGCGTGTTCCACTTCGGTGGCCCGGGGTTTGCAGGTTCGGATACCAGGCGTGGACCTTTGCACTGCTTATCAAGCCATGCTGTGGCAGGCGTCCCACCTATAAAGTAGAGGAAGATGGGCACGGATGTTAGCCCAGGGACAATCTTCCTCAGCAAAAAGAGGAGGGTTAGCAACAGATGTTAGCTCAGGGCTAATCTTCTTTACCAAAAAAAAAAAAAAAATTAATAGACTATTTTTCATAGCAGTTTTAGGTTTGCAGAAAATTGAGCAAAAAGTGCAGAGAGTTCCCGTACACCCCCTTTCCCCACCTCCCCTTGGTTTCCTCTGTTAGTAACATCTTACATTAGTGGGGCACAATTTTTACAATTGATGAACCAATATTGATACGTTATTAACTGAAGTCTATAGTTTATAATAAGGTTCACTCTTGGTGTTTTATGTTTTGTGGGTTTTCACAAATATAGAATGACATGTATCCACCATTACAGTATCGTATAGAATAATTTCACTGCCCTAAAATTCCTCTGTGCTTTACCTATTCATCCCTCTGCATCTTTCCTGCTGAACATCTGGCAACCACTGATTTTTCTTTTGCCTTTTTTTTTTATTATGGTAAAATATACATAACACACAACTTTACTATTTTAATTATTTTTAAGTGTACAATTGAGTTGCATTAACTAAATTCAACCATTGATCATTTTACTCTCTCTATAGTTTTGCCTTTTCTAGAATGTCATATAGTTGGAATCCTACAGTAAGTAGCCTTTTCAGACTGGCTTCTTTCACTAACCAATGTGCATTCAACGGAGACTATGGTTTTAATAATTTTATCTGAAATAGCATTGCTGCTGAAGACTTTAGTCATCAGAACTTCAATCCTGGACATAGTTCCATGAGATTTGCTGTCTGGAATGAGGCTGGCCTAGAGAGAACATTCTCAAGAAATTTGGAAATTTAGACTTATGGGTGGTCGTTCAGCTGAATAATTTAGAGCAGAAATAAATAGAAAGAGTGGCTAACTCATATTTATATGTACAGTCTTGTGGTCACTAGAAATTCTGTCCTTTTAAATAGCACACCATTATTCTATTTATTTAGATTTTAAACTTTATTTCATCTTTTGTATTTTAAAATGCATTTATCTCTCTTTGCAAGAAGGATTCAAAGTGGCTTTGCTTTTTCTAATGAAATAGAAAAAGAAAACAAGTGGTTTAATCAACAGCATCAAAATTATTTCATAGTAGTTAACTTATTTGGTTAACAGTAGTTAACCTATTTGGAGAAGGGCAATTTTTGTTAGTTGTAAAATAATCTATAAGATTACAGATTAAGCGGGGGAAGTTTCCTGACAGACTTAAAGTAAAACCAGAAATTGAAATGTTCATTTATGGTACCAGTATTTGGATGTTCTGAACTCTGTAATAGGTACGGGGGTATGTAATAGATTGGGGGCAGAAGGAGGACAAGTTGGAGGAAACATCGAATACGACCTGGAGTTGTGAATATCCACGTAGTGGCAGTAATGAAGCAGATACACAGATTATACACAAACAGGACGAGTTAAAGTAGCCGTGCCTACTATGTGCCTGGTGCTGTGGTGGATGCTGGAGATGCAGAGATGAACAGAACACAGCCCCTGCCCTAATGAGCTGATGTTCTGGTTGGGAGCCCTATAATAAATAAGAAAATGAAAATAGATTTAAACTTGGGTGGGGGGAGGAGAAATGCTATGAAGAGGAACAAAAAGCAAATGTTAGAGAGTGGTGTTGTGGGTTGTAGGTATCTATTTTAGATAAGGAGGTCAGAGCAGGCCTCTCTGGGGTGGTGACTTTTGAGTAGAGACTCGTTAGTGATGAGGGAACCAGCTATGTGTAGATTTGGGAGGAGATCGTTCCAGGCAGAGGGAACGTCAAGTGCAAATGTCTTAAGGCTGGCATTAGGTTGGCATATTCAAGGACTAGAAGAAGGCCAGCATGGTTAGAGTACAGTAAATAGGAGAAAGGGGTAAAAATTGAACTTGGAAGGGCAGACGGGGACCAGATCATGGAAAGACTGGTAGGCCAGGAAAGGGAAAGGAACTTGGATTTCATTCTGTTGTGTAGGAAGCCATCTGGAGGGTTTGAGCAGGAGGATGACATGTTCCAACTTACATTTTTAAAAAGATTATTCTGATATCTGTGCTAGAAATGGACTAGAGGGAAGGAAGCAAGAACAGAATCAGGAGGCCAACTGGAGGCTGTTTTGATTGTCCAGGTGAGAGCTAAGGGTGGGGCGGGACCAGAGGTCATGGTTGGACTTGGTTTTCTGGAGGATGTAGTATGAAAGCAGATCTGAAAAGACTTGCCACTGGATTAGATACTGGTGACAAATGTGATCCAAAGGGGGTTGGTATTTCAGGAGGACAGTCTTTACTTCTTGCTGGAGTGAGGCGCAGTCTTTCTGGGAGAGGTGGGGTTGAAGGGTCGCTAAGAGGAGATGGTAGGGAGGACATTCTAAGTAGGGTGCAGCTATAAGCAAAGGCACAGGAAGCAGGAAGGTGAACGCTGTATTTAGAGACAGGCAAAATTGGAGTCCAGGGTTCACATGAGAAAAAGGGGTGAGCTAAGTCTGCAAAGGGAGCTGGGGGCTAGACTGGGAAGGGTCTTAGATGCTATGTTCAGATATCTGATGTCCTAAGGAAGGCGGTGGGGAGTTGTATCTGTCAGGAGTATTTAGTGGCAAGTAACTGAAGACTTACTAAGTACCTTAAACAAAGAAGACTTTAATTTTCTCTCATAATAAGAAATCTAGAGTGGTCAGTTTGGGACTTTGAGGCTCCTCATGCCTGCAGGGACCTTGATACTGTCTTTCCTTCTGCTCTACTATTTTTAATCTGTTGGCTTTCATCCTCATGCGTGTCACCACATGGTATCTTGATGGCTCCTGTACCAGTATGGGTATTATCTGTACTCTGGGTGCAAAGAAGGGGCCAAGGGGGCAAAAAGAGCACAGGCTGTGCTAGTCCCCCCAGCTTTTTATTGTGGTAAAATACGTATAACATAAAATTTTCCATTTTCACCGTTTTTAAGTGTACAATTCAGTGGCATTAATAACATTCACAATGTTGTCAACCATCACCAGTATCCATTTCCAAAACATTTTCTTCACCCCAAATAGTAACTAACTAACTAACTAGTAACTAATTAAGCAGTAATTCTCATTCTTCCCCTTTTCCCAGCCCCTAGAAATCTCGAATCTACTTTCTGTCTCTATGAGTTTTGTGCCAGTCCCTTTTCATTAGGAAAATAAATACTTCCAAGAATTTCCATTGATGGTGCTCAGGGCAAGCTGCCCCAGGAAGCACCACTCTGGTATGCGGATTATTTCGAGCTGAAGACAATAAGGACTCAGAGAGCTCAGGAAAAATATTTGAGTTTCCCCTCCCAAACTGCCTAAAGAATTTAAAACCAAAAAAAATCTGTTTTAGGAAGGGGTTATTATCATGACTGCTATAAAAGATAATTTAGGATAGAGGTTACAATAGAAAAGGCACCAACAAGCCCATCTTATCAGAAGTTCTGTCTCTGGCCACATTCTTTGGATGGCCCTGCAAGGAGTTGCCAGACAGACATTTACATTTATAAGGGAAATCTCCATTTGTAAAGGTATCTCCCTCTCTGTTTGGAGAAGAGAGGGGGATGAGCTCATTTCTAGTGACTTATCAATGTGGAAGGTGATGACTTAAATCTGTATAATAAACCTTACTCTTGTTTACTGTGCTTTAATGGTAATCTCCTGTAATTGACTCCCCCACCCCCAAAATCCTCCTTTGTCATTGGCTGAAAATGATATTTAAGACGAGAATTTCTGCTATTGTGTGGAGAAACGCAGTGTCCCTGCTTTCTCCCATGTATACATGTTATTAAACTTGGTATTATTTTCTCCTGCTAACCTGTCTTGTTGATTATTTGGCCAGCCAGAAGAACCTTAAGGGAAAGGGCAGAGGGAGATTCTCCCTCTTTCCCCGACACCATTCAATAGGCTTATATCTAATAAATATTCTGATATTGTCTTCTGGGAATTTTCCCCTTCCTCCACATTGTCCCGTCCGTTTGTTCATCTCTTGTCTCTCCTTTCCCTGGAGTATCAGTAAGGGGATCTCTGAAGACCAAGATGGGCTTTGGAGAGGAACATGACTGACTAGCAAGAGAGTGAAAAAAAATAAGAGTGGAGGAAGGAAAGCATGAGTCAGCGAGATTTGGGTAGATGGTGGAGAGAGAGGAATGGAGGGTGATGAAGTGTTCTGTGCAACATCAGGCTGTGAGACTGTGAGACCAGAGAAGAGGGCAAAAAAAGGCATAGGAAGTGTTGTTTGATGTGATACACTGGATCTCCCTTGATCCAGGGAAGAACTGACTCCTAGTTTTGAAACTGTGCTGCTTTGATTTCAGCCTTTCCTTTTTCATTTTCTTTTTGTGAGGAAGATCAGCCCTGAGCTAACATCCATGCCAATCCTCCTCTTTTTGCTGAGGAAGACTGGCCCTGGGCTAACATCCATGCCAATCTTCCTCCACTTTATATGGGACGCCGCCACAGGATGGCCTGACAAGCGGTGCGTTGGTGCGCACCCGGGATCCGAACCCAGGCCGCCAGCAGCAGAGCGCACGCACTTAAACGCTACACGAAGGGGCCGGCCCCTCCTTTTTCTTTGGTTATGATATTGTAGCAAGATTTGGCTATGGAATTTACTAGGGTCACTGATAGGTAAATATTTACAAAAATGGGACTATATTACACATTTTTTTATTGCCTAGAGTTTCACTTTATGTATGTGTACATGTTGAGTGTATGTATGTGCATATGTATGTATTCATTTTTATTAACATTTTTCCATGTCGATAAATGTATCTCTATATTATCATCTTTATTGGCTTGATAGTATTTCCATTATATGTGCATTCTATAGTTTTTAAAAAATAAGTCAATTAACAATTGATACATAGTTTGTTTTCAGTTTTGGATTATGCTCTGATAAGTATCCTTATATACACTTGTTGAGACTCAGGTCCAATTACTTCTTATGGATAAACACTGAGAAGTGGAATTATTGGGAAAGGGCAGGCACATTTTTTAAGACGTTGATAACTGTTGCTCAACCATTTTCCATAATGTATCATTTGACAGTCCCCAAGCAATCTGTGTGTCCTTTTCCTCATACCTTGTCAACAATTGCCAATCTTTTTCATCTTTCAAGGTTTAAGAAGTAAAGACTTTGTTATTATCTGCACTTATTTTGGTTGCTAGTAAGGCTGAGTGTCTTTCCACATATTTGGTGCTCTTTGTATTGGGTATTTACATGTGGGAGCTAAATGCCAGATTTTATCGTGTGCCCATGAGACCCCAAGATCTCGTGTGGCATGTGGGTTTTAAAAAGGTGGGCTGAAAATTGCAGGCTGGTGGGATATTGCTGTTTCTGGTCTTGAGGTGAATCGGGGTATGCTCAAGGTGTGACAATGGGAATAACAAGAAGATATGTATATCAGGTAATTTAACAAGCGGTGGTAAGGATTTGAATGCAGAGACAAGGGCTAGGGTCATGTCAGAGGTGATTTTAAGACTTGGAACCTGAACTAAGTCAATAACTCAGTCAGAGAAGCCAGAAGGAGTGAAGTTTTAGAGAAAGATTGGCTTTAGTTGTGGACACGTGGAGACTAGATGCCAGCAAACAGAGATGCCATTTCCAGTCATCTCTTTCTCCATTCCATCCCTCCCATTCCAACCTCCAACCTTTGGGGGAAGTGCTAGCTTTGGCTAGCACTTCCCCAAAGGAGGCAAGTTCTCATCTGCCTGCAGGATTTTGCACTTAGCTCTCCCAACATGGAAAGCCTTTCCCCACCACGGACCTAATCACGCTTCTGGGCTCAGCTTGTATGTCTCCTTCCATTAAGAAGCATTTCATGAATGCTCCCCTACCCACTTCATCAGGTGCCCTTCCTGGGTGCTGCTTCCACAGGGTTCTTTGCTTGCCCATATCTTAGCACTTGTTATATAGTAAGATTTTAGATGAAGTTCAATGTGGAGTTCAGTTTACCTGGGATCATGTTTGAGTTTTAATACCTGTACGACTTTTAAGTCATGTTATCTCCCTAAATCTTGTTTTATACTTCTTCTACTAAAGTTGTATCAGTTTACACTCCCATCAGTTATCTGTGTGCATCCATTTCCCCACATCTTTGCTAACAATATTTCAGATATTATATAGGTACCAATAACTAGGACTGTTGTGAATCTTAAATGAGACAGCATATGCCACTTGCTGTGTAACCTTGGGTAAATTATTTAACTGCTATGTGCTTCAACTCCTCATCTGTAAAATGAGGATAATAATTCTTAAAGATCTTCTCAACGCAAACAATCCATAAATCTATAAATCAAAATTGGGATGAGTTTATTATGAGCCAGATCTGAGGACTAGCCCAGGGCCTTCCTTCCCCAAGGAAGGAAGGGCCCCAAAAAAGTGGGGTGTACAGAGTGGTTATATACTGTCTTGGAACAAAGAACACACATCACGTATGATAGGAATGTCCCTTTTACAATTGTCACGAGATTGCTTTGCTGGCACAGCAGATCGGTAAAAACAGCAGGTTCGTGGTTACAAGGTGAGTGGTCACAGGTGAACACAGCAGGTCAGTAATTAATCCTTAGTTTAGGGAAAGATGCTTATCTTTAAAGAAAGGCTTATATGGGGGAAGCTACATCCCTATCTTTAAGGTCATTATTCTTGACTTTGGGACATAGTAAATATGTAAAGCAGGCGTACAATGCATGCTCAACAGGCCACGTTAGGCACTTTTGGAAAAACAAAGTCAGGCTGAATTAGTTTTAAATCAAATAGCCTTCCTCATATACTCCAATATATCCTATTGCTTTTCATTTATTTATCAATCTGTTGCATGGAACCCATAATATGCATGTAAAGCACCTTGATCAGTGCCTATTTCATACTAGGATGTGAGCTACTATGATGACGCTAATGTAAAACATCTAGTAAGTATTCAAATATCATAGTTACTATTTTTGTCCTAAAATTTCAAACTTGGAAGACAAGGACCATGTCTTGTGTTGGATTCCCCCCCGTCTAGCATAGTGGCTGCCATTTAGATCTTTATGATTATTTGTTGAATGGATGCTTTTGAATTTCCAGCATCCCCTCTGAGCTGGGGAGAGAGATGGGGCTGGAGATCAATGTCTGGGAGGCAATCAGAAGTCATTCTCAAGGTGGAGAGGGTGGGAGCTGTGGGGGTCCTCAGAATCGGTCAGTAGCTCCTCTCTGACTTCTCCTCTTCACTACACCTTTTCTCTCTTGGTCAAAAATTGTATGTCAGCTTTTGAAAGAGACATCCATTGTCTTTTTGGCCTTTTCATTTTTGCGTGATTCAAATATTTTGGCAGTTTCCCACATTTGATAAGGGATAAAATTGCTTTGATTCTTCTCGCGCTGAAGAGGATTCAGGGGAGGAGAGTATACGGGTCAACAGGGAAACATGCCCAAACCAACAGTTTTGTTTTGTCAGCCAGCACCTGCGGATGTTAGAGGGATCCAGGTCTGGATCTGAGCTTTGCTCTTTGCTAGTAAGTTATTTCCCCTGTCTGAGCTCACCTCACTCCTTAGTAAAATGTGGCTTTGTCGCTACCTCTGCTTCAACCAGAGAGTTATCTTGTGATTGTTTTAATGTGGGTGAAGGGCTTCTTCTGCTTTAAAAAATACAAAGGAAATCCATTTGTATCTCTGAAGATTAAATTAGCTGTAAATGAAATGCAAAAATAGTGGCTTAAATAAGATAGACATTTGTTTCTCACTTCTGTAAAGTTGAGATACAGGCAGGCCAGAGCTGGTATGGTGGCTACATAATGTTTTAGATCCAATCTTCTTCCAGCTTTGTGTTCCTGCCTCCTGAGAATGGAGCCCCATCCTCATGATGGAAAAATCTCCAGTTATCACACTGATATTCTAAGCAGCAAGGAGGATGAGGGGTGGGTGGGGGGGACATAACCCTCTCCCTTTAAGGTCACTTCCCAGAAATTGTGCAAAATCTGCTTACAACCCATTGGGTTATGTCATAGTCACATGGTCACATCCAGCTGCTAAAGAAGCTGGGAATTATAGTTCTTATTCTATATTTGCCCACTTAAAATCCAGAGGTTCTATAATTAAAGGAAGGGAAAAAGAACTGATGTGGGGACAACTAGTACCATCCCTTTGGTCTGAGATGCAGAATAGTCCTGTGTCTAAGGTCACACAGCATATTAGTCAGGGTTCTCCAGAGAAACAGGACCAATAGGGTATATACATCTACATACACACATACATCATATGTATATGTATGTATACATCCATCTATCTATCTATCTATCTATCTATCTATCAATCATCTACCTATCTATCTAGAGAGAGAGAGAAATTTATTATAGGAATTGGCTAATGTGTTTATGGAGGCTGAGAAGTCCCACAATCTGCCCCTGCAAGCTGGAGAACAAGGAAGCCCGGTGGTGTAGTTCAGTTTGAGTCCAAACACCTGAGAATTGGGGGGCCGATGGTGTAAATCCCGATCTGAGTCCAAAAGCCTGAGAACTAGGATTACAGATGTCCGAGAGCGGGAGAAGATGGCTGTCTCAGCTCAAGCACAGAGAGCGAATTTGCCCTTCCTTTTTGGTTCTCTTCAGGCCAGCAATGGATTGGATGATGCTCACCTGCATTGGTAAGGGTGATATTTACACAGTCTCCTGATTCAAATGCTATGTCTCCTGGAGACATCCTCACAGACATGCCCAGAAATAAGATTTTACCAACTTGATTTGGGCATCTCCAGTCAAACTGACACATAAAATTAACCATCACACACAGCTAATTAACAGCTGGGCTGAAACTGGATTCCATTTTTCCCTGCCTCTCTTGCTTCCTTTTTTTCTTCCTTCTTTGACCAAAAAAAAAAAAAAAAACTATTAAATTGAATTTTATTAGAATTTAACAGACAAAAAGAAGTGAAAGTGAATTTTATCATCTTTAGATAAATATTTCTTCCTCATAAAATGTATAATGAGGATAACAACGTATCTTTCTTATAGCTCTGTTACATGGAATCCATGAGATGTATAAAGCACCTTGATCAATGCCTATTTCATACTAGGATGTGAGCTAGTGGCATCATCATATGTGGCATCATCATAGGATGATGCCAATGTAAAAATCTAAGAAAGTGTTCAAATAGATTTATTATTTTTGTCAAAAGATTATAAATCTTGGAAGGCAAGGACCACGTCTAACTCATTGGATTCCCAGTTTCTAGCACAGTGGCTTCTATGTAGAACTTTATCACTATCTGTCAAGAATGTTGAATGTTAAGAAAAATGAGGTAAAACATTGAACAGTTTGGAGTCATTATTTTTTATGCCTCATTTAAATTATTTCTGGTATTTATTGACTCATGTCCTTCTCTCAAAATATTATGTTACTTTTTTATATATTTTATATTTAAGAATTTCTACCAAGATTTATAATACTTCTAGTCTATTTCCCAGCGTTATTTTTACTAGTACCACATTTAAATTGATTCAGTGCTCACCTTAAGTTGTTTCATCTGAGCTTCTGCATAGCTGAGTTCTCTATTTTAATTTCTATGTTGATTGGCTGGATTTCATTATTTCATCAAGAACAATTTTTTATTTTTTAAAAGACAAAGTTATAGATTATCAGAGTCCCTGAGTTCTTTTTCTACCTCTAAGCTTGAAAATTTTTTTATTCTTGAAGTTTAGTTGTTTAACTATGGTAGGCTTTGGTGTCAATCAGCTATTTCAAAGTCTCCCGGAACATGATATATCCTGTCAATCTATAGTTTCCCTGTTTCTTTAAAAAATTCCTGCTAATACATATTTAAATGATTTGTTCTTTTGTTCCAGGTGTGGGATTTGCTACTTGTATTAGTTTTCTAGCGCAGCTGTAACAAAGTACCATAAACTGAGTGGCTTAAACCAACAGAAATTTTTTCTCTTACACTTGTGAAGGCTACTAGTTCAAATTTAGGATATGGGCAGTGTTGGTTCTCCCTGGGGGCTCTGAGGGCCAGTCTGTTCTCTGCCCCTCTCCTAGCTTCTGGTGAAGGCTGGCAACCCTTGGCCTTCCTTGGTTTGTAGATGCATCACTCCAACCTCTGCTTCCGTGTTCACGTGGCTGTCTTCCCTGTGTGTCTCTGTGTCTTCACATGGCCTTCTCAGTGTCTCTGTTTTCTCTAACGAGGACGCTAGTCATGTTGGATTAGAGTCCACCTAATGAGTATGACCTCATCTTAACTTGATTACGTCTGCAAAGACCCTATTTACAAATAAATTCACACTCACGGGTACTAGGGGTTAGGACTTCAGTCTATCTTTTTTAGGGGACACAATTCAACACCCAACACTTCTTCAGGGATTTTCTCTCTTTAGAATATAATAACAACAACTTCCTCTTCTCTATTTATCATCTGCTCTTCCTTAACTTTACTTTTTCCCCTCCATATCTACTGTGATTGTCTTTCTTCTACGTCCTGAATTTCATTTTCATTTACTATACCTATTCTCTTTCTTGCTGTTTCTAATTTATTCCTTAGTTCTAAAATAGTATTTTAGTTTAGTTCCTAATTTGTTTCCTTAGGTTTACCATATCTCTTTGTGTTTAATTCTGTAGTTTTATTGGCTAGACTATGCGAGGTTTTATTTTTTGTTTATGGCTTTTAAATAATCCTGTTCTCTTTAATCTATTCTATTGCACAACGCACTTGGGAGTGATCCTTGGGGTATGTTTTCTGTGAAACCAAGATATTAATCTTTTTAACTTCTTTTTCTTGCTGGATTTTCTTGGGTATTTTCAGGTTAACACCTCTCTCTGTTTTGCATGACTCCTGCTTAAGAGAGCTGCTCTGTAGATGACCTACCTCCTCTGACAGTTTGAGAGAATTCTCCGTGCTCTCTTTTCGCTGTTACCTGAGACTTCTCTTATCTTCCCTCCGCAGCTGGAAGGCTCAGGTGTTGCATTCCATTGCCCTCTGTCTAGCCTGCGGACGTGGTGGGGGAAGGGAGAGTTCAGCTAGGGTTGGGTGCTGTCTTTCTTGGAGGAACTGGCTTCTGTTCTTTTTTCTTAAATTTTGTTCTCTGTCCTGTGCCTAGGATTGCTCCACTTAATGAAGCAGAGGTCAAAAGAGACAAAAAGGATATCATTCTTCTTGCATTTCTCGTCCAATTTAGGAGTATTGATGGACATTCTCAGGACTTTTAGTACCCTCTGAGGATAGGTTAGGAGCCAGTCTCCTTCTTCCTTGACACTACCTTTTGGAGATTATGGCGCTCGATTTCCCTGTGTGGTTGTGGATGATTTTTTTTTTTTTTTGGGTGTTGTTTTTTCCTTAATTTCATTGCTTATGAGCAGAAGGAGAGTCTATGTATCAGTTCACTCTATCTGTACCTGAATGTGTGTCTTGAGCCTGTCATTTATGCCGTGATGCCAGCTGGGGTCTTTTCCACTAACAAAGAGGCAAGATCCTTAGACATTTTTGTGACTAGTGTTATGTCCTCCATTTCTTGCCAATGCTATTATCTGAAGTCTGATTTAGAGTATTACATCAAGATGCCAGCTTAAGTTATGATCTGAAGGCCAGGTCTCTAGTCCTTTTTTCCAAAATCAGAGGCTTTAGATGTGAAATAATAATTATTAAAATACATTTTTCACTTATTTCCTTTCATTCAGCGGTCAGACTAAATGTCACCAAAGGTTACATTTTAGATCTTGCTGATTTTGATTCTCTGGTAACTACATTAGCCCATTGGAAGTGAAAGAAGCTTTCAAAATGAATTTCCCCTACCAATTCTGCCTCAGCCCTCCCTCCTGTAGTAACCTCGTTATTTTCCCAAATCGAAGGATTTGAGGCTGTGCTGGGAGGTTCATAAAACTAGTCAAATAGAGCCCCTTCCTCATAATCTCAGGTATGTTTACTTTTTAGTGTTTAGAAGACTAATTAATAAATCAAAAAAATCATTGTAGAACAGTTCAGGGTGTTTGGGCTTCTACCTTCTGGGAAATGTGTTGCATTTTCAAAAGGATATTTGTTTCCATTATGTAAGAGAAATATATTGTTGAATACAAATGCTTTGGATATAATGGATATATTTAAGCCAAATCCAGATTTAGCCAGATCTCCATGAGAAGGGTTTAGAAAACAAACTGGTACAGGCTATTTTTTTGTTATACTGTCACTAGCTTTTGGTGGTACTTTGTTTCCTGTGTCTCCAGGATATGAAGAAGGTTCTGGGTGAGCCTGAGTACCCAGCAATCCTCAGGAATTTCAGAGCATCAAATGGGAGCTGGTTAATGGACCACTGGGTGTCAGTATTGTCTTTTCTTACCCAAGCAGGACCCAGATTGGGATGGCTTCTCCTTTTCAGAGGCTCTTTGGCTTTGTTAGAATATAAGAACTTAGACTTTCTGTCCAAGCCAAGAAGGACCATCTAGTCAAACCAGCTTACGTCACAGATGGAGAGCCTGAGTCATGGAGAAGGGATAACTGATTGCCGTTCAGGGTGGTTTCCACCACCCCAGGCTACCCAAACTGTCTCAAACTGAAATGCCCACAGGACTGGGCAGATAAGAGTTAAGCGGGCTTACATTTGCCTAAATAAGAAGGAATGCTCTTTTCTTCCACAGAGAAATATTCTGTTTCCCATTTTTCTTGATCAGTTCACTTGGTGTATCTCTTGCTTTCCCAATTTTGATACAGAGAAAATTTCTTCTCTTCTTAAAAGACAACAACAAGAAAAACAAGAGACTGCAAAAACATGATGACGGCCCTTGGCCACATGTCGGAGAAAAAATGGGTAATGTATAAAGGGCCAGTGGTATTACATGCCAGCAAGGGGATGGGATTCTAACGTAAGTGGATCTTCAGATTTTTCAAAAGAAATGGAAAATCTGGATTTTTATGTGAATTCTTCTCATTTATATAAGCTGGCTCAAACTTAAAAAAAAAGAAAACCAAAACCCATCTGCGGGTTGGATATGGGACTTCTAGGATAACGAGCTATAATCTCTGTACTATAACTTGAGTGTTTTCTCTTCTGATTTGGATTCTTTTGCCTGAATTTGCCAGTCTGGCTAACTAATTGGCTCCAGCATGAAGAGGGAAGGTCCCTGGGAGAGATGCACAGGATTTACTTATCTTATGGGGACAGTATCACTTTTTTATTCCAAGGAAAAGGAAATGTTTTGTGCAGCTGTTTGAGGGGATGGAATAGACCAGAAAGGCTAAATATCCAGCCTTAACCTCATTTGATTTAGGAGAGGCCAGGAAAGTTTGATTACTCTCAAATTTTCAGTGCTAGCTAATTTTCTGTTGTGAATGTGCTAGAACAGAAGCCATGAGAAGGAAGCGTCTGGAGGTCTCTCCAACCCTGGAATTTGCCTCTTTTATAGACGAGAGAGCTGAGAGCCTGAGAGAGCAGTTCTCAAACTCACAAGATAGTACAGGCTTTAGAGACAGCATGCTCTAGATGTTTCATTTTACACGTCAGGATGGTGAGGCACAGATGGGGCAGTGCCCTACATAAGGTCACACAGCTGGTGGCAGAGGGCTCCTGATTCCTGCTCTCCTAAATCCTGATCTGGGATTCCCATTGGGTGTTGGTGAGGAAGAACTTGCAGCCCAGCCGTTGGACAGCACAGTCTGTCCTGAGCAAATATTCATGGACCATAGTGTTCAGGAGACAAAAATAGAATAGTCCTATGAAGGAAGAAATAGGCTCTGGAAGAAAGAGCCTATTTATATCTAGACAGAGTATTCATCTCTAGAAAGGAATAGACTCTGGAGCAAATGTTCAGGAAGCTGAATTGTTCATTCTTTTAAAAAATGTTTGAGTTTGGAAATCAACTGATTTTCAGCCTTCACCACCTGCACTTCTCTGGTGTATTGTTATTTATTTAGTGAGAGTTCTGCAGAGTCAGCAAAGGAGGAAAATACTCTGTTATCATAACAATGTGCTGGAAAAATAACATTAATTATAAAGGAGGATGCAGGGATAAAACATCAACTTAATCTGCAGCAAGAAGGACTTAAGTTAGATGCACTGAAGAACTTCTCGACAGAAAGGGTTTCTTAAGATTAGAATGTGTTCTTGGGAGAGATTATGGGATCTTTTTTAATCCTATTATTGTAGTCACCATAGTTCAAGCAAATAGTCTCTACTATTAGAATTAGCTTTCTAAAATGCCAAAATGATCATATCGATAGCCCTTTCTTAAAAACGTGTTTTACTTTTTTGTTCTCCCTTCCTGAGTTTGGCACACAAGTCACTCCATAATGTGATCTAAAGTAATGTTTCTTATCTGGAGGTAAGGTACTACATTTTTTAAAATTAAAAATGTTAAAAAGCACTGTCCGTGATCAAACAAGATTAGGAAATAGTAAAATGATGCCTTTCTTTTTGTGTGTGCGTGTGTGTGTGTGTGTGAGAGGAAGATCAGCCCTGAGCTAGCATCCATGCTAATCCTCCTCTTTTTGCTGAGGAAGACCAGCCCTGAGCTAACATCTATTGCCAATCCTCCTCCTTTTTTTCCCTTTTTTCCCCCAAAGCCCCAGTAGATAGTTGTATGCCCTAGTTGCACATCCTTCTAGTTACTGTATGTGGGACGCCGCCTCAGCATGGCCGGAGAAGCGGTGCATCGGTGCGCGCAGGGGATCCGAACCCGGGCCACCAGTAGCAGAGTGTGCACACCCACCTGCCAAGCCATGGGGCCAACCCTGATGCCTTGCTCGTGGAGAATCACAAAGCACATACTGAAGGCTTCAGGAAGCACTGAAGTTAAGAAAGATGCAGAAGCCACTGGACAAAACGTGTTTGGAAACTGGTCCCTACTTGCCTCCCATCACTTCATGCAGGTTGTGCTCGAGCCCTACTGCACTTTTCTTTAGATAAATGCTATTCTTTTCCCTCTTTGCCTTGGCTGATAAACTTCTACTCATTCTTTAAGTCCAACTCAAGCGCCAGTTTTATGATTTTGCCTCTTCTCTGAAGCTTTTCCCGACTCTCACAAAAAAGGGTTAGATACTTCTTTCCATAGTTGTGTAAGTCTTTGTCTACAGTGTGCTTATCACATTTACCATGGGGAATTATAGTGTCCAGGGCTGCTTCCCTCTGTAGCCTTATCTTGCCCATCTTGGAATCCCCAATGCCTGGCACAGTGCCTGCCAATAGATGATGTCTAATACACATTTGTTAATTGAATGAACATCAGCCTAAGTCCAGGCATGAAAGCCAGGAAGTGAGTTAGTGATAATCTTCACCATCTTTGCTTCTCTGTGAACATTGACCACATTTTTAGGGAAGCAAATGTTACCGAGTGCTTCGTCTGGGCCAGGTGCTGTGCTGGGCATTTTCACATAAGGACAAAACATTTTTGGTGGAGACATTTGCTTATGCATCCTCAGTGTAGTCACATTAGGGACAGGTAAGGTTGGAGGACATGCTTGATTTTATGGCGTTAGTCAAAAGTCAAGTGGGCATGTGGATATTTCCAACTGTTTGTGGATATCTTCAGCCTCGACTTTGTGGTGAGGTCAAGACTTCCACCTGCCCCTTTGACCTTCTACTCACAGTGCCACCACCGGATCCGTCCAGGCCAAGCTGGTCTATTACCTGCATTAGGGCAGCTGGTCAGCCCTTCTCCTGTCTACTCCTGTGCTTCCCCACCCCTTCACCACACAGCTGCCCACTGTGCTCCCGCCACACTGGCCTCAGTTCTGCTCCTCGAGTGCTGCGCGTTTTCCCAGCCTCAGGCCCTTGCGTTAACAGTTGCCTCTGCTGGGAGAGCTCTTCCCTCAGCTCTTCACCAGATGGTTCCTTTTCATCCTTCAGTTCTCAGTTCACATATCACCTCCTCAGAGAGGCCTGCTGTCTTAGCTTGGGTTCCCTTCAGAGCACCCTGAGACAGGAGGCAAATGGCAGCAGTTTGTTTGGGAGGTACAGGGAACATGGGCAGGGAAGTAGGGAAGTAGAGAAGTGACATGGGGAAGAGAAGGCAGCAACAGAGGGCACCAGCTACCACAGTGGGCCACCAAGCTCAATCTTGTGGGAAGCTCTGGGAGAAGTGTGCACGCCTCAGAGTTAACACCCTCGAGGGTTGAGGGGTCTGGACATTAATATACCCACTCCCTTCAGCCATGGTAGGGGAAGGAGAGGGCACTTCTGGATTGCTCCTTGTTATGCAGACAGAGCATAAAACAGTGCAAATATTGGCGGTTAGAAGCAGTCCTGAAGAGTAGTTTTCAAACTTTAGTGTGCACACAAACCCTGGGGATCTTATTAAAATACGGATGGATTCATTCAGGACTTCTGGGCAGAGGCCTGAGACTCTGCATCTCTAAGAGGTTCTCGGATGATGGCACTGCTGATGTTCTGAGGACCACGCTGTGGGCAGCAAGCATCAAAATACATCGTGAGGATACGTCAGATGCAGGAGGGGCCCTGATGCTGTCTGCTGCACCTTCCTCCGTGCCCATCCTCAAGGAGGTCTCCCAGGTTCTCTCAATTTATTTCCTTTGTGTTGCAAAGCACAGCCCAAAATGACAGGATTTATGGTGTAGGTGACTTGCTCATTGCTGATCTACCGCATTAGAATGTAAGCTCTGTGAGGGCTTCATCTGTCTCATTGAGTGTTGTTTCCGTGGGGACCAGCACTGTGCCTGATGCACACAGAGGGTGCTCGGTAAATATTTATTGGATGATTCGGGAATTTTTCATAGATGATATTCTCATAAACAAAGCTATTTTAAGAGTATATTTGTATATGAAAAAGGTTAGGACATCATCCCCTAAAAAATTTTCCATGATGAACACAAATCATACAGCAAGTTCCAAGTATCATCGTCAGTTATTCTTCCTGCAGGTTTGTTTCTCCCTTTAGGAAATTGTAAAATTTCCTTATTAAACGTTCATGGTGCTCTAGTACCTGGTGCGAATGTGACTGTCATTGTGCTCCCTTTCTCACATCAGGGGTTTCCCAGCTGTAGGGCCCCTCACCTTGCAACCTGGCCTCTTGTCCGTTAGTCGGCTTCCAGCATTTTCCTTGTGCTCCTGCTGCAGCAGGTGCTGCAGGGCAGACGTGGGTGGAGGGACCTGACATATAACAGGGGGGACATGCCTCAATAGCAATTTCTTCTTTCTTATACCTAGCAATTTCCTTGCCAGACAGGAATTTGCTTCTTATTATGGTAACTATGCCCAACTTAAACGCATAGACTATGGAGATACAAAAACCTGGAAGCAAATCCTAGTTGGGTACATGTATTAGTTTCCTATTGCTGCTGTAACAAATTATGGACTTAGTGACTTAAAACAACACAATTTTATGACCTTACAATTCTGGAGGTCAGGAGTCTGAAATGGTTTTCAGTGGTTTCAGCAGGGCTGTGCTACCTCCAGAGGTTCTAGGGAAAAACCTGTCTCCATGTCTTTTCTAGCTCCTAGAGGTCGCCTGCATTCCTTGGCTTGAGGCTCCTTCCTCCGTCTTCAAAGCCAGCAACGTAGCATCTTCAAATCAATCTCTTTCTCTCTGACCCCTTCTTCCATGGTCACGTCTCCTCCCTGATTCTGACCCTTCTGCATCCCTTTCATAAGGACGCTTGGATTGCGTTTGGCCCATCCAGGTAATCAGGGATAATCTCCCCATCTCAAGATCCTCAACACATCTGCAAAATCCCTTTAGCTGTGTAAGGTAACATATTCAAAGATTCTGGGGATTAGGATGTGGACATATTTGTAGGGAGGGGGATCACTATTCTGCTTATCACAGGTAGAATTAGGAAAATTATTTAACTTCTAGGAATCTGTTTCCTTATCTATAAAATTTTGATGAAAACAAGACTAATCAAATGCAACAATGGATGTGAAACTCTTGGCCCATAACCAGGACCAACAGCCTACTATGTAGCTCTGATTTATTAGCGATGTGATCTTAGTTCCGTCATTTACCTCTTGGAGTCCCTGTGTCCTCCTCTATAAAATAGGGAAAAGAATATCAATCATCAAGTTTTATTCTTATGAGTATCCATTTAATCTAGCACAGTTTATTAAAGGACCATCCTTTTTGACTGAATTGCAGTGGTACCTTTCTTTTTGGTCATAAATCAAGTGACTAAAACATGTGTGTGTCTGTTTAAGAATTCTCTTTTCTTTCTCTGATTTGTGTCTTTATTCTTGTGCCAATTCCACATCATGTTAATTACTAAAGCTTTAAATAAATCTTGGTGTCTAGTAAAGTTCTCCAACTTTGTTCTTTTTCTTTGAATTTATCTTGGCCTTTGCATTTTCATAAATATTAGAATTAGTTTTTCAATTTCCTTAAAAAAAACAAAAATGAGGAGTCGGCCCAGTGGTGTAGTGGTTAAGTTTGCACGTTCTGCTTCAGTGGCTCAGAGTTTGCTGGTTCGGATCCTGGGCGTCGACCTACTCACTGCTCGTCAAGCCATGCCAAGGCAGCGCCCCATATAGAAGAGCTACAACTCTACAACTGTGATACGACGCTATGCACTGGGGCTTTGGGGAAAAAAAAGAGAAAAGAGGACTATTGGCAACAGATGTTAGCGCAGGACCAATCTTCTTCAAAAAAAACACAAAAAACAAAAAATGAACTTTGCTGGCATTTTGATAGAGATTTCATTGAATCTATTGATAAATTTGGGAAGAAGTGACATCTTTACAACATTTAAGCTTCCAGTCTATGAACATGTTATATCCTTTCATTTATTTATATCTTTTAAGATTTTGATGATCTTGTACTCAGTGATCACTATTCAATGCATTCTGTATTCAGTGATCTTGCTAAATCCACTTAGTAATTCTATTAGTTTACAGATTCATTTGGATTTTCTATATACACAATTATGATATTTGACGTGATGATTTTAGTTCTCTACTTCCAAATCCCATGCTATTAATTTCTTTTTTATGCCTTATTTCATTAGTCAGGACTCCTGTACAATGTTGAATAAAGTGGTGATGGCTGGCATCCTCATATCTTTCTAGATAGCAGGGGGAATCTTTCAGAATTTTGTCATTAATTAAGATATTAGGTATAATACCAGATCAAAGAAGTTTCTTTTTATTTCTAGTTTGCTAAAGTTTTTAAAATTATGAATGCATATTGAATTTTATCAAAAGATTTTTGATCTGTTGACTTGATCAGATAATTTTTCTGTTAATGTGGTAAATTACAATGACTGATTTTCAAATGTTAAACCAATTTTGTATTCCTGGAATAAATCCAACCTAGTCATGATGTATTATCGTCTGTGTATTTATTGGTACCTTTGATTTTGGTAATATTTTGTTAAGATTTCTGTGCTAAAATCTTAAACATGAGAGAGACTGGCCTAAAGTTTTGCTTTCTAGTAATGTCTTTGGTCAAGTTGTGGCATCAAGGTTATGCTGACTTTATAAAACTAGTTTAAAAGTGTTCCCTTTTTTCCACTTTCTGGTGCAATTTATGTGATATTATTGTTATTTCTTTTTTAAATGCTTGGAAGAAGACCACCTGTGCTTGGAGTTTTGTTTGTCAGAGATATTAAAATGTGGATTTAATTTCTTTAAGATACAAGACCGTTCAGATTATGTTAAGTGTAATTTTTAAGGGATTTTTCCATTTCAACTAAGTTTTCAAATATATTGGCATGAAGTTGTTCATAATATCCTCTTATTCACTCTTTTGAAATGGAGTATAATTTAAATAAAAATGTGCAAGTCTTAAGTGTACGACTCAATAAGTTTTTATCTATGATTATACCTGTATAAAAATCACCCAGAAGGGCCAGCCCAGTGGCGCAAGCAGTTAAGTGCACGTGCTCCGCTGCATCCGCCCGGGGTTTGCGGGTTCGGATCCCGGGCGCGCACCAACGCACCACTTGTTAAGCCATGCTGTGGTGGCGTCCCATATAAAGTGGAGGAAGATGGGCATGGATGTTAGCCCAGGGCCAGTCTTCCTCAACAACAACAAAAAAAGGAGGATTGGCAGATGTTAGCTCAGGGCTGATCTTTCTCACAAAAAAAAAAAAAAATCACCCAGATAAAGTTATAGATCTTCACTCCAGAAAGTTCCCTCATTCCCCTTCCTGGTTAATATTAACTCCCCCTCCTCCCAAGATAACCACTATTCTGACCTATATCACAATAGATTATTTGTACCTGTCCTTGGGCTTCGTAAAAATGGAGTCATACAGTATGTATTTTGTGTTTGGCTTCTTTTGCTGATTGTAATGTTTTTGAGATTTACCTACTCTTTTTTATTACTGTATGGTATTCCATTATATGAATATAACACAATTTTTTAAATCTATTTTTCTATTGATGGACAGATAGTTTCTTGTTTTAAGCTGTTATGAATAAAGTTTCTATGAACACTCTTATACAAGTATTTTTGTAGACATACGCACTTACTTCTTTTTGGTATAGTTCTAGGCATGGAATTGGTGGGTCATAGGGGAGGTATATGTTTCACATTATGAATAGCTACCAAGCAGTTGTCAAAAGTGGTTGAACCATTTTACTTTCCACCAGTAATGTATAAAGTTACTGCTGCTCCACTCTCCCTCCACTGTTTGGTTTTATGAGCCCTTTTAATTTTAGCCTTACTAATGGGTGTGTAATGGTATCCCTTGGTTGTTTTAATTTGAATTTCCCTGTTGTGTAACACTGTTGAGAATCTTTTCATATATTTATTGGCCTTTTGAATATCTTCTTTTGGAAGATACCCTTTCAAGTCATTTGCTCATTTTTTAAAAATTGAGCTATTGACGTTTTTCTTATTGATCTATAGGAATTATTTGCACATTATAGATATGAGTCTCTTGTCATATATCTATGCATAATATTTTCTCCTAGTCTGCGGCTTGCCTTTCTACTTTGTTCAAGATGCATTTTGATGGGCAGAAGATTTGTTTTGCTGCAGTCAATTGTATCATTTTTTTCTTCTATGATTTGTGTTCTTTGTGTCTTGCTTAAGGAACTTAGTCTACCTCAGTAAAATAAAGACAGTCACAAAAGTTTTATTCTAGAAGCTTTATAGTTTTATCTTTGAATTCACAATCTACATTAAATTAACTTTCATATATGTATGAAGTAGGAGTCAAGGTTCATTTTTTTTCTCAGATGCTGTAACATCATATATTAAATAGACCATCCCTTCTCTATTGAATTGCTTTTGAAAAATAAAGCAACCATGTGTGTGTAGATGTGCTTCCTGACTATCTAGTCTATTCCATTGATCTATTTGTCTGTTCTTGTTCCCAGTACTACACTGCCTTAATTACTATAGCATTATAGAATGTCTTGAAATTTAATAAAATTGTCTAAATTTATTTTTCTTCAAGATTTTCATAGCTAGGCCAGATCTTTTACATTTTATACAAATTTTAGTACCAGCTTGTCAATTTCTGCAAAAAAGAAAAAAAGCACCTATTGGAGTCTTGGTAAGGATTGCATTGAATTTATAGATTAATTTGGGGGGCAGCATAATTGATATCTTAATAATGAGTCTTTCAATTCATGAATATAGAGTATATCTTTATTCAGTGGATTTTTGAAGGTGAAAGTAACCTTGCATTTCTGGGATAAAGCCCACTTGCTCGTGATGTATTATCTTTTCTCATATACTGCTGTATTCTATTTGCTGATATGTTGTTTTAGACATTTTATGTCTCTTTTCATTTCTCTTTTGAAAAACTTTGTCAAATGTTGGTATCAGGAAAATGCTGACCTCATAAATTGAGTTGGGAAGTATTCCTTTTATCTCTGGTCTCTGAGAGGCTTTGTGTAAGATTAGTATTATTTGTATATTTGACTGTTTGGTAGAAGTCACTACTGAAGCCCTCTGGTCAGGAATTTACTTTGTGGGAAGGTTTGAAATTATAGATTCTAATTCTTTAACCAGTATAGAAATATTCAGTTTTTCTTTATTTTCTTGAGTCAGCTTTGGTAAGATGTGTTTTCAAGCAATTTGTTTATTTCAACTAACTGAACAGATTTATTGGCATAAAATTGTTCATAGCATTCTCTTGTTATCTTTTAATATCTGTAGCAATGTTTCTTTTTCATTTCTAATACTTGTAGTTTGTAGTTTCTCTTTTTTTTCTTGGTCAGTCTTGCAAGGAAATATCAATTTTAATAATATTTTCAAAGAACCAATTTTTTGCTTTGTTGATTTTCTCTTTTCTATTTCATTGATTTCTGCTCTTCATTTCCATCCCTCTTTTTTTTTTTAAGCTTCATGGGAAGGAAGCTTAAATAATTGATTTTAAACATGTTTCCAATATTTGCATTTAAACTTTAAAATTTTCTCTAAACTCTGCTTTAGTACCATCCCAGATATTTTGATATGTTGAATTTTCATTGTTTTTCTTTCAAATTATTTTCAAATTTTAAATATTATTGCTTCTTTAACTTATGGGTTATTTAGAAATAATACTATTTAATTTTTAAACATTTGGAGATTTTCTTTTTTTTAAATTATTTTATTGAGGTCATATTTGTTTATAACGTTGTGTAATTTCAGGTGTACATTATTATATATCAGTTTCTGTAAAGAAGGCATTGTGCTCACCACCAATAATCTAGTTTTTTGGGTTTCTTTCTTTCTTTCTTTCTTTTTTTGCTGAGGAAGATTGGCCCTGGGCTAACATCTGTGCCCATCTTCCTCTACTTTGTATGTGGGATGCCTGCCACAGCATGTCTTGACAAGCGGTGTGTATGTCCACGCCTGGGATCTGAACCCGCGAACCCAGGGGCGCCGAAGCAGAGTGCACAAACTTAACCACTATTTCACTGGGCCGGCCCCCAATAGTCTAGTTTTTATCCATCACCATATTTATTTGCCCCTTTACCCCTTTCATCCACCCTGCACCCCCTTGCCCTCTGGTAACCACTGATTTGTTCTTTTTATCCATGTGTTTGTTTATCTTCCACATACAAGTGAAATCATACAGTGTTTATCTTTCTCTGGCTTATTTTGCTTAACATAATACCCTCAAGGTCCATCCATGTTGCTGCAAATGGGACAATTTTGTCTTTTTTTTATGGCTGAGTAGTTTTCCATTGTGTATATATACCACATCTTCTTTATCCATTCATCAGTGGATGAGCACTTGGGTTGCTTCTACATCTTGGCTATTGTGAATAATGCTGCAATGAATATAGAGGTGTATAAATCTCTATGTATTGTTGATTTCATGTTCTTTGGATAAATACCCAGTAGTGGGATAGCTGGATCATATGATATTTCTATTTTTAATTTTTCGAGAAATCTCCATGCTGTTTTCCATAGTGGCTGCACCAGTTTGCATTCCTACCAGCAATGTATGAGGATTCGCTTGTCTCCACATCCTCACCAACATTTGTTATATTTTGATTGTTAATTATAGTCATTCTGAGAGATGTAAGGTGATATCTCATTGTAATTTGGATTTCTATTTCCCAAATAATTAGTGATGTTGAACATCTTTTCATGTGCCTGTTGGCCATCTGTATGTCTTCTTTGGAAGAATGTTTGTTCATATCATCTGCACATTTTTTTGATTGGGTTGCTTCGTTTTTATTGTTGAGTTGTATGAGTTCTTTATATATTTTGGAAATTAACTGCTTGTCAGATATATGATTTGCAAAAATTTTCTCCCAGTTGGTGGGTTGTCTTTTTGTTTTGTTCATGGTTTCCTTTGCCTTGCATAAGATTTTTAGTCTGATATAGTGCCATTTGTTTATTTTTGCTGTTGCCTGAGTAGACATGGTATTTGAAAAGATGCTGCTGAGACCAATGTCAAAGAGTGTTCTGCCTGTATTTTCTTCTACGTGTTTTATGGTTTCAGGTCTTACATTCTAGTCTTTAATCCATTTTGAGTTAATTTTTGTGTGTGGTGTAGGATAATGGTCTACTTTCATTTTTTTGCATGTGGCTGTCCAGTTTTCCCAACACCATTTATTGAAAAGACTTTCCTTTCTCCTTTGTATGTTCTTGGCTCCTTTGTCGAATAATAGCTGTCCATAGATGTGTGGGTTTATTTCTGGGCTTTCAATTCTGTTCCATTGATCTGTGTATCCGTTTTTGTGCCAGTACCATGCTGTTTTGATTACTATAGTTGTGTAGCATATTTTGAAGTCAGGGATTTTGATGTCTCCAGCTTTGTTCTTTTTTCTCAGGATTGCTTTCGCTAATTGGGGTCTTTTGTTGTTCCATATAAATTTTAGGATTTTTTGTTCTATTTCTGTGAAGAATGTCATTGGGATTCTGATTGGGATTACATTGAATCTGTAGATTGCTTTAGGTAATATGGACATTTTAACTATGCTTATTCTTCCAATCCATGAGCATGGGATATCTTTCCATTTATATATATCTTCAATTTCTTTCAATAATGTCTTATAGTTTTCAGTGTATAGGCCTTTCACCTCCGTGATTAAATTTATTCCTAGATATTTTATTCTTTTTGTTGCAATTGTAAATGGGATTGTATGCTTGACTTATCTTTCTGCTAGTTTGTTATTAGTGTATAGAAATGCAACTGATTTTGTGTGTGTGTATGTGTGTGTGAGAGGAAGATTTAACCCTTAGCTAACATACAATGCCAATCCTCCTCTTTTTTTCTTGCTGGGCTAACATCTGTGCCCATCTTCCTCTACTTTATATGGGATGCCACCACAGCATGGCTTGACAGGCGGTGCGTTGCTGCACACCCGGGATCCAAACCTGCGAACTCTGGGCCGCCAAAGCAGAGCACGCACACTTAACTGCTGCACCACTGGGCCAGCCTCGCAACTGATTTTTCTAAGTTGATTTTGTACCCTGCAACTTTGCTATAGTTGTTGATTATTTCTAATAGTTTTCTGGTGGATTCTTCAGGGTTTTTTGTATATAGAATTATGTCATCTGCACACAGCAAGAGTTTTACTTCTTCCTTTCCAATTTGGATACATTTTATTTCTTTTTCTTGCCTAATTGCTCTGGTCAAAACCTCCAGTACTATGTTGAATAGGAATGGTGAGAGTGGGCACCCTTTTCTTGTTCCTGTTCTCAGAGGGATGACTTTCACTTTTTCACCAATGAGTCTGATGTTGGCTGTGGATTAGTCATATATGGCCTTTATTACGTTGAGGTACTTTCCTTCTATACACATTTCATCAAGAGTTTTTATTATAAATGGATGTTGGATCTTGTCAAATGCTTTCTCTGCATCTATTGAAATGATCATGTGGTTTTTATTCCCATTTTGTTAATGTGGTGTATCACATTGATTGATTTGCGGCTATTGAACCATCCCTGTGTCCCTGGTATAAATCCCACTTGATCATGGTGTATGATCCTTTTACTGTATTTCTGTATTTGATTTGCCAATATTTTGTTGAGGATTTTTGCATCTATTTTCATCAGCGATATTGGCCTGTGATTTTCCTTGTTTGTGTTGTCCTTGTCTGGTTTTGTTATCAGGGTAATGTTAGCCTCACAAAATAAGTTAGGAAGCATTCCATCTTCTTCAATTTTGGGCAATAGTTTGAGAAGGATAGGTATTAAATCTTCTTTGGATGTTTGGTAGAATTCTCCAGAGAAGCCATCTGGTCCTGGATTTTTGTTTTTTGGGAGGTTTTTGATTACTGTTTCAATCTCTTTATTTATGATTGGTCTATTCAGAGTCTCTATTTCTTCTTGAATCAGTTTTGGGAGGTTGTATGAGTCTAAGAAGTTATCCATTTCTTCTATGTTATTCAATTTGTTGGTGCATAATTTTTTTGTAGTATTCTCTTATAATCCTTTGTATTTCTGTGGTATCTGTTGTGATTTCTTCTCTTTCATTTCTAATTTTATTTATTTGAGCCTTCTCTCTTTTTCTTAGTGAGTCTGGCTAAGGGTTTGTGAATTTTATTTATCTTCTCAAAGAACTGGCTTTTTGTTTCATTGATCCTTTCTACTGTTGTTTTGGATTCAATTTCATTTATTTCTGCTCTAATTTTTATTATTTCCCTCATCTGCTGACTTTTGGCATTGTTCTTCTTTTTCTAGTTCTGTTAGGTGTAGTTGAAGATTGCTTACTTGAGATTTTTCTTGTTTGTTGAGGTAGGCCTGTATTGCTATAAGTTTTCCTCTTACTACCACTTTTGCTGCATCCCATAAGAGTTGATATGTTGTGTTTTCATTTTCATTTGTTTCCAGGTATTTTTTGATTTCATCTTTGATTTATTCATTGATCCATTGGTTGTTCAGCAGCATGTTATTTAGTTTCCACATATTTGTGGCTTTCCCAGCCTTTTTGTTATAGTTGACTTCTAGTTTCATAGCATTGTTGTCAGAAAAGATGCTTGATATGATTTCAATCTTCTTAAATTTATTGAAGCTTGCCTTGTTTCCCAATATGTGGTCTATCTTTGAGAATGTTCCACATGCACTTGAGAAGAAAGTGTATTCTGCTGTTTTGGGATGGGATGTTCTGTATACATCTATTAAGTCTATCTGATCTAGTATTTCATTTAAGGTCACTGTTTCCTTGTTGACTTTCTGTCTCGATGACCTATCCATTGATGTAAGTTGGGAGTTGAGGTCCCCTACTACTATGGTGTTGCAGTCAGTTTCTCCCTTTAGGTCTGTTAATAGTTGCTTTATATACTTTGGTGCTCTTGTGTTAGGTGCATTTATATTCATAAGTCTTATTTCCTCATTATATACTGCCCCTCTTTGCCTCTTCTTGTCTTTTTTATCTTGAAGTCTGCTTTGTCTGATATAAGTATGGCAACACCTGCTTTATTTTGCTTGCCATTTGCTTAGAGTATCATCCTCCATCCCTTCACTCTGAGCCTATGTTTGTCTTTAGAGTTCAGGTGTGTTGCCTGGAGATAGCATATTGTTGGGTCTTGTTTTTTAATCCATCCAGCCTCTCTGTGTCTTTTTACTGGAGAATTCAATCCATTTAAACTTAGAGTGATTATTGATATATGAGGGCTTAATACTGCCATTTTATCTCTTGTGTTCTGGTTGTTCTATATCTCCATTGTTTCTCTTCCCTTGTATTTCTGACTGCCATTTCAGTTTGGTGGTTTTCTGCGATGGTTTTCTCTTTATTTATGATTTGTGGTTCCACTCTGATTTTTCGTTTAGTGGTTACCATGAGGTTTGTATAAAAGATCTCGTAGATGAGATAGTCCATTTTCTGATAGCCTTTTATCTCTATTAGCCTAAGCAGGTTCCATCCCTACTTCTTCCCCTTCTGGATTATTGTTGTCACAAATTATTCATTTTTGTACTGTGAGTTTGTGACTAAATTGAAGTGTTTATAGTTATTTTTGATGCTTTCCTTCCCTTTACCTTTTATGCTGTAATTAATTGTTTACTAACCTATTCTGATATAGAGCTGCAATTTTCTGATTCTATCTGTCTATTTATCTCCTTGCTTAAGGTTTTGTAAACCTTTGCTTTTCAGTTTCAGATGGGAGGGCTCCTTTCAATGTTTCTTGTAAGGCAAATCTAGTGGTGATGAACTCCCTTAGCTTTTGTTTATCTGGGAAAGCATTTATTTCTCCATTGTATCTGAAGGATGATTTTGCTGGATAGAGTATTCTTGGCTGAAAGCTTTTGTCCTTCAGTATTTTGGATATATCATTCCATTCTCTCCTAGCCTGTAAAGTTTCTGCTGAGAAATCCACTGAAAGCTTGATAGGGGTTCCTTTGTAGGTTATTTTCTTCTGCCTTGCTGCCCTTAATATTTTTTCTTTGTCACTGACTTTTGCCAGTTTTAATAGTGTATGTCTTGCAGAAGGTCTTTTTGCATTGATGTAGTTAGGAGTTCTATTGGCTTAATATACTTGTAAGTCCAGTTTCTTCTCCACGTTTGGGATGTTCTCAGCTATTATTTCTTTGAACCGGTTCTCTGCTCCTTTCTCCCACTCTTCTCCCTCTGGAATACCTATAATCCTTATGTTGCTTTTCCTAATTGAGTTGGATATTTCTCAAAGAATTTCTTCATTAAAAAAAAAATCTTAGATCTCTCTCCTCCTCCACCTGAAGCATTTCTATATTTCTATCCTCTAAATCACTAATTCTGTCCTCCCTAAGGTCAACTCTATTTTTTATGGTTTATAGATTTTTTTAATCTCATTAATTGTATTCTTCATATCCAAAATTTGTTGGTTTTTTTTTTTTTATACTGTCAATCTCTTTGGTGAATTATTCCTTTTGCACATCAAGTTTATTCCTGAGCTCATTGAACTGTCTGAGTTTTCTCGTAACTCACAGAGTTTCTCTATGACAACTATTTTGAACTCTCTGTCATTTAAATTGTAAATTTCTGTGACTTCAGGATTGGTTTCCAGAGACTTATCATTTTCCTTCTGCTCTGATGTGTTACTGTAGTTCTTCATGGTGTTTGGTGAATTGATCCCTTGCCAGCGCATTTGTGGTAGCGTTATGTTGCAGATTCCACCTGCTACCGCCGGGGGTGGGGCGAGAGCTGCGTTTTCTGATCCTGTCCTATCTGTTGGATGTTGTGCAAGTAGGCCTGCTCACAATTGGTGTGGGCTGGCCTCAGCTGCTTGACGGGTCACGCATGTGCAAGTGGGGCCTTTGTGCTCCACCAGCGGGTTCCTCTTGTGTGTGGGGGACAAGTGTTCTGGGCAGGGGACCAGCTGAGTTGCTGCGCTAGGTGGGGTGGAAGGGGTGCTTTCTTCCACAAGCTGGTTGGCTTTGTGCTCGTGGGTGGCTTGGCTGAGCTGCTGCGCTTGTGGGCAGAGCTCCCTTGTGGGGGCTGAGCCACCACCCCTCAGCAGGGAGTGTTTTCACAGCAGGGGCTGCCATGGCATGGTGGGTGCTACCGTGGCCCAGGCCACCATTCCCAAAGTGTTCATGAGCAGGCCAGGCTACCCTCATCTCCTCTTATAGTTGTGCCATCCACTCTGTGAGGGCCCATCACCTGGATTGCTGCCACCGGGGTGGGGGTGGGATTCACTCACCCAGTTCCACCTTTTCCTGGGCATCCAGTCCACCTACCTTCAGATGTATGGCTGTGTGGATCTCTCAGGCATCCCATTGTACTGTGTAGGGAAACCTCTGTTGTTTAATGAATGTTTGTTTTGTTGTAACTTAGAGGGGAGAGACAAAGGGAACATCTCACTCTGCTGTGATGCTGACATCACTCCTGGAGATTTTCTAATTGTCTTTTTCATTGATTTCTCATTTAATTCTATTATGGGCAGAGCATATTTTCTTTTTTGGTTTCTTTGTTTTTAAACTTTTGAGACCTGCTTTACAGAACAGCTCATGTTCTATTTTGGAGAATGTTCCATGTGCACTTGAGAAGAATATGCATTCTGCAGTTGTTTCGTGTGATATTTAGTACATATGAGTTAGGTCAAATTGGTCAAGAGTGTTCTCCAAAATCTTTACTTTTACTAAATATTACCGAATAATTTTGTTCTATCAGTTACTGCTTGTTCTATCAATTACTGTGAGATACGTTAACACCTCCAGCTATCACTGTGGAATTGTCTCTTTCTCTTCTTATTTCTATCAAATCAAGCTTTTATTTCTGCTTCATGTATTTTGAAGTGATGCTATTAATGCATACATATTTAGAATGATGTCTTCTTGATTAATCAACTATTTTCTTACTATGAAATGTCCCTTTATCTCTAATAATACTCCATGTCTTGAAGTTTACTTCATCTGATATTGATATAGCCACACAAGCTTTATTATGGTTGTAGTGTGTGTGGTATATTTTTTTCAATCCTTTTGCTTTCAACCTGTCTGTGTACTTATATTTAAAGTGTGTCTCTTGTAAACAAAATATACTTGTTTCATTTTATTTTTTCTGATCTGTCTGGAAAAATTGTGTGACAGTCGGTCTGATTATGAACAACTTTATGCCAATAGATGGAGTGTTTGCCCATAAAAAATCAAATGTAATCATCGATATATTTACTTTTATGTCTAGTGGCTTATTTTTTTATTGGTCCCATCTTTTCTCTAGTATTATTTTTCTATTTGTTTGCCTTCTTTTGAATTAATAGTGGGTTTTTTTAAATCATTTCAGGTCAAGCTATAACCTCATTTGTTTTTTTTAATTGTTACTTTAGTAGTTTAGCTTTCTTATCCTTGGCATAGTTGAAAATTGGGGCCAGATAATTCTTCATTGTGGGGGCTGTCCTGTGCACTGTAGGATGTTTACCAGCATCCCTGGTCTCTACCCACTAAATGACAGTAGTAACTTTCTCCTCTCCCCCCCAGTTGAGACAATCAAAATGGCTCATGTCTCTGTGGGAGAAAAATTACCACAAGTTGAGAAACATTGCTCTAGTGATTACTATATTCATCCTCAATTTGTTACCCCAACTAACAAGATGATGGAATTAGTATTTTACCACTTTGTGAGCAATGTAAAAACTTTATAATTACATTTGTTCTCTCTCTAGTCCGTTGTACTGTTGGTGTCATATATTTTATTTCTATATGTACTATGAACCCCTTGATACCTTGTTCTTTTTGTAGTTTTAAATTGTCAATAATTTTTTTTTAACTTTTTAAAATATTCTTTTACATTTATGCATATATTTGACCTTTTTGGTGTTCTTCATTCCTTCCTACAGATCTGTGCTGTTGTCATAGATTGTTCCCTTTCAACCTGAGAAGCTGGTGACATATTGCCTCAGCTTTTGTTTGTCTAAAAATATCTTTATATAGGATCCATTATTTAAATTCTAGACATTTTTCTTTTAGCACTTTAAAGATGTCAATTTTGTGATCTTTTGTCTTCCATTGTTTTTGATGAAATGTCAGCTATCATTTTTATTGTCATTTTCCTGAATATAATCTATTTATTTTCTTTGTCTGCATTTAAGAATTTATTTTAAGTCTGTGTGTAAATTTTTTTCCTTCATCTTTGATTTGCAACTAGTTTGTGATGACCTGGATGAAATGACTGATATTTTTTCTCTACTGGTCCATTAAATAAATTCTTCATTTCATACATTGTATTTTTTCAGTTCTAAGATTTCCACTTGATTCTATTTTAGAGATTTTATTTCTCTCTTAAAATTCTCATTCTTTTTATCAATTCTGTCCATCCTTTTCTCTCATTTCTCTAATATATTTTAAAAGTTATTTTAAAGTCTTTGCAAATTCCAATATCTGAGCCATTTGTAGGTCTGCTTCTATGGACAGTTTTTTCTCTTAATTAGGAGTCACGTTGTACTGCCTCTTCACTGTTTTGTACGTTTTTATTGCATGTCGGAAATTGTGTAATGAGAAAACTTAGCCTCTGCGGTAAATATTATCTTCTACAAGGGAAAGCATGACCTTTCCCTGTCAGTAAGTTAGGGAGGAGGGTCCATCTTTATAATCCAATCAGGATTTGAGCTGATTTGTGGCTGGTTTATAGCTTTAGGGTCACTTCATTTGTGTTTTTGAATGTCTTGAGAAGTAACTTGGTCTGTCCTGTACGTACTACAAGCTGCTCCCTATAGTAGAACTTTTGAATCTAAGCACTTTAATACTATAGAATGCTCTCTCTGCTTTCCAATTCTGCTTCCATGCCACTTCTGCACACTCAGCAAAAGTTCCATGGGGAAAGTTAGCAGGCAAGAAGAAGTTCTCTGCATTTGCAACTTCTAATGGTTTCAATCCACTCATGCCAGCCTATAAGGCCTGCAGGCTTTTCTGTATTCCAGTAAAGTTCCAGTGCCTATGGCAGGCCCAGTCTTCCACTGGCCCATGTGGAGATTCTGCGGAAAAAAATTTGGCTACTGATATCTGCTCACCTAGAAAGGCCTTAACTCCTCTGTAATTTAATTTCTTCAGATCACTCTGCATCTGCAACTCTTTAATATCTTAAATATGATATGGGAAGGGATTCATTTATTTTTCTCAGTTTAAATGACAGGAACAATGGTCCTTTAAGACCTTCTACTTCCTATCTGAAAGCTGGAACTTATTATCTTTTAAATATCTCTAATGATATCCCTTTTTTTTTTTTTTTTTTTTTGTGAGGAGATCAGCCCTGAGCTAACATCCGCCAATCCTCCTCTTTTTTTTTTTTTTTTTGCTGAGGAAGACGGCCCTGGGCTAACATCTGTGCCTATCTTCCTCCACTTTATATGGGACGCCGCCACAGCATGGCTTGTCAAGCAGTGCGTCGGTGCGCGCCCGGGATCCGAACCAGCGAACCCTGGGCCACCGCAGCGGAGCGCGCGCACTTAACCGCTTGCGCCACCGGGCCGGCCCCTAATGATATCCCTTTTTAATTCTTGAAATATTTTATTTCTTTGTAATCAATCTTGTTAAATGTTTATCAATTTTATTAATCTTTTCAAAAAAGCAAATTTTTCTTTTTTCTATATTTTCTATTTCATTAATTTTGTTTGCTCTTTATTATTTTCTTCTTTTTTTGCACTTAATTTGCTCTTCTATTTCTAGCTTTGTAGGAGATTATTACATAATTTTTCAGTTTTTTTCCCTAAAATGTGCATTTGATTATAAATTTCTCTGTAAATACTACTTTCCACAAATTCTGGTATCTATGTTTTCATAATTATTCAGTTTAGAATATTTTCTAATTTGCCTTGTTATTTCTTTTCTGACTCATGGATTATTTAGAAGACAATTGCTTAATTTTTAAACATTTGAGGATTTTCTAGTTATCTCTTGGTTACTGAAACCAAATTCCACTGTGGTCAGAGGACATATTCTTGCTTTACCGCCTATTTTGGTAAAGATATGATATATCCTTGAAAAGAATGTGTATCTGTAGTTGTTTGGTGTAGTGTTCTGTATATATATGCCAATTAGGTCAAGTTAGTTTATCTAGTTGTTCAAAAATGTATTTTAGTTTTTACTTTTCTGTTTGTTGTATCAATTACCAAGAGGTGTGAGTTATTCTTAAGTTATGAATGTATATTGTTATGTTTCTCCTTTTAGTCTGGTCATTTGCAATTTATATTTTTGGCCTGTGTTATTAGGTGTATCCTCATTTGCATTCCAGTCAAATAGATCTTTTGTTGTTACAAGCTATGCCTTTTTATCACAAATTGTATATCTTGTCTTGAAATCTTCTTAGCTTTATATTAGTATACCTATACCAGCTTTATTTTGATTAGTATTTGCAAGATAAATATCCTTTTATTTCCACTCATTCTGGTTTTTACATTTGGGGTGTGTCTCCTAGAAGCAATGTATGGTAGAATTTTGTTCTTTATTCCTCAATTTGACCATGTTTATGTTTTTATAGTATACTGAGTGCATTTATATTAATGTAATTGCTTATATATTTAGGTTTAAATCTATTATTTTGCGGTGTTCTCTATTTCTCCCACTTTTTTCCTGCTATTTTTGTCTTCTTTTGAATTAATAAAATATTTTTGTATTATTCTCTTTTCCCTATATTGTCTTATTAACTGTACGTTATTTTATTTCATTTTAGATTTTATTCTAAAGATTACAAAATGAATCTTTGACTTACACTAACTTAAATTTACCTAAGGTAAATCAAAGCTTAAAATTTTTAACTTCATTTACCATTCTCTAACCTTTTGTGTTATTATTGTCACATATTAAAATTATGTATAAAATATATTCTGTAATATGTGTGTATGTGTATATATAATGTTTATTTCCCCAAGATGAGTTTTGTTAAATGGTCAATATTCATTTAGATTTATCCGTGTATTTACCCTTTCTGGTGTTCTTCATTTGTTTCTGCATTAGTGTTCTTCTTCTTCTATGGATCATGTTCCTTCTGTCTGAAGAACCTGCTTTAGTATTTCTTTAATGTCAGTTGGCTAGTGACAAATTATCTCGCTTTTAGGGGGAATTATTTAGAAATATTTTTATTTTACCTGAAATCCTGGCTTCCTTGGTAGCCCTAAGCTAATTTATTAGGCCTTCCCAATATAGTGAGATTTTCACAACCTCTTGATTGCCGCTTTCTGATCTGTCCCTATCCTTTTCTCTAAAAATTGGCAAGGGTACCTTGGTGGGAAAAACTGACAAATATAAGAGTTTTCTCAATATATTTTCCTTCTAAATAATTTTTAATGATTTTTTTTAAATTTATTATTTTGTGAGGAAGATCAGCCCTGAGCTAATATCCATGCCAATCCTCCTCTTTTTTGCTGAGGAAGACTGGCCCTGGGCTAACATCTGTGCCCATCTTCCTCCACTTTATATGGGACGCTGCCACAGCATGGCCCAACAAGCAGTGTGTCAGTGCGCACCCAGGATCCGAACCTGGGCCACCAGCCATGGAGCGCGCGCACTTAACCGCTACGCCACAGGGCCGGCCCTTTAATGATTTTTTTAAATATAAATTTTAATTCTTGAAAATGATCGTCTATTGATCCTGACCTATTGAATCCTGATTGCCTTAATTACTTTCTGATGAATAAAAACAGTTGAGTTTTGGGGCCAGCCCGGTGGCGCAAGCGGTTAAGTGCGCGCGCTCCGCTGCGGCGGCCCGGGGTTTGCTGGTTCGGATCCCGGGCGTGCACCGACGCACTGCTTGGTAAGCCATGCTGTGGCGGCGTCCCATATAACGTGGAGGAAGATAGGCACAGATGTTAGCCCAGGGCCGTCTTCCTCAGCAAAAAAAGAGGAGAATTGGCGGATGTTAGCTCAGGGCTGATCTCCTCACAAAAAAAAAAAAAAAAAAAAAAACAGTTGAGTTTTTTTTTTTCTTCTATTTCACCTAGTTTTTGTAGTTGTTCCTAATGGGAAAGTTAGTCAGAATCAAGCTTCTCTGTCATAGCTAGAAGTAGAACCCAGAAGTTCTTGTTTGTTTTTAATAGAACATATTGATTAAAAAGAAGTCTCTCCTCATCCATATGGTGACTTTTCAGATATTTTCCCACAGCTCCTATAAAGCCTGATGAGTCTTTTTTCGCTAGAATTCTTCAGCTCGTGTGATGTAATCTCCTGACCCCTCACCATTCTGGTTTCCCAATTTACCTTTTATTTTATTTTTTAAATGGAGAACCCAAAGATTATGACTCCTGGTTTTAGAGTCAAAAAACGTTACTTTTAAATCCCAGATCTGTCTCATATTAATTGCTTGACGATGAACAAGTTAATTTATTTAAGCTTTGATTTTCCATCTGCAAGGTAGAAGTTAATACCCAGCTTGCAGAGTCCTTTTGAGTTAAAAGAGCACCTGGATTATAGAAGTCACTCAATAAAGGGTAGCTGCTGCAGTTACTTTTATGTTTGTATACTTGCCACCTCCTTGAGAGGGCATATATTTGGGAAAAATGCTTCACGTTGTTCTTGCAGATTTGCTGAAATCTTTTGTGCATCTGTTCTTTACATGTACCTAGTTTAGTTGTCCAGCTGCATAAAAGCTATAGGATCATCGCCAAAGAAGGTGTAAATCTGAAGATACTTTTTGCCTCCTCCTTCATCTTGGCTGAACTGACATAAGAGGGAGAAAAGGTATTTCTGAAAGAATTTAATTTAACTGCAGGAATACCATTTAAGCAGTAAAGTGTCTTTCCCCCTTTCCAGAATGATCCTTTATCAGGATTTCACTTGGCTTCCCTCTGTTCTACAATAGAAATTAATGAATGTTTTGGATGTGATCTAAAGCCAACGTCAGCAGCGGCTGCTATGCACTTGTTTGAAATGCCTATTTTCTTCCACTCATTTCTGACCCTTCTGAATCCCGTTATCAGTGCCTGCACATTTTTGGTAACTGATTGTCATTACATTGTAAGGACGCTGTCTGGATGATTGCTCCTCAGCCAGAGATGTCAGCCAGCTGAAACATACCAGGAGAAAACAAAGGACATTCCAGACTTGGGGAAAAATGGAGCAGGAGAAATTTACATGTGTTTGACATTTATATTCTTTTGAGTAGCTTTTGTCTCTGAAAATTTCCTGAACTTACTATCTCAAGCAGAAGAATGGAATTTAAATGCAAGGGAGAAAAGAAAGCCCACTTTGAAGATGGAGAGGAGGATAAAGAATCAGAGGTTCTTTTCTTTCTTTTAGGGCCTTTTCTAGTTATGGAAAAGGACAGAATTATAAAATTAACAAGGTCACAATAACTTTAGTGCCTGATGTGTTGGAGAATAGTTCTATAAATCCATAATACCTCTATGGGTTTGTTAGACCAGTGCTTCCTAATGGCCTCTTTCTGTCTCTCCTTCGCATCAAAGTGTGCTAGCACAGGTTGCATTATTGATCACTTGTAAAGAGAATGCCTTGAAGAAATGTTACTTCTGTATGGGGGTCTCTGTGTTGGAACAATAGAGGTTTATTTGTGTCCTGAGCTTCTGATCTCAAATGGCAGAATTTCACATGAAGACGGTCTGATAAGCCCAAGTGATTAAATCCCAGAGGCAGTCCTGGTGCCCTATCTTCACTCTTAATTTCACTTCCTGACAAATGCAGAGCTCATCAGTTGGTGAGTGCTCTGGAGAGTGAGATGAGCAGAAACTTATTTTCTAATGAAGTGTTGGCAGAAGAGGGTGATCCTTTTAGGTTAATACATTGTACACAACCTTCAGTACCAGAGGCTAGCTCGATCTACGTGAAGCCATTGGTATCATCTTCTTCCATTATCTAAGACCCTCAATACCTGAGATACCTAAGAACTCAATACCTGGGTTGATGCTGTTTACATAGTTAAAACAGTTTCTAATTTTTAAGCAGTCAAACTTTTTTCAAATAAGGTTTCCTTGGGAGCTCAATATATAAAAGATAATTTTTAAAAAGAGATATTCTGGGCGATGCAGGATGGTAACCCAAAGTCCTGTCCTCTTGCCCGCCCCTTCACCCTGACAAAGTCCCTGCTGTATCTCACAGGAACCTCGTGGGGTCCAGGAGTCAGAGTGCAAAACTCTAGTCTAAGGAAGCCAGTGAAACATTTGCATTATCAGAGGAGGATTGCGTTGACTAGACATGACCTCTAGAGGCCACTTAAAGCAACACAATCATTGGAAGAAGCATGCTTTTCCTGTTCTTTCTTTTTGCAAAATTAATTTTTTTCAGAAAGATTTGATAGTTTTTGAATTTTATCATTTCCATTATCATATAACCACAGAACATTTTCAGAGTCTGAAAGAGATCGTAGGGATCATGTGAATATTTTTCTATTTTCTCATCTCCCTAAATGGCTTAGTGTGTTTTCTCTCTTATTCTATCTACCCATATGCAGGCATCACTAAAGGGCATATTTAACCTCTTGTGAATTTTAGTCTGGGCTCCATGTGGTACAAAAGATGTAGCTTACTGGTATAAAATCTGTGTTACAAAGTGAAATGAAAAACTTTGTCTCCAGTTTATGAAACCTATGGCATATGGGTAGGGGGCGGCAAGAGAGATGAGGATCCCTGAAGAACCACAGAATTATGCATGTATCTGGAATTTAAGACTGATCATTAGATGTGGGCCTAATGAATCCTTTCAGCATTTTTTGAGTTTGAAATGACTCACACTCAGACAGTGGCTTAAGTAAAAGGAATTTATGGGTTCACATAACTGAAAAGGCCGGGGGTAGGGCAATCTTGAAGGTTCACAGTGTCATCCAGCCTCTGTCACTCTTACTTTCTGTGTGATACTTCTCTGTCTGACCTAGTCCCAATTTTCCCTTCTTCAGATTGGATTCCTCCAGACATCAAGTATAGGGCAAGGTATGGGGAAACAGAATCCCTGCAACAGTTTCAGGCTTAAACCAACCCAATTCAGCAACCCCAGAAATAAGAGAGAGAGTTTCTTTTTCTAGCATCAGATTACAACTTCCTAGGGAAGGATTCTCTTGGCCAGTTTGGGTCACGTTTTCACCCGTGGGCCAATCAGTGGTCAGGGAACATGAAGATATTATTTTTAGTCCTATCTCCCTTTCAGAATATTCTTGGCATTTACTCAATTCCCTCAAGATTCTGGTCACCCGAGCCTATTCTGGCTGTCATTTAAGAATGATACTTTCCTATGCTACTACTCTGAAGTAACACTTGTATTTTCATGGAACCCTCCAGAGCCTTCAACCAAAGATTTTGGCAGTACAGTCACGGTGGCTACTTGGGATTGATGTGGCTCTACCAGGAAGAATGGGAAGCAAAAATCAAAGCAAAACCAAACAAGAAGTCTGAATGGGGCGAAACAATAAATAAAGTCTTCCTAAACTAATAACCCAGAAATGGCAAATATTTAGCATGTAGACCACTGCACTTCCTATGCTCATGGCAGACATTGGTAATCAATCATATTTCTATTTCTGCTAAGCCCAGATATAGCCTCAGAATCTTTTCAAAAAAGCCCTCTAGAAATTCAATGTTGATATGCAAAATAAGCTTCTTTAGCATCCCTGGCATAACCTCAAAGTCTCCATACTTCATCATTCTCTCTTGTTCTTCTCCAACATTCAGAACCATATGGGCATCTTAAAAGTTTTAAAAATATGTGAATTTAAATTTCCCAGTAGAGTCTGTATGTTAGAATCACAGGATACTGCTCTAGTTGATTTTGTCTCATTTAAACGAAAGAGGCAATTGACTAATGGAAAAGACTAAGGAAGGTGAGACAATAAAGAAGCTTTGGGGTGTTGTATTTCTTGTGGTTTTCTTCTACAATCCATCCTTACAATACTGTAACTGGACGCCTGGCAAATTCTTACTGATGCTAAGAAAGAAGTCATCATGACCCCACACAGCTCACTGTCCACATTAACATGACTCTACTATATACTGTCTTCATCAATATAACTTTATTCTTTCAGAAAATGCTTGCCAAAGAAGATAAATATTGCAAATAATTTTATTGTGCATTCTGAAGACTCATCAACTCTCCAATAGAAAAAACATTAAACAAATTTATACCTTAAGACACTTTGAACATATCCCCTCAAAATTCTCACTATAGTGTGTCCACCAAATCCAAACTACTATATTATGATTCTCACCCAGTCGTAACCAAGCTCCTCTCGTTGAAAGACATGCTTAAAGTAGACCTGAAATATCAGAGACATCCCCACTTTGCCCTTTCCCATTTGTGAGGATATGAAGACTCTTTCAAGGTAGTGCTCTCCCTTCCCACAGTAAGAAGAAACTCAGTTTTGTCTTTTCAGGTTGTTCGGGTGACATTTTTAGGAGCCACTATATGACAATGTCAACAGCTACTCAGCTATAAATTTAAGTTCAGTTGAATACAACCAACATTTATGGGGTGACTTCTACGTGTAAAGCACTTAGAACTTCACTAGAAGGGGCTCAAAAGATGAATAAGACACATCTCCTCTTCTCTAAAGCCTCACAAACTAACGGGGGCACATAAGGCAAACAAGTGCCATAGTAAAGTAATATTATCAGGTAGTTTTGAGAGAAAGAATTCATTCCAACTAGGATATCTCAGAAGGCTTCTTGGAGGTAGTATGTTTGAATTTTGCACTGAAACAAGGCTAATATGTCAAAGGGGGAATGGGAGTGGGAGAGAGATTGTAGACTGAGGAAATAGCCTGAGCCAAGGGTGAAGAAAGTGGAAAAGGTCAGAGTGTGTCCCCAAAGGTGGGCTGCTGTGAATAGTGAGAAGTGAGGCTGGAAAGTTGGATTACAGATCAAAGCACTATGTACTTGGAATGCCAGAAAAGAGTCACAGATTTTATTCTGTGTACAATGAGCACACAGGAGGTTTTTGAGCTCCCTCTCTGCTTTCTCACTCTCCCCTCCCTTCTCTCTGGTTCTCTCTATCTCGCAGGTTATCTGCCTCTATCCCTTCTTCTCTCCCCTTGCTTCCCCTTCTCCCCTCTAACTACAGCCTCCCTTCTATTTGATCCCCTCCTTTCCCCTTAATCCAATCTCCTCATATTCTCTCTCTCACGTATTTGGCTCACAAACTCTTATTCTCTTCGTGCTCTCCAGCATTCATATTCATATTCATAACACCTTTAGATCTTTTACTTCCTGTTGTCCTCTGTCCCCTTGCTTCTTGCCTGAGACCCTTGCCCTGCCCCATGGCCCCCTGCCTCTCTTGCCCTCACTCACCATCTCTCTTAATCACTCCCCTTCTATATGTGTATCGTCTTCATTCTTTCCTACTGCAGCTAGTCTTTCTCTGTGTGGCTAGGAAGATGACACCTTATTTCCAGACACATGACTCAAAGGCAAGACCTCTTTTTTTCCCGCAGCTCCAAATTGAACACTCCCCCAAACCGGAAGGGCTCTGGTTCTCCAGCCTTGGCTTATGTGTCTACCCCTGGATCGATCATGGTGGCCAGGGGAATGGGTACCAAAAGAAGCAAGGCTTCCTTTCCATGCAGAAGCCTATGGCTGGCAGCACTTCCAGAACCACAGTGACTAGGGAAGAGAGGGCTCCCCAAGGCAGCAATGCTGGACAGACCAGAAACAACTGCTGTTCCCTTTGTGATTATTATAGGTCCATTTTACATGTGAGGAAACTGAAACCCAGGATATTAAATGATTCTCCTGGCCACATCCACCCCAATCTGAACTGACTTTAAACCCATTTCTTAGTCTCTGTATGATGCCCTCATTCTCTTATTAATTTTAAGTGAAGTGTCTGCTGCAGCCTTTATATTGCAAATGTAACCAGGGACTTGGGGGAGCTTTTGAATTATGGTAGTTGATCTGGTCTGCCACCATCCCCTCCACTTGCTTCCTTCCTTTCCCTTCTTTCTCTTTTCCCATATTTTCCTAAGAGAACAGCTGAGGAGTGGGAGCACAACTCGGACTTAATTAGATTCTTTAGTATACTTTTTCTTCTTTTAGAAGAATAACATTCTAACATTTCTAAGAGCTGAATTTCTTCATACTGAAGTATCCACCTACCAGGATGCCAGAGTCTAGCTGGGGAGCTTGGTGCAAGATTTTATGAAGATCAGACAAGAGAATGATTCTCTTGAACAGAACAGAGAGTGATGCCACAGGCTGTGCATTCTAATGTCTAGGCAAATAAGCAGTGTATCATATTTTTTATCAAGATTAAAACTTTAAGTAGATGCAGCGTGTGTCAAAACAGAAGAGAAAATACCAGTGAACGTCTAAGACATAGAGAAAAGTGCCTTTGGTAGACTATAATTTCTTTTTACATCAGAGAAGAGATATATTGCTGTTCTCCACTTGAATGTGTCTGTAATGGATTTATTTCTAAATATAAAAGGAATAAATGCACATTTGAAAAAGTTCATGTAAGTATAGAACAGTGAATTAGGAAAAAAACACTAAGAGCTTAAGGGATCTTACTAGGACTTTTTTTTTCTGTTAACGTGTTTACATGGTTCAAAATATGTTGCCGCTTTAATTTTGCAGCATATGTTTTTCAGTTAAATTTATACATAAAAGTGTAAGACTTGCTACTGTTTCACGTCATTCACATTCTTAGAAAACATGATTTTTAATTATTGTGTAGACTATTGTAGTATGGTTGTACCATGACAGTTTATTATTTCCCTGATGCTAGACCTTGATGTGGTTTCTAGCTTTTTTTTAATGATAAGCGGCCATGAACATCTTTAGGACTACTTTTTTTCCCCCCACTTCTATGATATGCATGTATAGTAAGCATAAAGTCTATAATGCAGTTCTATGAGGAATATTTTTTAAATCAAATTCCAACTCTGAGGCCATGTTCCTCTGATGCCGACAGAAACAGGGGAGCCAGATTATCAAGACATTCCTGACAGAGGAACTTTGTTAAAACAACAACTTTTATGAAACATTTCAAACTTCTCTAAAGGTCAGAGGCTTCTATAACAAACACCCACTCAGATTTACCAAACCTTAACATTTTGTCATATTTGCTTTAGCTCGTTGGTTGGTTTGTTTAAGAAACCAAACCACACAAATACAGTCTGAGCTCACTTTTTACCCTTCCCCAGAAGTAACCACAATCTTAAAGTTGGTGATAATCCTTCCTATCCATCGATCTATATTTTTATACTTCTTTTTTTCACATATGCAGGTATTCATAAATGACCATAGCATTCATTTGTGTATTTAAATTTTTTTATTTCAGTATTGCCATATTGTATATATCATCCTTGTTTTTTCACTCAAAATTCTGCTTTGAGGTTAGCCTCAAAATTCTTTTGAGGGTCTGTCATTTTAACTGCCGTGTAATATCCTCATTGTATAAAAATACTACAATTTATTTACCCATTGTCTTGTTGATGGATAGTTAGATTTTCTTCTCTTTTGTTTTCCTCTGACAAACCAACATTTAGTAACCATCTTCGTGCACGTCTCATTTTGATGTGTGCAGTTTTCTCTTGGGTGCACACCGTGTAGTGTGCTGTGGTAAAAGGCAGGCACGTCTGCAGCCTTGCTATCTACTGCCAGAGTGCTCCCCAAAGTGATCGATCGTATCACATTACTTCCTGCTGCTCCTGTGTGAGAACTTGTCACACTTGTTACTGTCAGATTTCCTTTTTCCAGCCAATCTAAGGAGTATGCAGTGCTATTTATTTATAGATTTAATTTGCATTTCCTTTATTTCTGGTGTGGTGGAACTTCTCGCCCAATATTTACTGGTCATTACAGTTTCCTCTTCAGTGAATTACCTTCACCCACCCTTTTTCTCTTTCTGTTGAGTTGTCTGTCATTTACTTTTTAATTTATGTGTTGTTCATGTATTCTTAATACTAGTCCTTTGTTGAGGAAACGATTTTTAACATCTCTTTTCAGTCTGTGGCTTGTCTTTTTACTTTATTTATGGAATTATTTGTCGCATAGAAGTTTTAATTTTTAAACTAATCAAATTTGTAAATTTTTCCCTTATTGTTAACATTAGATTTTATCCTGTTTAAAGAAAAACATGTTCCTATAGTTTCTGCTAAATGTTTTAAGGTGTGCTGTTACCGTTTAGATCTTCATACATTTAAAGTGTATTTCAGTAAATGTTCTGAGGTTTAAATTTAATTTGACTTTATTTTTCTATACAGGAAACAATTTCCCCAATATCATTTATTGAATACACCATCTTTCCCCACCAGTTTGAAATGCCACTTCTGTCATATTCTATTTTTCCGTATATGTATGGATTTGCTTCTGAGCGCTCTATTCTGTTCCACTGGTCTATTTGCCTAACTCTGCTTCAATAAAGCACTATTTTAATCACTATAGCTTCATAGTAACTCTTGCTACCTGGTAGGTAGAGTTCTCCTGCCTTATTAGTCTTCAAAATTGCTTTAGATATTCTTGGTCCATTAATCTTCTATAAATTTTAGTATCAGCTTGTCAAGTTCCAGGAGAAACTCTAGGATTTTTATCAAAAATGTACTGAGAAATAATAGATTATTTTGGGAAAAATAGACATTTTTTTGATATTGAATCTGCTCATGTACAAGCATGGAATATCTCTCCATTTATTCAAGATTCTTATGTTCTATAATAATATTTGGCAATTTTCTTCAGATAGGACTTATATATTTTTAGTTAGATATATATTTAAGTACTTCATGGATTTATATTCAAGAAATTCTTGTTACTAGGTTAAATAGAATAGTCTATCCTATTATATTTTCTAATTGTCCTTTTCTAACGTATAGAACACTATTCATTTTTATTTTGTAATCATGTATCCAGGAAGTTTGCTGTACTCACTTATTAACTTTATCACAAAGGAGTGTGGAATTTTAAAATTACTTTTAAATTACTTTTGAGAATCTATCAGATGATCAAATGCTTTTCTTCTTTTTATTTCAGTTAGTGTGGTGAGTTACATTGATTTCTTTTTAAATGTTAAAACATTTTTGCATACCTGGAATAAACTCCATTTGATCCTGATATCTTCGCCTTTTTTATGCATCACTATAATCAATTAGCATTTTAAAAATTGTGGTATAATTCATATAATGTAAAATTCAGTGGCATTTAATATATTCACAGTGTTGTGCAACCATCACCATTATCTAGTTCCAGAACATTTTTATCACCGTGAAAGGAAACCCCGTACCCATGAAACAGTCATTTTCCATTCTCCCTTCTCTCTAGCCCCTGGCAACTATTAGTCTACTTTCTGTCTCTGTGGATTTTTCTATCTAGACATTTTGTATAAATGGAATAATACAATATGCGGTCCTTTGTATCTGGGTTCTTTCACTTAGCATACGTTTTCAAGGTTCATCCATGCTGTAGCAGTATCAGTATTTTTAATGGCTTCATAATATTCTATTGTTTGCATATACCACATTTTGTTTCTCCATTCATTAGTTAGTTGATGGACACTTGAGTTCTTTCCATCTTTGGCTATTGTGAATAATGCTTCTATGAATTTTTTGTGTACAAGTTTTATTTGAACACCTGTCTTTAATTGTTTGGGTTTATATCTAACAGTGGAATTGCTTGGTCGTATGGTAATTATATACTTCAAGTATTAAGGAACAACCAAACTGCTTTCCATAGGTGGCTGCACCATTTTACATTCCCATGAGCAGTGTATGAGGGTACTAATTTCTCCATACCCTCCCCAATATCTCTTATTTTCTATTTCTTTGAGCATAGCCATTCTAGTGGGTATGAAGTAATATCTCATTGTGGTTTTTATTTACATATCCCTAATGACTACGATGCTGAGCATCTTTTCATGTGCTTATTGGCCATTTGATTTCTTTGGAGAAATGTCTATTCAAGTGTTCACTCATTTTAAAATTGGGTTGTGGTTTGTTGTTTTTGAGCTGTAAGTGTTCTTTATATATTCTGGATACTAGGCCCTTATCAGATATATGATTTATAAATATTTTTTCCCATTCTTTGGGTTGTCTTATTACATTCTTGATAGTGTCCTTTGCATATATGTTTTTAATTTCGATGAAATTCAATTTATCTATTTTTTGTTGTTGTTCTTTGTGCTTCTGGTGCCATAGAATTATAAATATTTTGCTAAGAATTTTTGCATCTATCATCATGAAAGAGATTGGTCTGTAATTATTTTTCTTGTAAAGTCCTTGTTATATTTTGGAATCAAGGTTGTGCTGGCCTCATAAAAAAAGTTAAGATATTTTCCTACCTTTACTATTTTTCAGAAAATTTTCCCAAAGACTGGAGTTATTTTTTCCTTAGACATTTAGAAGAATTAACTGGTGAAAACCTGTGGGCCTCGAGTATTCTTATTGGGAAGTTTTCAAATAATAGATTTAATTTCTTTAAGAGATATCCAAGTATTTAGAATTTCTATTTCTTTTTGTCAGCTTTAGTAAATTGCATTTTTGAGGAACTTTCCATTTCATTCAGTTAGTCAATTTATTGGTGTAAAGTCATTCATAATATCCTCTTGTTAATTTTTTCATTTCTGTAGATTCTGTAGAAATAACCGCTTTTTGCTTTAAATATTGTTAATTTGTATTTTCTCTTTTTTCCTTAATTAATTTGTAAGGAATTATCAATTAATTAATCTTTTCAAAGAAACAATTTTCCTGATTTTTCTTTATGTATGTTTGTATTCTATTTCATTGATTTCTGTTTTTATCTTTATTTCTTTTCTTGAGTTTGATTTAATGTTCTTATTCTAGCATCTTGAGGTAGATGCTTTGATATTTAGATTTCAGGCATTCTTCTTTTCTAATATATGCACTTAAGGTTATAAATTTCCACATAAACACTATTTTACCTGCAACCAGCCACCCTCAAACTTTTTAAACAACAATTTTATTGAGAGATAATTCACATACCATAAAATTCACTTTTTTGATGTGTACAATTTAGTAGTTTTTAGCATATTCACAGAACTGTGCAACTATCACCACCATCTAATTCCAGAACATTTTAATTACCACAAAAAGAAACTCCATATACATTAACAGTCACTCTCCATTCTCCCCTCCCCAGCCCCTGTCAACCACTAATGTACTTTCTACATTTGCCTATTCTGGACATTTCATATAAATGGAATCATGTGATATGTGGCCTTTTGTGTCTGGCTTCTTTCATTTAGCATAATGTTGTAAAGGTTCATCCATGTTGTAGCATGTATCATTAATTCATTCCTTTTTATTGTCAAATAATATTCCATTGTATGAGTATATACCACATTTAGTTTATCCATTTGTCAGTTGATGGACATTTGTGTTGATTCTACTTTTTGTCTATTAGAATAATTTTGCTATGAACACTTGTTTATAAGTTTTTGTGTAGATGTATGTTTTCATTTCTCTTGGGTATACACTTCAGAGAAGAATGGCTAGGTCATATGGTAACTCTATGTTTAATATTTTGAGAAACTGCCAAAGTACATTCCAAAGTGTCATCCCATGAGCAATGTTATGAGGGTTCCAATTTCTCTCCATCCTCACCAACACTTGCTATTGTCTATTATAGCCATTCTATTGGGTGTGAAATAGTCTCTCATTGTGGTTTTGATTTACATGTCCCTAATGACTAATGATATTAAACATGTTTTCAAGTGTTTACTGGTCATTTTTATAAGTAATGTTTATTTGAATCCTTGAGGCATTTTGTAATTGGGATGTCCATTCTTTGTCCTTTTTTTCTACTTTCTTGCTTTCTTTTCTCCTCCTATGGTAACTTTTCTTCTTCTATAAGTTCATCATTTGGTATTTTTCCCAGAGAGGTCCGCTAGAGGGTTTCCCATCATCCTAGCTATTACATGTATCAAAATTTGTGTTAATTTTCTCCTGCCCTATCTCTAATGATAGTTTAACAGTGTAAACAATTTTATCTCGATAATTGTGTTCCACCAGCACTTTAAATGATGCAAACTAATGGTGTTTATCATTATTATCTCCTTGTGGGTATAAAGAGATACTTTTTTCCCTTAACAGATAGCTTTAAGATTTTCTCTTTGTGCATAATTTCTACAGTTTTATTTAAATATGTTTACATATGATTTTATTTTTATTTATTTTGCTCAGTACTCTGAGTGCATGTTAAAATTGAGAATTCTTTATCTTGTATTCTAGAAAATCCTTAGTGCATGTCTTTTTGAATATTCCTTCTCCAGCATATCCTCTTTTACTCTTCTGACACTCCAATGAGACATATATTGGTACCTCTGCATCTAATCTCCATCTATCTTAATACTTGAAGAATTGTTCCTCCTTTTTCATGCTACATTGTAGCTGAATTCTTTAAAACAATTGTCCAATTTACTGACTCTCTTTTTGACTGTGTCCATTCCAGAATTTATCTTTTCCATTAACTGTTTACTTCAGTGACTATTTTTTATTTCCAAAAGTTATACCTGATACTTTCATATATATAGATAACTTCTTTTGCTTCATATCGGTTTTTCCATTTTAAGGATTTTTCATCTTGAAGATCTTATAACTACTTAAAATTTTTTCCAGACTATTCTATAATATTAATTCATCTGGATCGAATTTTTTAAGCTGTTGACATATTGCTTGCCTAGCTTAGTCTTAGTTTCCTTCACGTATTTTAGATTTTTTCCCCCTCAGCTTGAGATTTTTGTTTTGGTGGTTTTCTCTGACTGAAATGATGTTTTTATCTGGCTTTTTCTAGGATCTCCAAAAGTCCTCAGTGCAGAACTATGTTTTACATTGCTAGCTAAGGCTTCTCCCCCACAGCAACATCAGGGAAATTCTGGATACTTCCAGGTGCTGGTAATGAGACTGTGTCTAATCCTTTTATTCTGTTGGCAGAAAGCTTCTCATTACGTATTATGCAGGCAGCAATCAACTGCAGGCTTTTCTTCTGTCCTTTCATCCTTCCCGTCCTTAGATTTAAGCAGTGAGCATAGAGCCCTCAGGCAACCTCTGTCTGCTTGTGGTCCTGGGCATCAGCGACCTCAAAGCTTTAGTCTCACATGTTTTGCATTTTCATAAGTTTGTACTTTGCCCCATGTTTATTTTGTTTTAGAGACCATCTTATCACTTTTCATATTTACTTTTGATATATGTTTAGATCAGAGTATGGGCCTTAAAATGTAAGCTCATTACATCACCTTGACTGAATGCTGAAGCATAGGAATCTCTCCTGAAGTGAGAGATTCTGTTCCCTGGGGTCCAGCCTCCCTTGGCAATCCATGGTATGCCATATTTTGGCTTCTGATATCTTGGCCCCTCCCTGGCATAGTTGAGTGTGAAGTGTCTGCTATTAGTGGCCTCTGACTTCTCTCCACTTGCTGTTAACCTCACAGGATCTCTATACTCTCCCTTCTTGTTAGTCTCAAAGGCACTCCCTGTATCTTTTGATTCTTTCATTATAATCTTTGATGGTCAATTAACGAAGCAATCTTTAGCACCTAAAAATGTGTTCTCCTTTCCTGGAGGACAGATTACTATTCACACTCTCTCAGCAGGTGAAAGGCAATAATTACATTCCATATGTCTAATTCACAGAAGAAAATGAAGAAGAGCAACATAGTTGAATGTTCAGTCTTTCTAAGTAATGGAATTAACGACTTGCTGCATTTTTCTAAGAACTTTCTGTTTCCTCTGCTGGAACATTGTTCTCCTAGCTCTTTATTTGCCTGACTTCTTCTCATCAAATCTTAGCTCAGATGTCACCTCCTCAGGGAGGGCTTTGATTCTGTTACTGTACCTTTCAGTGTCTGGAAACTGTCTTGATTGTGTATTTTTGCATTGCCTCTTCCCACTAGATTGTAAACTCCATGACAGTGGAGGCCATGCCTTCCTTGTTGTTTCTTATAATGCCCAAACACCTAGACGCATGGCCAACACTCAGCACGTGTTCATTAAATTCCTGGTCAATGAATGAATGGGCTAGTCCTGTCCCTGATTCAGAACTGGTCACTCTGATGATAAATAGTTTACAGAGCACTGTGTGAAATCACCAGATCTGATGGCTAGTGGAGATCATTCACCTGACATCTTTATTTTACAGAGGAAGTTGCTGAGGCTCAAGGATTGTCACAGTCCCATAACTAACTAGTAGCCAGACAGGAAATGAAGTTGACTTCCCTATCTCCATGCTACATCAACAGATTTCGAAAGGAGCACTGGCACTAGGATGGAGCCCCTGCCACATGATTGATGCTCAGTAAACGTAGATGCACTAAATAGATTCTAGATCTGCCTCTGCTGCTTTTACATGTATAAGCATGGATAGTCACTAAGTCTTTCTGGTACTCAGTTTCCCCATTTGCAAGATGATATGTGTCTGACATTTTATAGTGTTACTGTGACAATTAAGTGGGATAATTTTAAAGGATTATTTGGCAATCCATGTGAAGACCCTTTTTGGCAGAGACAGAAAAAAAGGAAGGTCACTGCCTTTCGTGCCAGCTGCATTTATTGTACAAAGACAGACTGATCGCCAAGAGCTGGGGAAGGAGACACAAGACCTAAAGAGGGTAAAAGGCAAGGAGAAAGTATGGGAAAAGGCTGGTATTATAAACTTACCATCATGGTGGAAGGAGTTGGGGAAACTTTCTGTTTCTCCGTGAAAACGTTTTTGTAACTATCAGACTCCTGAGAGAGCTGTCAGAGCAATGAAATCAGTAATGCAAATTTTAAAACATATGTCAGAGATCTGTCTGTGATGGTGTGAAATCACCAAATTTTCATCAAAATGGAAAATAAAAATGAAGGAGTTCTGAGTGCTTTGGTTTATCTTTTGTTTATTGATAACATTTCAAGTTTCCTTGAGTCATGTGAATGTCATGGGAGCAGGATGGGTTTCTGGAAGGAAATAGCATGGGTAAGTGGATGCTGAGTAGGCTACCACTACAGTCTTCTATAGCATGGACTCAGGACTGGATTGTGTCAAAATGGAGAAATAGCCACTGGAAAACCTTCCGATTTGACCATTAGGAGGTCAATGGTGACCTTTTTTTAGAAAGCAGTATCGTACTAGAGATAGGGGCAAAAATTAGATTGGATGATATTTATTAAGCGTGCATACTGAAGAAGTGAGCATAGACTTTTCAAGAATTTGAGTGGTGAATTTTTTTGAGGTGGGCAGGGTCGAGAGAACACTTTCGGGTCTGTCTGTGTTACAGAGGAGATTTGACTATGTTGGTAGGCAAAATATAGCAAGATTTGGGGGGAAAAAAGGAAGATACTCAAAAGAAAGAATATTTCTTTCTTTAAGGAAGCGAGTAAACTATACACATAATGCACAAAATAAAAGAATTGAGTAGGGATGGTTGAAAGTTTCAGGACCCCAGATTGTTGAGATCAGAATTTACCAGCATTCTTTATGACGGAAGCTCATCTTAGACACTGGCCTAGCTTAGACACAGGTCTAGTTGACACTACAACCAATGCCCTTCCTCCATATCTGTCCCCCATCACTCTATGTTCAGCTCTTTTCCTGTTAAGCAACTTAATTTGGTTGGAGAATATCAATTTGGCTGGAAGGGGAAAGATTAAGGGGGAGATAAACTAGTTGGGTGATATCACAGTATATCACAGATATTTAGCTTTTAAAGAGTAGAGAGGAACTCTTGTGGTAACTGTCTATAGTACTGGAGAAGGGGTTAATTATTGGGTTCTGGGGACCTTGGTGGATATCTATTGTGGAGTCTTTTATAGAGAGGAGAAGGATCATGAATTGCAGTATTATGGGAGCTAAGATAGGTGGGTTATGAAGCCTAGAAATCATGGGAGAGATGGATTTAAGATGTAACAAATATGTATGAAACTGTTTGAAATGAGAGCATATAGGGTCTAATTTGACAAAACAAACCTAGAAGGTTGAGGCAGGAGAGAGTTGTGAGAGTCTGTGGGATGAGAGTGAATGAGGATAGCACTGATCAGAAAGGATCTCCAAGGTCAGATTGTATCAGTTATATCAATTATTACTGTCACAGTTTAAGGTAGCAGTCCATTTCAAGTTGTGATAAAAGTTTTCTTTGGTTCCCCTTCAAGTCTGTTAAAAGGGGAAAGGGTTGGGCCCTTCCTCACCTGGTCCTTGCTTGAAATCCAGTAGGGGAGCCAAGTTCCTACAACCTTGGCGCCCAAATACAGCTTAGATGTATGGCCTGTTCTTTGATGTCAAATTGGTAGTAGAGCTTTGTAACCATCACAGAGACCAGAACATTTTCAAAGATCTCATTCTTCCGTGAAATGGAAGGAGAGGCTACCTTAAATCTCCAGGTGTTCTCTGTGTTCAGAGGTCTTTTCAAATTTGACCCATTGGTAGACTTGAATAAATGGACTTAAAATTGAAAATTAAATAAATTTTTTTTGGCTAAGCTTAAAAATGATTTTTGTTCATCAATTTTACAAAATTAATGGTTATAAAGTAACTATATTTAAGAAAGTTTACTGAAACAGAAATAAATAGCCATATTCATATTACTTGAACACCATAACTTAAAATTATCAGTGGTCCCTTTTCATCCTTAACAATACATATATATATATTTTAATATAACTGCAATTATTTTTCATGAAATTCTAGGTCTTTTAAATTTATTTAAACATGTGACATTGTTTTATGGTTTCCAAAATTATTTTAATGCTTAAAATATTCCATTGATTGAATGTGCCATGATTTATTTACCTATTGCCCCTATTATTGAGAAGAAAAATTCCAGATTTTTTTCTTTATAAATAACACTACAGTAAACATTTTGAGTCTATAAATTTTCCTCTTTGTAGGACAAAGTGTATTTATTAATCCTGTTTTATAGAAAAAGCAGATACTAGTCTTTTTTGAAAAAGTTTATTATACAAATATTATAAACACAAGAATGATAATAAGAAAAATATACCTACAATACCACCATCCAACTAAATCAAACTAAATCAGTTTGCTCCATTTTTCAATTTCCCTAGAAGTCTTGATTCGTGTGTATACATCATTTTTACATACTTAACATTATATTTTGCCATACTGAAATAAAATCTTCACAACCCTTTTTAAAGACAGCATGGTATTCCATAAAGTTGAAATAACCTTTATCTAATTAGTCTTCCCTTTCATCTGGTTATGTAGTGTTGCTAATTTTTCCCCATCTTTAATTTCTACTGCAACACATCACTCTCGCTAATAACTTTTTTCTATCTAAATATTGCTGCTTGGATGACTTTTGAACATGGGATTACTGGGCTAAAGGGTGTGAACATTTTTATGATTCTTTAGAAATACTGACCAATTACTTTCTGAAGGCATAAACCAATGTCCATGGCACCAGTGCACAGATATGTATTTGTCTCACCCCTGTTTGACAGGAAAGGAAGGTAACTTTATATAACGGAAAGAATTATACTGGAAGTTAAAACTCAGCTCCACCATTTGCTAGTAGAGTTACCCTACACAAGTTCCTTAAATTCTTTGAACATTATTTCTGTAAAATGGGGATAATAATACAGGATTCTCTTCAGGATTAAACATAAGGTATAAAAGCCTTATTACATGGCCTTCAGTATGGTTACTATTGATTTAATCAATCTGGTAGGCTAAACAAAAATTTGCATGAGCCCTTAAAAGCACACAATTTGTAACCATTTATCCTATTTATTGCTATTATTTTATTCTTTAAAAAAAAGTTCTCTGTGTGTGGGGTGAGGTGGGGGAAGCAAGAACTTACAGAATTGCATATGCTTAAATGTGCCAGTCTTTCCTCTTGGCGATTTTTTTTACCATTCTTCCTCAGATCATAGGTAGGTTGTTATGTAATTTGCTGGATTTTTTTCTTTTGTCTTTTTCACAGCTCTTCCATACTGTGTGTAATTGACCTTTTTAGATCTCTGTCCACCTTACTAGACTCTGAGATATTCTAGGGCAAGGAGTGTGTGTGATTTATTTACAAGAGAATAAGCATTCAGTAGAGGCCAGATGGACAAATATATTTAACTCTGGTCCATTGGAGGTAATTTAAGGTGAGACTCTGAACGTCTCCATCCCTATCCTCACCAAAAAAAATGGCTGATCCGTTTTCCTAATAACAATCAAATAATCATTTCCTTTTCCATTGGCTTGTAATCACATTCCAGCTAGCTGTTTCCTTGGCATCATGTACACCTGTCTTTGCCTATGTCCTGTCTGTGGCTGTTTATATTTCATTGTCAAAATTGCCATTTTCTGAGCTAAACGAGTGCAGAGACTGTGTTCTTGCTCTCCGTTTTGGGGTGCTTAAGAATAAATGGTAGATTGAACTGATAAATTGATAAAAGACAGATTCTTAGATTCACTTGAGTCTATTTCTGGGTTTTCTGGTCTGTTCAGCCGTTTCTATTTAGGTACCCAGGACTCCGCTAGGCTCAGGTGACAAAAATGAGGAAAGCTGTGCCTCTGTTCTTGGGACGATGTTCTAGTGGGGCAAGCAGAAGAATTAATAGGTTGTTTCAGTGCAATGTAAGCTGTGATTCAGGTATGTCCAGGGGTTCCCTGAGAGTACAGGAAAAGGGCCGCCTGATCCATCAAGAGAGCAAGTCAGACAAACCATCCTAGAGGGCAGATGTCTGAGCCAGAAAGGAGGAGGGAATTTTCTTGGTAGGGTAATAATAGCAAGTGCAATTGATCTGTATTTCTGTTTTTGAAACATTACTGTCTTTATTATCGCTATGTTGTGCTTTTAAACAGTCCATTAGGTTTGTGTCATTTTGGTGTCTTTTTGTAGAGAATATTCCTTACCTTTTTATTTTTTCTATTTTATTTTGCTTGATACATTTTAGAATTATTTTGTTTACTTCCAGAAAGTTTCTGTTGGGATTTTGATTGAAATTTTGTTAAATGTGTAAATTAACTGGAAGGAAAACAAGAAAATCTTTATCAATTTTAGTCTGTACGGCTAAGAGTTGCTCTCTTCATTTTATAACTCTTTCAAATTTTTTTTACTTTCCTTGGCGTAGGTTATGGTAGATGTCTTATGATATTTTTTCTTTATGCATGAATTTATGAATGTATGTATGCATGTACATTATATGTAAAATATATGTAATATTTATTTAACTAATCAATTAATTAATATCAGAAAAGGTGTATCAGATAGAATTTCCTAAACAAAACTATTATACTTTTGCTTAAGAAACAAGCACTTATTTTTACTTTCTCAATTTTGGTTAATTTTTTAAATGATACATTTCATTGATGTTGTCTATTTTTCTTATTATAAGGAAAGAACATGAGGCTATAACATATTTTTTATTTTACATGTGTATTGTTTAAACTTATTTTTATGTTTTTCAATATTTGTCAGCAGTTTTATCTGTTTTGGATTTTTGTTTTCAATTTTTTAAGATAAAAAATTTAGAATTATTTATGCAATCTTATTTTTGTTCTTGATTTTCGTTCTTTTTTGATCTAGAATCATAAATGCTTTGCTTATTCATTTCTCTATTGATAAGTTTAAATGCTTTTATTATATCAGAAGTCTGCTTTGGCCAAATTACATCATTTGTAATATTTTTAATTATCATTTTTTAAATAGGTTAGGTTCCTTTTTCAAGTCACCCGTTAGTTAGGGAAGTGTTTTCTTAATTCTGAAATTCCTGGGATTTTATATTAATATAAAATATATCATCTATTTCTACTTTCAGAGAATATAGACTGAAAAGTTTCTTTTAACTTTTTCATTTTTAGATTATATTTACTTCTTTTAAATGATCATGAGACATAGAAGTTTCTTTGATGCCATGTGTAAGGATGTGTACATGTTTGTGTGTGTTCAATTTTTGTGCTTTGCCAATTCGTAAGTTATAAGATAAAGAGTGGTTAAAAATTTTCCACTACAATTATATTTGTCAATTTTCTTCTTGTTCTTATATTTCAAAGTTTTGGATTTTGGGGTTTTGTTACTTGCCTGCTCAGTATAATGGTTTAATCATGTATAATCAACGAGACAGGAACTTCATCATTATTGTTAATCTGAATCTCTCCTAATACTTTTTACCATAAAGTCTACTTTAAAATATTGATTTTCTTTTTATTCAAGTTTTATAGGTTAATTCTTGCCCAACAAGTTTTTAAATACGACTCTTGACTTGGTTTCTTAATAGATTTAAACAGATGATTTAATGTTATATTTTCTACATTTGATTTATGCCTATTATCCTAAACTTTGCCATTTCAAAATGCTTACTTTGTATTAAAATAGACCATAATCTGTAAGATTCTATTCTCACCTTTTATTTACCCGTTCTGCGTTCTAATACGAGTTACCTTGAAATATCTCACAAGTATTCTATCATTATGTTTAATTACTTGTGCCGGGGAGTCTCAAAGGCTGACCTGCTCTTTGTCCATTGATGGGTCATGAGGGTCTTCCTTGGGGGCTGTAAGTTGATCCTCAGCCGCAGGTGTTTGGTGTTATTGAGCATAATTAAAATTTGGCATTCACAGACTAAAATTAACCAAGCATTGGACTTAATTGGAGAAGATAAGTCATACTTGCTGCTCACAAGTTTTTCTGAAATGTGTTTATTTCTCTGCGCTCTGATCCCCATTGCCCAGCTCTGTATCCTAGGCTTTTTCCCTCAGATAAAGTGGGGCTGGGTTATTAAGTGAGCTACAGCATTTTACATCTTTTTTAAAGGAGTCAAGTTGGAGGAAATGTAAAAGTTGCTGATTTATACCTATTTGCTACTCTAAAAAATTTCCTTCCATGGAAGGAAAGGAATAGAGCTCTTTTTAGCTTCCCGGTATTATTTCATCTGCTTTCTAATTTTGTATCAACAACGATGTCAATTAGTTTGACTCATCAGTAACAGTCTTTCCCTCTCATTAGTGCTTCTTTATCATTTTAGCTATGCTTCCACATTTTTTCCACCAATATATCAGGTCTCTTGAATGGTGATTTCTCTGATTTCATTCTCTTTGATTTAGGTTTTTTGATAAATTTCCCCCCCCCAAAAGAAACCAGGTAATAAAATGACTGCATCTTTGAAGATAAATTGTACCCTGGTTGCAATAAAAATAAAATTTTTATTATAGCCTTTTACTTTGAGGATTCTGTAATGTTGCTTCAGTGTCGTTTGTAGTCAGGAGCTAAATTTGATGAGATGCAGCCTACAATGAAAATACAGTCAGGAATGGACTCTGATTCTGTCATGCATTGGATGTGTAAAATTTGTCTTAGGTCATTTTCTCATCTAGAAAATCTATCTGCCTTACAATGTAATTATGAGGATCAATTTAAATATGTCATTACTCCTTTATGATCTTTAAAAATGAATATAAACATTCTAAGGTCCCAGGTTGATAAATAAATCAACTTAGTACAATGTAGGATTATAAAAGAAATTAGAACAGTTAATGGGAGAATCAAGGAAGAATGATGAAGGCCACAGAAATCAGCTGGTATGAGAATGGGATCCTGAGGGATGATATCCTGTGGTAGGGGAGTGCTAGATGGGAGGGCATTCCAAGTGGATGGAATAGTGTGTGCAAAAACTCGGCATTGTGGAAGGCCAGGAGAGGTAAGATGCTCAAAATGGAGGCTTGATTGTGGTGGGTAGATCAGAGTGGTTCTGCCATGATGCCAGATGACAGTGGCTCTGCCATGATGTCTTCTATCATAAATTGTTTCACCCATGGCCCCATCTAGGGGAGCAGTGCTAGGGTATTCTTTGGAAGAGAATGACAACTGATTGGACCAGGGATGGGCCCCTGGCTCAACGGTGGTTCATCCATAGGCTGATCAGGAATGCTAAGGTAGCCCAATTAAAAAGGTTTTACCTAATAGGGATCAGATGGGCTTTTTCAGTGATTTAGAGAGGGCATGGTAAACTGTAGCAAAAGGAGCCTATGCAGGTCATGAGGAGAATGGTGGAGGATGACTGTTCCCTTCACCTGCTCCAAATCCTGGGACTCACCAATTCCAGGCCCTGTATTACTTTATGATAAGCTCTCTTTCATAAGGCAGCCTGTGTGAATCTCTTCCTAAGAACCACAGTGGCTTCACCAACGTTAGGCCACTGATGAAAGAGATGTGAGAGAGCAGTTAATCTGAAAATTTATTTCTGAGGTAGAATCAACAGGAGTGACTGATTTATCAGCTGTGAAAGAGGAATTCCCTAAAGAAGTGGACAAGGGTGCTTTCCTTCTTACCAATCATTATTTTTATTAATATATTTTACAAGACTGCAGTCGAAATAATATTAAATACAAATTTTTTATACAGAAAGTGTAATAAAGTTAAAATAGTTCCTTGTAATTCATAGCATTATTGCAATGCTTACAAAATTTTTGCATAGAGTGTGCAAGGATTGATGTTATTTAAAACAAAACAAAACTAAAAAGCTCTTCTTAACATCACACCCAAACCTGGAGAAAAACAAAACAAAACCAAAAATAACCCAAAGGCTGAACTCAATTGCTTTATGGGAATGGGGTTCCTTTTTCAAAATCTCTAAGCAAATTGGACTTCTATGACCTCATCTTTTCTGTTAAAAGCACCAGATCCTGGCTTCTCCAGGAGCACATCTAGCCAGCACAATGATGGATGTCCTCTGCCTTTTCCTTCTAAAACATGACCTCCTCAAGAGGTATGTTTCTGCTTCTTCGTGGCCTCAAAAAGGGAGAAGCTTGACTGGGGAGGTGGCTAAGATATGGAAAACTCCATTTCCCCCCTCACCCAAATACTGGATATAAATTAGGTCAATCTTGTGTCCACCCCAAATTAAGGTTTGCCAACTCTTCCCTCTACTTTGCTGGATCTCCCCTCTGTACCAGGGAACCTGATTTCTGGCTCTGGTGATGTTAGTTCCATGAGACCCTTTAAAGGTACCCATTCCTGATTTGCCATTGGGACACATACACAATTAAAAGAAAATCCCTGAATGACTTACCCTAAAACAGAATCTTTGACATTTTTTAGCTCATCCCTTTATGAAAGCTTTATGGGGAGGTTGAGCCAGACGAGCACTACAGGACCCTAGCTGGAGCGGGGCTGAGTCTGTTGGGAGCAGTAAGAAGCTCTGTCTGCAACCCCCTAGTGGATCAGATATGTGCTGTTGAGAAAGCACAGAAAAGCAGGATGAATCCCACTCTCTTTGCTGCTGTGGTCTCTCAGCTCTGGGTGGGGGCAGGTTGACAGCAGGACCTTAACACGGGCATACTGGTTAATAACCTGTTCAGATGGTCCCTGGCTGAGTTAATTCTTCAAAATGATTTTAGGTCTTTTAACTCTTATGGATCAAACCCTGATCCCTTTGCTCAGAAGATAAAAGTGCTCCAAAGCCACCAGGTTGTAAGGAACTTCAGATGCACTCATCTTCTCCTTTAGTAGTTGGAATGCCACCAACCTCATTGCTGAATCTAGGACAGCAGGGTAAAATGTTCAGGTTCAAGGTTAAAGGGTGCCACTGTTTAAACAAGAATTGGCAAATGGGTCCCGTTTCCAACTCATATCAATTGCTAGTGATGATCTGAGTGCTTTGGCAAGAAGAATTCTGCACATGGTGTGGGGTATGACCTTTTAGTGGTGACTGACAAGGTATGGGGTGTGGGGGGGTCAAGCCATTATCACAACCAAAGTAGTCGGCTTGAGTATTGAATGCCTAACCCTAACTGAGTCCTTGCTAGTCCTATCTTCCTGTAGGGAAACAAGGACAATAATAGAGAGTGAGCTCCCTTCTATTTGATTCTTTCCTTGAGTTTTGCCACAAGTAAAGGTAGGGAAGTATGATAACCAACTGGTGTTGAAGACCTCACCTAAAATAATTTGTCTTTTCAAGTGAGGAATAGGGGAAGGAGATGTGTGTGTGTGCAGAAGTGCTGACTTGTTTAGCCACACCTATAGATCACTGAGCATTAAAATTTTCTCTTAAATATAAAGCTGACAATGCAAGTGTCTTCCAATTTATAAGGACAAGAAAGCTGACTTAACAAGAATTACATACAGAGCAAATTAATTATTTTGGTTCCAGATTCTATTTATTATTCAGCTAGACCTTCTATATTTTCACCCTATGTATCTTTAGTGCCAGATGCTGTCATGGAGGAGACACTACAGAAAGAAGGGAGATAAGAGTTCTATAGCTTCCTCCGTTCAAGAAGGTCTAGTCTAAAAACTGGTAGGAGACACTTCTCAACAGCTGGAAAAATAGTTTGCCATGTTGGTGACTTCATAGCCTAGCGGTGGCTAGCTAGTGGCTTTGGGCAGGTTTCTGAACCTCTCCAAGCCTCAGTGTCCACATCTGTAAATTGGAACTATAATAGAACCTAACTCAAAGGATTGTTTTGAGAATGAAATAAGTGAATGTATGTAAAACACTTAGCCAGTGCCTAGCACATAGTAAGTGTGTAATGAATATTAGTTAACAAAAAATTATTATAATTGGAGAATAGAACCCAACTCTTGCCATATCTTAGAGTAGGCTTTGGGTCCAAGAAAACCTCTTTGATTTTATGTAAAATTTTGTGGGTGTAATTCTTTTTGGGGAGAAGGTTCAGAACTTTTCTCCAATTCTCAAAAGAACCTTTGACCCCCAAAACGTTAGACCCTCATGAATTAGATGAATATGGAGACTGAAGAAACACCAATATCTTCCCTGTCAACAAATATCATCTTCTTGCCTTCACAAAATCCTTTGCTATACTGCTCCTATGTAACCTATTGATCACCTTGGAATTTCTCACTTTGTGAAATCTGAGCTGTCTCTTATTTCACCAAAAGAACCCAAATGTAGAAGTAGGCTGTGAAGACACTGGAAGAAGAGAGACTACTAGAAAGTTCTAGGAGTGCAGAGTAGATTTTAGGGAAGACAGATGTTTCCTTCTCTTGTCTCCCAAAGAAGGCAGTTTCATGTTTGTTTTATTTATCTGACCTTAGCTAACATTCAGCAATGAAGCAAAATCCCCTCACTAGTGAGGGTGTCTACATGCTTAAGGAGGCATTTTGGAACACTACTCTGGTTTGCTATTATGACAGGTGGATTTGGACTCTAAAAATGCTTCTTGCCTATAGCAACTTTTCTTTTGTTCTATTCCAATTGCAAACCTCAGGGAAGTGGAACTAATATTACCCACTTGCTGGGCTGAAGTTGAGGAGTAGCAGTTAGCAGTGCTGTTGGTACGTTTGAGACTGTTTATTGATGGATTTGATAACATAATTAATTCTGTTATGACATCACACTTCCTATTGCATCATGAATTCTTGACTTGCTCTCTTTGTCTCAAAGGAACATGCTAATTTCCTACTTTGTCTGTATCTATAAAAGGAAGGGGAGTGGTAAAACCAAAGAAAATAGCATATGTGAGCATGGGTCACCAGATGGAGTATTTTCTTTTACACTTGTGCTCTAACAATACTTAAAACGAAGACCTCCCACAAATAATTATTTTCCCCTTGCCATTCAGACCTGCCTTGAGAAATTTCAAGGACTCCATTATGAAGAAAGCTTTTAAGAACCATAGAAATCACATTGCTTTTGAAAGTGCTAATGCGTATGGTGTGCTGTACTGGCTGAAGCAGCAGGCTTCAGACTGCTTTCTCTCTTATCAGTGGTTTAGCTTTGTGAATGAGAAATTCAGAGGCAACTGTATAATTTTAAATTCCGATTACCACAAAGAAAGAGATGCATCTGACATCCCAATGCAGTAGCTTTGACTATTTTAATGGAAATATGTTGGAACTAGGGGAACCTTCCACTGAGGAGAAAGTGATGAAAGACCAAAAGAGAGACATTTTATCTTTAAGATAAAAGGCCTGTTTTCTAAGGTTGTTTCTTTTATTATAACTTTTTTCCCTTCCTTCTACTGGGGCACCATGCAAATGTATCATTCCAGGAACTGCTTCCATATCCTTTTGGTGCCTAAGATTTCCCGGTGGAGGGGAGAAAGAGGAAACGGGTCTTGTTTACAACTATCTTAAATGAGATTTTCACCTTTTCATAGAGCCTTAAAAACTAAGAATCAGGTACTTACTTAAATGGATCTATTTACCTCTTTGGTCCAAACATCATGCTACCTTTTGCCTAAAATAAACAAAAGCAAGATATTCTCATCTAGTTGCTCCTGTGAAGGGCAGTGTTGCCAATTTAATCGTCTTTTGGTTGAATCCAGATAAAATGCTGGATTCCTTTAAGTGATGTTGATCAGGGTCAGGTCATTTTTATTTAAAAAAAAAAAAAATCTTTCCTCCCCAATATGAATACTCAAAGAATCATTCATAACTGATACTATTTTAACAATACTGAATATGAGTATAAAATAGGTCAACAGAATGGACAAATCTCCGGTAGGAACCTGCCTTACTACAAAGAGGCAGAGAGGTGGGAATTCAAAATAGGTCTTTTTTTTGCATTCCCTCTACACCAAGGAACAAAGACCCAGACCTTTGGAAACAAAATCAGCCTGATATTAATCTGGTTTCTCCCAGCAACAGCTTCATGAAAAAGAATTTTATATTTTTCTTCCTACATATTTTAAGACGCTTCTTTCAATATTTATAATTATTTATTGGTGCCCTCAACCCTTCAGGCCTGGTGTGGTTGCAGGAACGTAAGTACACTGGAAGTGTCAATAACTGAGTTGATGGATGCCAAAAAGACATGTTAAGTAAGTCAAAAACATTCTCTGGAGGACCATGGAATGGGCATCTTTCTGGAATATGGGAAGGTGAGGTGGAAACCTCTGAGTGGAAATTGCAGAAATAGTCTCTTCAAGAAAGAGATTCTAGATTGAAATCAAAGGACCTCCTGCTTCACTTCTTGGTCACACAATGGAGCTGATTGGAGGAACCACCTATCTATTACGGGTCCTAAGACAAACCTCTTGGAGGATCACAGCTTTCCTTTTTCACTAAACCTTCCCCTAATTCGATCCTCCCTGTTCCTAAGAATCCTGTGAGCCTGCATTTCTCAGACAAGTGGATCTCTTTCACACGTAGTATAAGGCTGACCTTCTTTTCTATAAGCCAAGTATTTATATTTCCAACACACATGGAAATGTAGGCTTACTCCATGCTATCGTGAAGTTTGCTTTCTTTCCTGTTGTGTCCAGCACATAGCACAAGTGACCTCTACGTCAGGGGTTGGCAAACTTTTTCTATAAAGGGCCAAAGATTATTTCATGCTTTGCGGGCTGGGAGGTCTCTGGCACAGCTACTCAACCCTCCTGTTATAGTATGCAGTCCGTCACACACAACATGTAAGTAAGTGAATGGATGTGGCTGTGTTAGGATAACACCTTATTTACAAAAACAGACGATGAGCCAGATTTGGTGTAGGGACCAGTGTTTGCTGACCCCTGCTCTAGAGTCAAACCTCAAGCAGTCTTTGGTCTGTGTTTGCTGGGTAGACAATGAAAATTATCCAAAGGAAAACTGACCTAAAGGAAATTAAAAGCCAATTCAAATGTATAAGACCTATCTCTTAGGTAACATAATTAAAAAGCCTCATAGCGAGTTTCCACCCAGACAGATGATGCCACCATAAGGGCTTTTAAAAACCTCCATCATACTTGAGTAGTTTCCCAAGACTGAACTTTTCTGACTTATTGAGCAGATATCAAATAGAACTAAGTGCTAAACATATTTAGAGATCAATTTTTAATTCATAAAACTCTTCTGAAGAATATCAACATACTAGAACTTCTAGAATATTGAAGATTCGTCTGATCTCTGTTTGTTATGCCACCCACTGCTTAATATACCAAGAGGTGTGATTGTCTAGAAGAAGATATTATATATAAAGATTAGAAAGGATCTCGTTTTTTTAAATTAAAGGTTATCAGATTTTAATGTAAAAGAAAGATATTTTTTCCAGAATTCAGGTAAAACTTTCTCTCATGACCACGGACAAATATTCTAGTTGGAGGAAGCTGGGAGAAAAAAATGTACATTGCAGAACTTAGAATACATTTTACCCAATTCTCAAGTCTGAACTGAAATACATAATTTAATCCATGTCAAATTTTCTACTTATTACCTGGTATATTGTGGTCACTTAGCACAAATGAAAATCAGAGCTTTATATCATGTCTGTCCCCCATAGGTGCTTGATTTCTATTCTTGGTTGCTATTATTATTATTTTTATTCTATTTGTGATCTGATTACCTTTAGGATTAAATTTTGCAGGTGGGATCACACCAGTCTTTTTTACTAGTGTAAAATTCCCAAGGTGCTTTCATGTAATGATTAGAACAAAATCAGAGGAAAGAGGCTCAGGGAACCTTTCGTTTTCTTGTCACCCATAGATTGTGTACTTGAGATGGCAAAATGCAAAGATGATCTGTCTGCTTAAAAAAACTTTGTCTTAAGGTATTTAGCCACAAAGTACCTCACAGCTACTACTGTTTCTCTGAATGATATGGGTTAGATGCTCCCAGTAGCCCAGGAGGGCCCTTCCTGGCTTGGCAAAACCCTGTGTGTGGTGTATGCAGATTCTGGCAGCGTGATTCTATAGGATATAAATACTGATCCAGAGCAACTTGATAGCTTTTTATGGTTTTCCTTTTCAGACCCTACTGCTGCAAACTAAGCAATCTTATGGTCTTGCCCTTGAACAACCCAATTTTTCTCTATGGGATATTGAGAAAGAGTGACTGGAGGGAGCCTGGGGTCTGGAAGCTAGCAGGGCCACTGGTCAGGCTATAACCACCTCGCCTCCCCCCACTTCTAAGTGACTAAGCAATGCACAGTTTGCTTTTACATCCCATCTGTGCAAACCTCAGCCTGATGCTTGAGCGTCATCTCAAAGATATCAAACCTCTTTTTCACCTCCTATGACAAATCTTCCCCTGCTTGTGAAGTAAGAAAAATTAGAACTTTGTTGAAAAAACAAATGCCATTCAGGCCTACGAATACTACTTCATTTAGGATTGTGGGGCCACTGCTTGCCAAATGGCATTCAGGACTGTCTAAGCCAGTTATGGCTCCATTCTGGGCTTCTTAGAGTCTACATCTGTCAGCCCCTTGGTTTGTCTACCAGCTTTTAAGACGCCCAGTCACTGCTAAACCATTCCCCTCCAATCACCCAAAATAAACTACAGGTAACAATAAGATAAATAGGATGTGCTTCTCCTTGCTGAGTGCATTGACTTAAGGCATAGGCACATTTCCCCCTCTTTGAACAGAGATGGTGTAATCCCCTGTCCCAGCACAAGAGCTGGCCAGGGTGACCCTGAAGCATGAGGATGAAGGTGGAGTGATGAGAGGTAGCTGATGGCGGGAATCTGAGAGCTGCTGCCACACCTGGAGGAGTGGGTGTTGCTGGGCCCCGGGGGGCACAGTGATTCTGATAAAGACACTTGACTCAGTTTATATTAATTTTCAGTGATCATTCCTGGGGGCATGTAGTACTTTAGATCTGTGATTCTTGGGTCACTATTCTTGGAGAAAACATAACTGTGAATTTAGGAATATGAATATCCCAACACTGAAAAAAATGTATGAAAAGATTGAAGCCAGAGAATTTGTGCATGCCTTTAAAAATAAAAGGCATGTCTCTAAATTACCTACCAATCCCAAGAAATATATATAAAGTAATTAGGTTCCCTATGCCACTCTTAATTAGATTTCCATCTCCAAATGGCTTCTCTTGGGGTAAGGGTTTCCTCTTAAGGATTTTGATTGGCTTGATCATTTTGGGTCAGAGTCTGTTAGAGATAAAGTCAGAAGTGGGGAAATAACAGATTTTGAGCCATTTCTTCCTTTAAACAGAGACATATTGCCCATTTATTCTTTGCCTGTCAGGTCGTTAAGTAGCTTCCAGCCGACTGAGGAGCAGCTGTTATCTTATTTTGTGCTGATTTACAACTCTTATTCTGACTGAGGGATGATATGTGAGTTTGAAGGAAGTAAAAAAACAAGCAGGAGTTGGGTGAGCAGTGCAAACTTTGCTAAAATACATCCTCCTCATTCATCCAACTACAAAAGCCCTGATACATTTGGCTGCACAGGTAGAACAGCTATTTTAAGTTCCTATGGCTGACTTCTTCTATGGCATTGCCCCATCCCTAACTTGAAGAGGGAGAAGTTGGCCAGCCTTACTAAAGTTAAAAAGGGAAACCAAATGTCTTTTAATACAAGGGTCTCAGTGCTTGAGCGTGACTTGCAGATTCCCGCCATCACTGCCATGTATTGGCACTAAAGGAGAAGATATGGTGTTACTCAAGCATGTAGGTGAGTATTCAGTAAATGTCCAATACACTGTGTGATTTTGAAGGGTCTGGGGAATATCGGGCCTGAATTAGTGTTTAGAGTTTATCATGTATGTGGTGAGGTGGGGATGGAAATGACAGTGAATATCACAGGGTCACCCGTGGTTCCTTTGTACTGAAACCTCATTTTATACAGAGGATATATATATTTATTTATATATATTTATATATATTTATATCCACTCACACACACAAACACACTCACACGTGCACGCACGCGCACACACACACACAAAAGGTCTTTGATAGGCTTTCTGTGTTCTAGTAAAAATAGCTGGCAGCTGGTGTGTAAAGCCAAAAATGGCCTGTATGCTGCCGACAATGTCCACTCTGGATAGTCTCTCAAAGGCAGACACTTGTGTTTATCTGACAAGTGGAACCAGTTCCTGCCTGGGACAGGAATAGTCTCCCATTGGCGCAGACGCAGATCTCGAAGACTTTCTGCCTCATTCCTGTGGGCGTGTAGGATCCATGAGGCAGTCTAGGTAGTTTGATTTTCGCAGCATCTAACTTAATCTAAAGAGAGCGAACAGGAAGGAAAGAGTCAGAGGCTGTCATTTATTCTGTGGACATTCAGAACCAGTAGATGAATGTTCAATTCAACTTGAATGAGCACCTACTGTGAGTTGCGTATTCTAGGTACTGGAAATTTGGAGATGAACAGACAGATAAAGTCTCTACCTTCACAGAAGCTTATATTCTAGTAAGACAATGTTGCACTGGCCTATGTTAGCATTTTGCAAAACTATATCTTGTAGAATGTGAGTAGAGAGTCCTAGAGTGAAATGAATTTGGAAATGCTAGGTTAACAATTTTCTTTACTATGGGACTTCTCAGAGCCCAGATATGTCTGTGTGCATGGTAAATCTTCAAGGGTATGCAGCACTTTCCAGTCTTAAATAACTGTTAATGATTATAACTGATTCCTCCGGAGTCTGGATTCTGATGGCTACAAACTACATTTGTAATGTAGTCACTATTTCTAAATGTGTGTGGTTTAGAGTTTGCGGCTGTTTGAAGAGACAGTTTTGATAAGTGAATTCTCTATCTGACAAGCTCTCTTAAAACAAATATAGCAAATGCCAAACCAATCAAAAGACAGGCTTGGTGTACAGAGGCAGGTGGGGACTGACAAGCTCTAACTAGATATGAAAGGGGGAATAGAGTTTTGCTTTAAAAACACATTTTGTACTCTTTTTTTTAACTCATAAATAGAAAAATTCACTTACTTATTAACATGATGAAGACATTTTAAAAAGTTGGCACTTGAACCGTATTTTCTTTGGGGATTTGGCTTACCTTGTTGCAAAAACACAAGCAGCTATATTTAGGTTTTGGCTTGTTCTTATTTGGGATAGGGGTTAGATCTAACTCTCCATTCTCAAAGAAAGTAGACACATACGATGTAAACTTTAAAAATGACTACAAGTAAATTAAGTTCATCTTTAGCCAGATGTGTATAATGTTACAGCTTAATTATGCCGGCTACCTAAATCTTATGTTAAGGTGACAAGAGAGAGAATTTGGAAATAGCATTCATTTTCAGCCTTATGTATAATTCTGTTCTTGCAATACATGCTATTATCTTAGCACTTTACAAATCATGAGTTACAACTTTAATGTGTTGTGGGTTTGGCTTATAATCGTGCTGTTCAACATATTTGTTCCAGAAATAAAACCTTCTGATTGGCTCTTTTTGTTGTTACAGTGTAGGATGCACTTCAGTGGCAAAGGGAGTAACAACCCAATTTTGGGAAAGGTTGGCTTGTTGGAGCTCTGTCTCCCTGGACTTCTCACTCCGTACCTCTCCATCTTTGGACTCCAGTCTCAGCTCTGTTCTGCAGGTGGCTTCCATGTTGCCAGCTTCTGCATTTATTTCTACTCCTTTTGGGGCCTCCATCACGAGAGACCGGGTCGGGGACTCCAACCTGAAATATACATAAGACTAAGATAAAAAGATCCCATTTCACGTTTTTGGTAAATTGAATAGGAAGTTGATGCTCAGAGCATTGAAATGGCATTTCAGTATTTCATCAGGAAATTTTTCTAGCTTTGCTTTACAAACCTGGTCAAGGTTATGACAGAGAACATAACATATCTGGTATTTATCTTCATTGCGTATCACAAAGGTTGTAAGGAAGGTACTCTAGGATCCTGGCTTCATTTTATCTTACACCCAGTCAATAATTGCTTCATTAGTATAATTAACCGAATTCTTACAGAAGTTTTGTTATTTTTAGAGTAAGGCAATCCCAGATCTAAACTGAGCTTCCTGAAATTGGTAGGTATTCCTCCTACTTTGTCCGACTTTCTGTGTCTACCATGGAAGCAGAATCAGATAGAAGAATACAGACCGACGGCGTTAGACATGCCTGACTCAAGCCATGGGCCTGCCATGATATGACCCTGAGCAAGTCTTTCTTCCCTCTTCTCCTTTCCAAAATTTCTCAAAGACTTGGTTTCCTCATCTAAAGTGCTTCAAATGGTGCCCTGGCACATTGGAAATGTATAATATGTATTAACTATTAATTACTGCTGTTACTATTGTTACCACACCAGCAAATCTTAAAGAAATCTCAGGCCTTACTCAAATATGCAGTTATCAAAAGAAGACTCAGAACAGATCAGTGGTTGCCGGGGGCTAGAGAGGGAAAGTGATATGACTATGAAGGACAGCATGAGGAGATGATTTTGGTGATAGAACTGTTTGTCTTGCTTGCAGTGATGGTTACATGTCTCTATGTGTTTATTAAAACTGACATAATTGTACCCCCCCAAAGAGTGGATTTTATCGTATGTACGTTAAGAAGTAAATTCAGAGGAGAATCATCCATACACTATGCTAATTATCACAGCAAAAGAGGATAATACTCCATAGAAATATTTCTGCCTAACTCATTTCATGTGAAAAATATTAACTAAAACTCAACCGTCCCCTGAATATTCTAGATTTTAATAATTATTACCAAAGAGAAATGAATGAAGATCCTTTTCTTTGTTACAAAGAAAGTAGTCCAACTTAGGAAGCAATGGACCTCAGCAATGCTCTCAAACCATGTTGATTCACACCAATTTCCTGCATTTTATTTCTATGTTCCTAACCTTCAGACACTTTGAAGATGTTGAAAAGGAACATCATCCTCTCTGCCGACTGCTGACTCCCTGTTCTGCTTCCGCCACCCGCTATGGGTAGGGCACACCCTCATGGGTCTCACAGTAAGTGACAGAAGAGCAAGATGACCAGTGAGATGCCGCCACTGAGTGATTCCAAGCCACATTCCACAGGTGCCAAGAGAGGGCTCTTCCACACTTCCCAGGTCTGGGTTCCTGAGGTTTGCTTCCAGGCAGCAGCCTTCTCCACTGATTTTTATATTCCCCCTACAATGACTCACCAAGAGTCATAAAGAGAAACAATAGGACTATAGTACTCATGAAAGGATTGGCTTGAGCTTCTATTTAACTCATTCATTCCATTCTGACCTCACCCTTTCACGTGTGGCAACAATCCCCTTACTCCTACCTTCTCCTCCTTACAAGACCTTCACCAAGTTGGTGCTGAGCCGGGTGTGATTCCACCTGGAATTATGGTTTAATTCATTTGCATGTGGTTTTTCTCACTATCACGTCAGTACGAGGAGGGTCTTGTTCCTAGAGCAACAGGGAGTGAGGTCTGTGCAGTGCAGCCTCGCCCAGGACCTTAATCCTACCCAGTTGAGCTCCTCCTGTGCCCTTGACCCCATCTCACAGTTGAAATATGAAGATGGTTTTGTGCCATTTTCTTTGTTTCTCTCCTATACGGTTTGGCAACTTACACAGTTTATTCAGCATTTTCTAACATCATCTGTTTTCACTAATACTGATACTGGCATAAGCTTCCCTTCTGATAATATTGCTGGCTCAACTCTAACTTTGTTCACCCTCTTTTCAATGGCGCGGCTGTCATCCATCTCTCCCAGGTGAGAGTGGTCATGCCATCTTCTTGCTTTCCCCTTCTCTCCCTCATTTCATCAGTGAACTCAGCTTTAACACACAACTTCACCCTACTTAGTATACTAGGTCATCTCTAACTTGGACTACTGTAACTGCCTTACAAGTTGTGTCTCTAATTTTTCCTTTTTTCCAATGTACTTCACACAAAAATATATCTTCCTGCAGTAAGTTTTAAATATGTCACTTCTCTTTTCAAAACCTTTACAAGTTCCTTAGAAAAGATCTGAACTCCCGAGCTTATTCAGCCATTTGGAACTTGGTCTAATCTATTTTCTTAGTCTTATTTCTTGCCATAAACATCAGCTATGTTTTATTGAGCACTTACTGGGTGATGGACACTGTGCAAAGTGCTTTATATGTGTTACCTCATTTAACCCTCACAAAAGTCCTGTGAATTTGATACTCATTTGTCCTAATGGTACAAACAAGGAAACTAAGGCTAAGCGACTCACTTAGTGTTGTACATCCAGTAAAAGGGCAGAGCCAAGATTCAAACCCAAATTTAGTGGACACCAAAGCCAGTATGTTGTCCACTATACCATATCACTTCCAGAAAAACTGGGCTTGTTTCCTGTCTATCATATGTTTAGGCTATTCTTCATAATTAAATGCCACCTCCTCCTTCCTGGACTTAGCACTTGTATTTCCCAAACCAGTCTCTGCAAATAAGGGTAAGGTGATAGTACTACATGTGGCTCAGTGATACATACTTCTCAGCATACAATATTTCTCATAACTTATTTAAGCACTCAACATCAGTGACATCAAATTCAGGATATGGTGAATGTGTTCATATGTGGTATGTAGCATTCAAACTGAATGATTCATACAAAAAGATAGTTGGGGAGGAAAAAGAGCTTGACAAAGAAAAAATATATGGAGCTTGGAGAACTTGATCAGATGAAATGTTGGCATTTCAGACAGGCATTAGAATTCTCTTTACTCTTGCTTACCTGCTATGGGCTCTGGGATCAGCAGGAGGCCTCCAAGGCCAGAGAAGCGGACTCAGACATGACTGCTGCCAACCTCCCTCCACCTTCCCCCAGCCTTGGAAGTACCAGGTGCTGAGAAAGGGAGGTACTCTGAAACTGTCTCCTATTGTGAAGTGCTACAATAAGGTAGAAATGACAATTTCTTGGAAGCAGAGACAAAAAGGTAACTGGCTTTCTGTTTCACAGCCTATCTTAATGTCCTTTGGTGTTAGGCAGATTTCATAGTTTGTTCACATGCTAATACTTCCACTGTGTAAAAAGCTCCTACAAGAGTCCTGAGAGGCCTGCAGAGAGCAGACAAAGCAATCTTGAAGTGAAGTCGGTCAATTTCTGACCATAGATTACCAATCACAACACAATGGCTTAAATGGCATTGAGCAAGGAAACATGGAAGAAGGCTGGGGGGCAATTGAGGGTCCTGCTGGCTCTTGGAAAGGAACGCTGCTTCCATTAGGAGAAAGTGCAACCCTCCTCTGGGAGGACTGAAGAGACTCAGAATGGAAGAATGGCCAGGAAGGGGGAGGTCCACAGGCTGGGCCATGTCCTCAAGAACACTGGTTCTCAAATGAGGTCATCAGAATCCTCTGGCGGGCTTGTTAAAGCACGGATTGCTGGGCTCCACCCCCAGAGTCTGCTACAGTACATCTAGGGTGGTGCCTGAACACTTGTACTTGTGACAAGTTACCAGGTGATGCTGATGCTGCTGGATTGGGGACCACACTTTGAGAACCACTGCTCTAAAGGAAGGGTCACATTCTCAGGTGCTCATAAAGACTAGATAGGTGATGTAAATAGTGACCCATAAGAAAGTTATAAGGAAAACAATAGTCTCTGCACAATAATATACTACAAGTGATGGAGGTGCTCTCTACAGGGGGAAGCTGCTATTCTAATCTGGCTGATTACTGCCAGGGCTTTTTTTTTTATTAGGGCTTTTGATTTAAAAAATTATAAAATTTTATTCTGAATCATTAAATTTCTGGAATTGATGCAAAGAATATTTCTAAAAATATAAATATGGTATAAACGATAACAATACAATGGACTCTGTATATTCACTATCCTTTTTCAAGAAGAAAAAAAATTCTTACCTTTGTGAGGCCCTGATCTCCTCTTCCTAATCCCATCCATTTCCTTCTCTCAAGAGTACCTGCTATTATGAATTTTGTGTTTACTGTTTCCTTGCTTTCCTTTATGATATTACTACATTTGCCTCCTTAAACAATGTTGTTTACTATTGTGTGTTTTTGAGATATACACAGAAAAATTCCACTTATGTATTCTTTAGTGACTTGCCTCAACATTACGTTTCTGAGATGCATCCATACTGTAGCACAAAGCTGTACAGTCATGTGTTGCTTAACGATGGGGATACATTCTGAGAAATGCATCATTAGGAAATTTCATCCTTGCGTGAACATCATAGAGTGTACTTACACAAACCTGCATGGTGTAGCCTGCTACAGACCTAGGCTGTACGGTACTAATCTTATGGGACCACCATTGTATATGTGGTCCGTCATTAATCAAAACGTTGTTATGTGGTGAATGACTGTAATTTATTCAAGTTCCCCAGTGTTATCACATATCATGATTTATTTGTCCATCCTTCTGTTGGACATTTGGGTTGGTCTCAGGTTTCTGTTTCTACGAACAGTGCATCTGTGCAGTTCTTATATGTGGCTCCTCGTACACACGTGTAAATTTTCTTTAGGACACGTACGTGAAGCGCGGAATTGCTAGCTTCTAGGGTATGCATATTTATAGCTTTATTTGATACTTTCCCACTGGTAGTGTATAGAGTTCTGATTCTTCTACTTTCTTGCTAGCATTTGATATTGTTTAGTATGAAATGAGATGCTATTGTCCTTTAAATTTGCATTTCCCAGATTAGTAATGGAGTTAAGCATGTTTTCATTTATTTGTAAGCCATTTGGGATTCTTCTTCAGTGAAATTTCTTTTGTCTGTTTTAATCGTTTTTGTTATTCTGTGTAAATTGTAGTGATACTTTATATATTCTGAAAAATAATTAGTTAGCAATTCTATGTACTGGCAATTTCTTTTTTGAGTCTGTGGTTTGTCTTTTCCCTCTATGCTTAGCATCTTTTGATGAGCAAAGGTTTACATTTTAATGTCGACAAATTTACGATCTTTTCCATTAGGGTTTGTGCTTTTTGTGTTTTATTTGAGAAGTCCTTCCCTATGCTGAGGTCGTAAAGTTCAAGACTGTTTTCAAAACCTTTATGGTCTGCTTTTCATTAAGTCTCTCATTCACTGGGTCTTAATTTTTGTGTATCGTCTGAGGTTGGTGTTGAAAGAGATGCAGGTCAATGATCTCGACAACATATATCGAAAAATCTACATTTAGCTCTGTTATAAATGATGTTGCCATAGACCAATGGGTCTCCTTCGGGGCTTTCTAGTCTGTTTCATTATTCTATTTGTCTGGCCCTGTGACCATACTAATTAAATATTTTAGCTTACTTATTACAGTTTTTAAATTCTTTATATTTCGTAAGAAAGTATTCTTACTCTGTTTTTCAAGAATGTCTTAGCTATTCTTGGTCTTCCACATAAATTTCAAAATCAACTTAAGTTTTACCAGGAAGCCCTGATAGAATTTTGATTGAATTTATGTTCACTCTATGAACATTGCATCCGTCTCTATTTAGTTACGTTTTCTTTGATGTGTTTCAATAAAGTTTAACAATTTTCTCTATATAGGTTCAGCATATCTTTTGTGGTTATTGGAAATGGAATTTTTGTAAAAAAGTATTTCTCTTACCCCTATTTCTTTTCCCTCTTGTATTGATGTTCAATTTTTTTCTTTTTGGTATGTTGATCTTATAGTCCACACCTAAGTAAATCATCTTATTTTTCATAATTTGTGTACAGGTTATTTTAGGTTTTCTTTGTAGGCACTATTTTAATTTATGACAGTTTTATATCTATTTTTATACCTTTTATTTCATTTTCTTTTCACACTCTATTGTCTAGGACTGTCCAATATCATATTGACTAGAAGTAAGGAAATGGCAATCTTGCTTTTTCCTGACTTTAAAAGACAAACTTGCAACAATTCATCGTTAAGTATGATTTTGTGGTCTAGAGGTTTTTTTCCAAATACTTTCTATTAAGATGAGAGTTCCCTTCTAATCTTATTTTGCTAAGGTTTCTATTATTCATTAATGTGAATTTTATCAAGTACTATTTTATTCTTCATATATTGAGATAATATATTTCTCCTTAATAATGTGGTTAATTATATTTTCCAATAATGATCAATTCCTGTGATTTTTTGGCATTAGCCCAACATTGTCATTATGTACCATCTTTTCTATATATTTCTGAAACTACTTGTTAATTTTTTTAGGATTTTGCACCTGTGTTCATAAGTGAGTTTACCCTGTAACTTTTCATTCTTATATCTTTGTCAGGTTCTATCACTATTCTATATTCTGGAATCTTTTATGAAAGATTAGAATTATTTGTCCCTTGTGTGTTTAAACTCATTGATAAATCCTCTGGGCATGGAAAAACATATTTCCATTTTTAAAAACAATTATAGGATTATACAGGTTTTGTGTTGCTTCTCAGGTTGGTTTTGATAAGTTTTCTTTTTCTTGGTATTTTTCCATTTCATATAAAGGTTTAAATTTGTTGGCAAAGCTTGTCATAATATCTTCATTTTTAAAATGTTGCTTGCATTTGCAGTTATGCCTTCTTTTATTCCAAATATTTTTATTCCCTTCTTCTTTTCTCCTTGAGCAATACTACCAATTATCAGCCTTTTCAAAGAGCTAACTTTTGGTTTTGTCAGTCATATCTGTTTTATGTTTATTTCTAGTTCCTGAATTTCTCCTTGTCTTTTTGTTCTAGATAAATTAGGATAATTACACAGTTCGAGGTCCTAAAACATGTTGCCCTTTTAGTTAATTTTTGCCATTCCTAATTTTAATATACACATTGAAGATTATGCATTTTTCTTTGGCAGCATCACAAAAGAGTATTTATAATGTAGGTGTAAATATTTCTAATTCTAGTATGATTTCTCATGTGGTCTATGAATTTTATAGAGGGGTTTTCCTTAATTTCTAAATATGTAAGATTTTCTAGGATATATTTCTGGTATATATATTCTTCATTGTTTTTAAACTTTTGAACGTTGATTTTGAACCGGTAATCTTATAATAGAGAACATTTTCTGTATAAAATCAAATCAATTCTTTAAAAATTGAGACTAGCTTTTTGGCCCAGTATGTGTTAATTTTTATAAATATTCATGCCTGTCTGTAAAGAATGCGTGTTCTGAAGTTGGTTCTATGGTCTCTCTATGTCTCTTAACTCCACATATTTAATTGTTCTGTTCAAATTTATACAAATTCTTCCTTGACTTAGGATGAGGTTACGTCCCCATGAACCCACCATAAATTGAAAATATCATAAGGTGAAAACGCATTGAATACACCTAACCTATGGAAACATCATAGCTTAGCCTAGCCGACCTTAAACTTGCTTGGAACATTCACATTAGCCTAGAGTTGGGCAAAATTGTCTAACACAAAACCTATTTTATAATAAAATATTGAATATCTCATGTAATTTATTGAAACTGTACTAAAAAACATTGGTTGTTTGGGTACAGAATGGTTGTAAGTATATCGGTTGTTTACCCTCGTGATTGCGAGTCAGCAGGGCTGACTGGGAGCCCTGCTTGCTGCCACTGCCCAGCATCACGCGAGTATCGTACCACATATCGCTGCTAGCCCAGGAAAAGATCAAAATTCAAAATTTGAGGTTGGGTTTCTACTGAATGTGTATTGCTTTCACACCATCATAAAGTTGAAAAACTAAGGCAAACCGTCATAAGTCAAGACCATCTTTGTATATTATCTATTTTTATGTTTTAGCTATTAATTTCTGAAAGAAGTTGTTATTAAATGCTTACCAGCTTCGAATTGTTCTATCTTCCTTATCTATGTGCAGTGATCCTCCTTATTTCCTGCAATGTTTTTTGCCTTAAAATCCATTTTGCCTATTAGTATAGTTGTTGTCACTCTGTTTCTGTCAGTATTTTCCTTGAATAGATTTTTCCATGCAGTCGGCCCTGTGTATCCATGGGTTCCACATTTCCGGATTTAATGAACCACAGATTGTGCACTATGTTTATGATCTGCAGTCGGTTGACTTCTCGGACTAATGGATTTGAACATCCGTGGATTTTGGTATTTGCGGGGGTCCTGGAACCAATCGCCCTTGGATACCAAGGGACGACTGTACTTTTAAATATATCAGCCATTCCGTATGGTTATGTTTTAGATGTGTCTCACATGTAACTGCATTATTTTTTTACTTCAGATGACTTTTTGTTTTTTTTTTAATTTATTTTCCCCCAAAGCCCCAGCAGATAGTTGTATGTCATAGCTGCACATCCTTCTAGTTGCTGTTATGTAGGACGCAGCCTCAGCATGGCCGGAGAAGCGGTACATCGGTGCGCGCCCGGGATCCGAACCTGGGCTGCCAGCAGCGGAGCGCGCGCACTTAACCGCTAAGCCACGGGGCTGGCCCAGATGACTTTTTATTAAGGTAAAATTTACATACAGTGAACTGCATAGATCTTTTTATTTTATTGACAAATACACATTGTATATTTAAGATGTACAATGTGATGTTTTGATATATGTGTACATTATAAAATGATTCTCCAGTTAAGCTAATTAACCTATCCATCACCTCACATATGTACCTTTTTTTTTTTTTTTTTTTTTTTTTTTTTGTGAGGAGATCAGCCCTGAGCTAACATCCGCCAATCCTCCTCTTTTTTTGCTGAGGAAGACGGCCCTGGGCTAACATCGGTGCCTATCTTCCTCCACTTTTTATGGGACGCCGCCACAGCATGGCTTACCAAGCAGTGCGTCGATGCGCGCCCGGGATCCGAACCAGCGAACCCCGGGCCGCCGCAGCGGAGCGCGCGCACTTAACCGCTTGCGCCACCGGGCCAGCCCTCACATATGTACCTTTTTTATCCCCCTGTGGTAAGAACACTTAAGACCTACTCTCAGCAAATTTCAAGTATACAATACATTATTATTAACTATAGTCACCATGCTGTACATTAGATCTCCAGAACTCATTCATCTTGTAACTGAAAGTTTTTACCCTTTATCCAGTCTCCTGTTAGTGGACATTTGGTTGTTTCCAGTTTGGGGCTATTTTGCACAAAGTACTATGCACATTTTTATACAAGTCTTTTTGAGGACAAAGTTTTCATTTCTCTTAAAGTAAGAAGCTATGAGGGAAATTGTTAGGTTATAGAATAGGTGTGTCTTGAAAAAGCGTGGTAAGGCAGCTCTAAGATGGTCCCGAGTGAGCCTTGCCTCCTGATATTCAGGGCTTTATGTGATTCTGTCTCCTCATTGTGGGCTGGATGTAGTGACTTGCTTCTACACAACAGAATATGGCAAAAGAGGCGGGATGGCATTTATGAGATGAGATTATAAAAGGATACGGCTTGCATCTTGGGTTCCTGCTCTCATTCCCTGACTCTGAGGGAAAACAGCTGCCAGGTTGAGAGCTGCCCTATGGAGATATCTAAGAAACTCAGGGAGCCCAGTAGCCCATGAGGAACTAAGGTCCTCACTCCAACAGTCTACAGGGAATTGAATCTTACCAACATCCACAGGAGTGCATTTAGAAATGGACCCTCCCCAAGTCAAACATTCGAAGAGATTACAGCCCTGGCCAACAGCTGAACTGCAACCTCATAATTGATTTTGAGTCAGAGGCATCACTAAAATACACCCAGATTTCTGACCAACAGAACCTGTGAGATAATAAATGTCTGTTGTTTAAGCTGCTAAGTTTTAGGGTAATATGTTACATAGCAATAGATGAATACAATAAAAAACTGCCAAACTATTTTCAAATATAGTTGTACAATTTTACATTCCTACCACCAATATTAATGTAATTAAAGCTATTCTAGTGGCTATAAAATGGTACTTTATTATGGTTTTCATTTCCCTGATGACTAATGATGTTTACCAGCTTTTCATGTTCTTATTGGCTAATCAAAGATGTCCTTTTGGAAGGAATCTGTTTAAATCTTGTGCCCAACTTTTTTTGCAGTTGGGGTGTTTGTATTTTTGTCATTGATTTGCTATATATTCTGGGTAAAAATTCTTTTCAGATAGATAGGATAGGAGATATATGTACATATGTGTATGTGTATATATACACATCTGTATACATATATATGCATATATATCTACATCTGTATACATATGTATATACATATATATCTCTCTCAAGTATTTACTCCCAATCCATGACTTTTCTGCCTTTTCATTTTTTTAATGTCTTGATGAATTTCAATTTATCATGTATTTTACGTTTAGTACTTTTTGTGGCTTCTCTAATAAACGATTGCCCATCCCAAGGTCATAAAGATAGTTTCCCATGAGTTCTTCTAGAAGCTTTATACTTTTAGCTTTTACATTTAGATTTACAATCCATCTTGAATTAGTTTTTTAAGAATAGTGTTGAGGGTCATCTAGTTGCTGCAGCGCCATTTATTGAAAAGATAAGATAATTTTTTTCCATTGAATGGCACTGATGCTTTTGTTGAAAATCAATTAACCATATATTTGTAGATCTCTTTCTAAACTCTGTAGTCTGTTGTTTATTTCTCTAGCCTCATGCAAATACCAGACTGTCTTGATTACCGTAACTTTACAGTAAGTCTTAAAAATCAGGTAGTGTGAGTCCTTTAACTTGTGCAAAAGGAAAACAGATTGTTTTGGCTATTCTAGATCTTTTCCTTTTCCATATAAATCTTAAAAGCCTGTTGGGATTTTGACTGGGATTGTGTTGAACCCATAGATCAATTTTGAAGAGAGTTGATGTCTTAACAATATTGAGTCTTTAATGGATTTTATTTTTAAATCTAACATTCAAATTCACTATTCCTGATTTATGTGCTATTGTTGTTACATATTTTGGTCCTATGTTCTTGAACCCAGCATGATTGCTCTTTACACAATCAATGTTTATTTACATATATTCATGTATTTTCTACTTGTCATTTATTCCTTCTGTCATCTTAAACTTACTTTTTTTTTTTAACATCAAGAAAATCCTTGATAGTTTCTTTTGGTGAGGGTCTGCTGGGGCAAATCATCAGTTTTGTTTTTCTAGAATAAATCTTTAATTTTTTTGCCCTCCCTTATGGAAGGGATTTTGCCTGGATGCACAAATATGCTGACAGTTATTTCTCTCTCTGTATTCTGCTTCTCACTGTTGTGGTTAAGAAGTCAGCTGTCAGTCTAACTTCAATTCTAGAACTTCTATTTGGTTCTTTTCTCTCCCGCTGCTTTTCATCTTTGATATTGTGCAGTGTCATTCTGGTATGCCTGGATGTGGATTTCATTTTATTTACTCTACTTGAATTTTTTTTGACTCTCTGAATTTGTAGTTTTGTGTCTTTCATCACTTCTGGGCATTACTCAGCTGATATGTCTTTGAAAACTGTTTTTGCTCCTTTCTCTCTCTCTTCTCATTCTGAAACTTGGATTAGACATTCTCTCTCTAGCATTCCTGCTATTCTGGATGATTCCAGAATATTTTCATGTTCGTTTATTTTTCTTTTTATCTGTTTCTCTTCACATCCATTGAAGTTTTGCTTTTTGAGATTTTATTTGCATTTCTAGAAATTCTGGTGGGTTCATTTTCTAATTTGTTAGCCATTTTATATTCCTTTATTTTTTACTCTTTCAATTCATTTGTTTCTTTACTCATAGCAAACATACATATTTTATATTTTTTCTCTGCTATTTCCCATATCTGAAGCCTCCGTGCATCTAAATTGGCTGCCTTGTTGCCCTGCTTATGGTCTTGCGCATGGTGCCTTGTTTCTGAGCGCTTTGTATTTCTTGACTGTGGGTTCATATATCTTGGGCCTTTGCAGAAATTATTTGAGACCTGCATTTAAGGTGATTTTCTCTAGAGAGGATTTGCGGTTGGTTTTCATCCATCACTGGTGCTACCATTAGCTTCAGGCCTCTGTAAACAAATATCTTTGCTTTAGGTTTAGGACCACCCAGATAATATGAATTCAGGCTACAAACCAGCGTGAGGGCCATTGGAAGTTACCAAGCCTTGGAGAAATGTTTTTCTTTCCTTTCCATTCAGCGCTGAGGTCCAAGACAGGCAATCTCCCTTGAAATCCTCTGAGTGGACGAGCCATGGATGGGGAAGACTAGGTGGGTTTTGACTTCTATTTCATCCTCACACTGAGGGTTTGGTACATTGGGGTCCCAGTTTCATCTGTGGAATCTCTAATTAGACTCCCCACTTCAGGTGGGCCCTGAGATTTGCTCTGTTCTCATGACCCACTAAGTCCATGAAAACAGAAGCTGAATTTCATCTAGTTTAGCAAAATCTTGTCAAGTTACAGCTGGCCTCAGTGCTCACGTAACTTCTCTGGGTTCCCATACCTCTTTCGTGTTTTGGACTTTGAATAATCCTAATTTCTAGCTCATCAGTGCATTTACAATATTTTAAAAATATTTTTATCCAGTAATTTTAGTTGTTTTCAACTAAAACAACTGGTTAGGGTACTTAGACTACCATACTATTGCACTAGAGGTCCAGGTTTCTGATATTTCAAAAAAAGATGGATGTGAAGTAGGGGAGAGTGAGGATGAGCTGGAACCCACCAGGATGAAGTGGTACCTGTGACAGTCTCTCACCACTCCTAAGTTTCTGATTCAGTGGAGGAAAAGCTACTGCTCTTCTTTGTGAAACTAAGCACACACCTGGCCCAGGAATTGGAGGTGCTAAAGACCTGGCTGTTGCCCTACACTAACAAGGTGAGCTGGCAGGTGATCTCCAACAGTGCCTAGTTCCCTGAACCAACCTTCCAGTGTAAAAGGAATACAGCTGTGGTTTCCCTTCCACCTTCCAAACCCCATGCAGCCATGCTAACTAGGTGAAGGGAATTCCAGGAAACAAAGTTCCAGCTTAGCTAAGTTGATATAATACAAATCCACCTCAGGTCATCCTGTTTTAAATGGCTACTTTGGCTTGAACACACTATACCCAGTGGAACCAGCTTCAGCTTCCAATATAGAAACTAGTTGAAATAAAATGAGCACCTGCAAAAAGGAGAAACTTGGGCTTTTCTAATTATATAGAATCTACTTTTATTTATTTATTTTATTTTTATTTTTATTTTTGTGAGGAAGATCAGCCCTGAGCTAACATCCGTGCTAATCCTCCTCTTTTTGCTGAGGAAGACTGGCTCTGAGCTAACATCTATTGCCAATCCTCCTCTTTTTGTTTTCCCCAAAGCCCCAGTAGATAGTTGTATGTCATAGTTGCACATCCTTCTAGTTGCTGTACGTGGGATGCGGCCTCAGCATGGCTGGACAAGCGGTGCGTCAGTGCGCGCCCGGGATCCAAACCCGGGCCGACAGCAGCGGAGCGCGCGCACTTAACCACTAAGCCACGGGGCCGGCCCCAGAATCTACTTTTAAATCAAGCGAAGCTTACTTTGAAATTCAAGCCCCTTGTATCTGCAGTAGGTATTTAAATTTTACAGAAGCTGCTGAGCTTTTAGAGATTTGTCTTTAAATCTTGAGTTAAAAAATCTAAGCAAAAATTCTAGGGTTCTGCTCTAAAGATTTAAGAAATGGATTAGATAGTCTCATTTGAAGGCCATTTCTCTCAGAAAAGCAGTGATATTATGTCCTCTAGAGCAAAACCATTTTGAAGTTTGCCCTTATGAAAGGCAAGCCAGACTATCACAAAACATTCTTTTGAATCAATCCTTCTTTCCCAGTGTAAAGCTTGTTGATTTATTTAATAAACATTTATTACACTAGGCCTAAGGGGACACAGAGAAGTGGGTTGTATCTCAGACTGGTAGAGTCTGGGTTGGTCTTGAAAGTCCATTAGGAATTGGCTCATTTGTTTGGTCAACAAACGTTTATTGAATTCTTAGTATATGCAAAATTCTGGGGTTACAGTTGTAAACAAGATAGACCTAATCCTTGCCCTAGTGAGTTTATGTGCTCTTGAAGATGAGGTACATTAAGCAACTATTTGTTCATGGTGATAAGGAGTGCTTGATGGAGAATTACAGGGGATTATAAGAAGTTATAGTTGGGGACTGGGTTGTGGGAAGAGTTGGGGTCTGGGAGGCTTATGCAGACTGCTGAAGGATGAGAAGGAGGTAGCCTGGTGAAATATGAGTGTTCCAAGCAGAGGAAACAGCATCCATGAAGACTTTAGGAGGAAAATAGTTTTGTGGGTTAGAAGAAATTGAAAGGTCGATAAAGAGAGAATGTGGTATTAATAAGAAGAGGTAGGTCAGGCATGGCCTTGCAGAATATGGTGAGACAATAAACAATTTTAAATGGAGTGGTGGTGTAGGGGGGCAAAAAGATAATGGACAACATGATCTGATGTCCATGTTGCAAAGATTACTGTGATGGTTAATTCTATGTGTCAACGTGACTGAGCTGTGGGATGCCCAGACATTCAATCAAATATTATTCTCAGTATGCCTGTAAAGGTGTTTCTGGATGAGATTAACATTTGAATCAGTGGACTCAGTAAAGTAGATTGCCCTCCCTAACGTGGGTGGGCCTTGTCCAATCAATTGAAGACCTGAATAGAACAAAAAGGCTGAATAAGAGGGAACTTTGCCTGCCTGACTGAGCTGGGACATGGGTCTTCTCCTGCCCTCAGATTGGAAATTACACAAGCTCCCCTGGTTCTCAGACCTTCGGACTCAGACTGGAATGATACCACTGGCTCTCCTGGGTCTCCAGCTTGCTGACTGCAGACTTTGGGACTTCCTCAGCCTCCATAATCAATCACATGAACCAATTCCTTAATAACAGGAAATATATATATATATATATGTGTATATATAGATCTATATCTTGGTTCTGTTTATCTGGAGAACCCTAACTAATACCATATATATATTATATATATCCTATTATTCTTCTATATCATTTATATATACACATATACATATATATACACACACACACATATACATATCTATACACATATACATATATATATGTATATATATATATCTGGCTACAGAGTGGCGAGTGGACAAGAGGTGGCAAGAGGATTGCAAGGAGAGCAGCTAGGAGTCTGTGGTTAACCCAGGTGGGAGAGGATGGTGACTTAGATTAGGTGACGGAATGAGTTAAGTATGATTTCGAGTGTGTGGATTTTGTATCTGGTAGACTGTGTGGGTCAGCCACTGAGATCAGGAAGAGTGTAAGCAGAACACTTACAGAGTGGAAGGATAGAAAATCGTGAGTCAAGTTTTAGATATGTTGAATTGGAAGTGTTCGAAATGTCAAATGGAAATGTGGATACGCAGGGATAGAGATAGAAAGTGGGAGGTATGTTTGATGTGGTTGGTGGTGTATTTCTGTATTGCTGAGTTAATGGTACTGTGTACATACAACCTCAAAAGAAATATCTGAAAACACAATCAGATTCTATGGAGTGCCAGCTGACTCATTTTGGCTGGTGAGACTAGGAACGTGTACCTTGGGAATGGTTGTCTTAGCCAAGTCACAATGTAGGTGGCATCCTACCAGGGTGTACATTTCCTCTGAAATGGTCTCTTCCTATAGCTAGAGACAAAGCCAAGTCCTGACAGAATTCCAAAGTGCACAGACTGTTTGTTGCCCTCTTAGGTGGTTTTACAGCTCTGGTGTAGCCCAGGGAATATGATAAGCCCTTGGGGGATTCTTCCTCTATTGAACCATCATTTGCTGCACATTTCTGCATTCACTTGAAACCTCTCCTTCTCTGCTCAAATTCCATTTCAAGTACCTGTGAAACATGGGACAGCAACTGTGTCCCTTTCCTCCTCGGCTATACTCAGAAGTGTCATGAATCAAAAAACCCCACAAAACTTTAAATGCTATCACAGTTCTGTTTTTAAAACTCAGAGAATAATTTATTTGCTGTTGGCATTATCAGTTTGTTCTCTCCATTTTAAGCTCATTTTTTGTTGAAATTGTTTTTGTTGAAACAGTGATTACTTATCCAGATTTCTCGTTTTCATTTCCTTCATCATAAGAATCTACATTAATCACTTCCAAACCTAGACAAGCTTTTAGATCATATTTTGCTCTCATCCTCAGAGAATGGAGACAATGGCTTTTGTTACTTTGGGGAGCGACCTTCAAAACATCATAAAAACTGAGTGATATATGTGGTAACTGAAAGAGAAGAGGGTTAGCACCAGTCTTTTCTAGGAAACAGAAGATTCTCACTAACAGCAACACCTAGGGTTAGTGTGTGTGTGTGTTCTAAGTTTGAGAAAAAAAATGAAACAGACAAAGTTATGATTGAAAGGGAAACAATTTAGGAGAAATTGGTGGGAGGGGTTGTAGAGTTGGTGGTGCTTTGGTCAATTAAAGTAGTTGCCTTTAGGGAGTTCTTCGATTGTTTGAGGCCCATGGCTGGGAAATTTCGATTCAGTCAGTATCACATGGGGAGCTTTCAAAGCTTGGATCACATTCCACATAAACTAAATCAGAATGCTGGGGCATCTATGTATTTAAAAAATTTCTCTGTGTGGTAATGGTTGAAAACCACTGACTTTGACTGACTCAGCAGATCTATGTGTGTGTTGTAGATATACAAACTTTAATATGGAACCCTACCATCCCTCTGATGGAAATAGAGAGGTTTTGATATTGTTTCCGAGGGAAAAGTAACCCAAGCTGTGACTACAGCAGCAAAGCTAATACCCTTGATCAAATGAAGACCTGCAGTGCCTACTCCTTGCGTCCATTTTACTTCCTGGGCCAATTGCTTTTCTGAGTTGCTGATCTGATGATTCTGTGTATATAAAACTTGAGCAAATCAGTGGGATTCTTTACTCAAAGAGTGTGTGTGTTTTTCAAACAACTTCTTCATTGATCTGAAGTTCATTAGCTCTCATTGAATCTTTAAGAGCTCAAAGTTGGATTCCTATTTCAAGAAAAGTGCTTTAAAAATTGCTCCCATATTTTAGTTGTGCTGTTTGATAAACACTAATGAACCAACAGCCATTTTGAAGAACCTGATTTGTATCAGTGTAATGGGCCATTTAAAGTAATGTTAAGTGAGATTTCGATGCTAGATGACTTTCAGAGCACGGTATTGGCTACCATCACATTAAACACTGTGGCCCATTTAGTTTTTGGCTTGAAAATTTACAATGTTCCCTCTGACCTCATTTTCCTGCAACCCTCTGACTCATTCTGTATTTTTGAGTTAGGCTTTTACATAGCCTGAATCAAAGGAACCTCAGAGGCCTCGAACGAAAGTCCAGTGACAGATTTAGATTCACATACCATTAGTGAATCATATTATATGCCCTGCACGTTGGGTGCTTTTCAATGCATATTGTCCTGTCTGGTATTCACTACCAGCCCCATTTGTGAGAGGAGGCAAGGGAGGTTCAGAGAGATTAAATGTGTGGTCCAGACCACATGCCTAGAAAGTTGTAGATCAAACCCAGGCCTCCTGATTCCTAGCCAGTATGTTTTACAATATTCCATGGTTCTGATTATTGAAAAGTAGTTCCACATATTGGGTGGACATCTCAACCTGTAACCTGCTATGTAATCTTGAGCTTCCATAGGTAAACTCTCTAAATTTATAAAGACAAGCATCCTGGTTATCCTGAGGTTTCCTTATTTAGGCTAAAAAGGATCTTTGACAGATTCTCCAGTGAGTGAACTTGAGCGACCCTCCTGGTCATCCTGCCTGCAGTGGATGGTAGGTCCACCTCCCCCATCCTTTAATCTTCCTTTTGGTATGTCTGTTCCCTTCGCATTCTTCAAGTCTCACTCAAATGCCACCTCTTTAGACAGGCCTTCCCTGACTAACCCTTCCATCACTCAGTGACGTTCCTTCATGCCACTTAACACAATTTGTAATTATTGACTGTTGACTTGTTTTAATCTCTTTCTTCCTCTAGCGTAAGCTCTGTGAGGGTAGTAATTCTGCTAGATTTATGCCCAGCATCAAGGATGTTGCCTGGTATTCAATAAGTATTTGTTGAATCGATGTCCCTCTTAGATTCTGCTACCTATCAATGAATACAGTGCTCCTGTCATGTTATGAGCAAGGTCCAGGATCATTTCCTCCCCTTACCATCTTGGTATGCTTCTGGACAACATATTACTGCAGTCTAATTACATTACAATTGGTGGTCATATTAGTGTTATCTCATACTGGGTTTAAACCAAAAAAAAAAAAAAAGTTATCCCTCAGTTTGTGGCCCATTTTGCTAGTAACTACCTACCTCATTCTATATTTGTGCTCCTAGGGCCACATTTTGCCCCATGTAATATGTTACCTTTTAGATTTTCCATAAGGCCATAGGTTCCCCCTCTTAAATATTTTAATCTAAATTTCTTGGGAGGGAATTTAGGATAGTGGTTTAAAGCTTGAGCTTCAGAGTCAGGATTTTGAGTCCAAGCACCTCCATCTGCTGGATGCTTGACTGCGGAAAAGTCGCTAAGCCTTTTTGAGGCTCAGCTGTTTCTCCTCCTGTTCAACAGGGATAACAGCATCTCCCTCACAGGACTGTTATGAAGCTGGAATGTGGGAACGTAGGTGAAGCCTTAGACAAGTACACAGAACATGGTCATTAGTGATAACTTTTATCACTGTATTCATCCAGATAATGATTCTGTCACATCTATTCATTCCCCCTCCTAAAAGGGTTAGAATGGATGATTTCCATATTTTTCCCCCCATCTCTAATCCCCTCTGGCTTTCTTAACATTTCATCACCCACAAGAGGCATCCAGGTTAACGTAGTGGCCACATAACAGACTTTGCACAGAGCTTGAATGGCAAGAGTAATTTTAATCCAAAATGTTCAAAGGCAAGTGGCCGAAGAAGTTCCCTCTTCTTCCATGCTATGTTTTTGACAAGATTTACTAAAACGTCCATGACCTTGAGAGGGGAAATCTTGACAGATTCTCTGTAGAATTTGTCAATTACTTTTGCCAGAGGTCAAAATTGATCACAAATACTGTGCCTTAGTAGTCTAACTTGGGCTTCCAAATGGTGATTAGGGGCTTGGATTTTTGTAGCAAATCGTGTTTCTCAGAACCTGAGGTTTCCAAGGTGACTGCATATGAAACTACAGGCATCATAATTGAAGTTTCCAGAGGAACTCTCTCTCTAGTCCTTCCCGTACTCTAACATCTTCAAACCATTACATTCTTCAAACTGAGAAATTCTTTCTAAAGTGAGATAGAAACTAAATCATTGATTTGAATATCAAAGAAGTGATGTACATTTCCACACTCACAGCCCTCATTAATGACAGTAATAACTTGCAAGTCTTCTCAATAAGACCTAACACTCTTAGAACATTAATGACCCGCGCAACTAACTTGACTCCATGTGTAACAGAGAGCCTGGCTGCCGATTATTTTACTTAAAAATGAAAATTAATAAATTCACAAATGTTATTTAAATTTCCCCTTTAAATGAAATTGCGAGCTTTGAGGCCCATAGGACAGTGTATTACAGCAGAAGGAGCACTGGACTAGGAGTAGATTCTTACTACCAGGTTTGCCACGCGGCCATGAGGACCCACTTTCCTGTATACAATAAGAAGACAGGAGGAGCAGTTGAAAGAGTGCCTCCTCCAGCCCTAAAATAGACCTCATTATAGATTTTTGAAGGTTAATAGCAAATGAGTGCATCGCATACCATATGATTATAATGCAACAGATCTCCCACGTTGCATCATGTGGTCATGATGATCTCTCTTCATCCTCAATGCTGACACTCAGTAGGCATACTAAAGAATACTCTGCATCTGTTTGTTTTTATGTTGTATGGGAAGCTCTATCTGTGGGGACCAAAACAGGCGAGCTACATAGCTCTAAGAAGGCTGAAAAGAGAAAACTAATGTCTCATATGTGAATAATAATTATACTCCATTCAAGTTTCATTTTGTAAAAGCTATTTAATAAAAACTTACAGCTAAAAATTATTATGTATTGACTATCTATTAGGGACTGTGCTAAGTAAAACAATTCTAGGAGGAAGTCATTATACTAGTATTTATGATCCTCATTTTATAAACAGGGAAAGTGAGGCTTGAGGACGTTAAGCCTAAGGACACACAGCTAAAAGGTGACAGCGGTGTGGATGTTCCAACCACAGCGATAGCAGCAGAACTCATACTTTTAAATGCTGCCCTACAACTGCCTCTATTTACTGAGAATGAGCAAACGTTAGAGTAATAGGACTAAGTTTTAGGGCTCTAGGGGAAAAGTAAATTATAATCAAATAAAACTTAGGATGTACCTTACCTGTGTTGAAAGACATTTTGGATACTGTCAATATATCCATTTAAAATGAAAGTAAACGGTTTCTATTTGACATTAATTGAAAATTTCTATTTTTGGTCCAGCCATGAAATAAATAATTTGGTTAATATCTAGACTACATACTTTGCAATTTTTCATAACCCATTTCAGAATCCTCTCTTAGTTCAAATGATAACATAGGAAGCCGGAAATAGTCTTTGAAAGCAATGTGGACAGAGGCCAGTCGTTCTGTTCTAGTTCAGAATGATTAGCTGGGAGCTTACATGTAAGCCAGCGGCTAAACAAACTGGAGGGCCTGTTTTGGGTGATTAGTGAATGTTTTATAATAATGATCACTATGCACTGAGAACCTGCTATGTTTTTGGACTTTCACATGGTCCAGGGAATCCTCAGTGTATCCTATACAGCACATGGGAGAATCCCTGTTGGACAGATGAGGTTCAGTAAGGTGGAGTGATTTGCCCAAGATCACCTAATTGCCAACTCACAGAGATGAGACTCAGGTAACTAGACTTGTCTGGCTTCAAAGTTTCCTCTCAAAACTTTCCATTGAATTATCATAGAAGATTAATACATTCCTGTGGGGCAAAGGACCCACTAAAAGGCCAGTGTTTCTTTGAAGTTTATTGTATTCAGCTTAAAGTTATATGACTGAGTGTTCTAGAGCATAAAATATCCTTTTTTAATGGAGAAAGAGTGATTTAATTTATCATTGGTCAAAGTGATTTCTACCTTAAAATCTTTAGTCAAAATATTCTCCAGGAAGATGTGTCAAGTTTGTCCTATGGCTTTCTGTATCCTAATTCAAGAAGCACAACACGGGACTCAAACAGAGTCAGTGAACACAGAACCTGGGGTCTGATATTCCACTCAGTAGCTGTGTGATCTTGGATAAGTGCTCACCTCTGAGCCTCAACTTGCTCATCTATAAAATAAAGGTAATGATGATTCTAATAGTCATCTTATACAGCTGTTATCCAAAAATGTATGGTTATATAGTGCTTAGCGCAGGTCTGGACTATTCTACCATGACACAGTTGTGAAAGGAAGAGAAGAAAAGCTCTCAGACATGGCTTGACTGTTGGAGATGGCAAATGAAAATTATTTAACTACTTCTCTTCTGCCATTGTCTTGCTGTTTCAGTTGGTTCCCTGTTAAAAGAGTGATTTCGTTTCAATCCGCAGATGGCTTTTTGAATGTTTTGCTCTTTATCTCAGTTTGTTGAAGCACTAAGTTTAGTGGCTCTAATCTATATAGTAGCTCACAACAGTCACAAAACTCTGGAAGTAGCTGTTGATCAGTTTTTACTCCAGAGCCTTTAGTTGGGGGAGTTCGAAGTCCTTTTTAGTTATGCCTATAGCTGGTGTTGAGATATTGCACATTTCTTTGTTCTTCATGTGCTTGTTAATTTTATCACATAGCAAATGGAAAGGGAGGAAAAAATGCCTGTGCCTACTACCCCTGCATTTACAATGTGATTGAATTCTCACCCTGGAACTCAGGATGTCTCCTTAAAAGATCAGAGTAGGAAGATGCTGATAGAGATGGTAATGATAATAATAGTATTATCTATAATATTCAGTGCTTTCTGTATTCCAAGAATTTGCTTAAAGCCTTAATGTGTATCATCCCATTTAATGCTTGCTACAACCCTGAGAGCTATGTCCTATCAGCATCTCCATTTAGCCCAAGTGACAGAACTCACAGCTCAGTCTCACTGTCTCTAAGGCCTTTGCTCCAACCCACTGTTAGAAACATTTCTGTTCATTCATGTGGGAGATTTTCATTTGAGGGATATAGAATAAACCAGGGTCTTGATGCAAGCAAATCATGGGAACAGTAAAGGCATGTGGCCATAAGAAGGTTTTGTCTTCAAAGGAAAGACCATGGTATAATTACATGCTATTCTTTACTCAGAGTCATAGCAAAATGAGTAAAACCTTCTCAGAAAAATCCAAGAATGATATATAGTATGTACTATATTTTGATGTAAAGCAAATTCTTTACATAGTGCAAATACCTCTGCTAACAATAGAGTTTATCAAGATTATTTATTACGAGGCATTAAAATAAATCTTTTTTTCAATTACTTTCTAATGAAATGTACCAATTACCTTTTGAATGGTGACATATGGCTGTAATGTATTCCAGTGGGGATAAATCTTGCTTATACAAGGTTTCAAGTGCTCCCTCCTGAACTACATTAATTACTGATGTAAACAAAAGATAGAGGATTATTATCACCTTTATTGATAAATCCTGAACCTCGTTGTAATATAGTTCTCTGGGTTAGATGACATTAATCATCAGGTAATTTCTAACAGTCATGGTGCAAATGTATTACAAAAGGGATGTTTCTGCAAGCCAGAAGCTGATTTTGGATCATGTTTATTAACATGGTTGAAGCCTGGGGTAACCAATGAAGAAGTCATGCAGCTGTTGTACACAGTGAAGTTGAAAAAATAATGCTCTCATGCAACTGGTTGGCTAACAAATGAATAACTACCACAGGAAAACATCAACCACTGTTTCAAAGAGCCTTATCTGAGGGCTGTTGATGAAGAAGAACTAGGCTGTCACCTGTGTCAAGCCTGTGACGTGGCTCCACCCCTTGCAATAACTTTGTCCTGAATGGGCAAGTATTTTAGTAAGGAATTGAGAGGGGAGACAGGAAATGAGAAGACTGGTTTCTGAGCAAAGGAAAAGCTACTGACCTTGGTGTTGAGACTGCTTCCTTCCCCATTCTATGATACCACGTCACCATGGGTAACTCTGGGATTTGCCATGAAGTCATTCTTCCTTGTTTCTGTTTATCTTTTGGTCTTTACCTATCTGCTATATGAGGATAATACTAGTACTGACCTCATGAGATTTGGGGGAGGATTAAGTAAGATATTGAATATAAGCCACTTAGTGCCTGGAACATTTGGATAGTTCAACATGTTAGCTATTTTATCATTGATGGATTCAAGCAATTTAATATTCATGAGATAGAGAAAACTTTTAGCTGTTCTTATCTACTCAAACTACTTCTGTATTTACATCAAAAGGAAACTTCTGTAAAAGATGGAAGGTGATTTATCAAGGGAAATACATTGATTATCTTCCCTGTTTGCCACTGTGATAGGTAATTTATACATATAATCTTATTTAGTCCATGACTTATATAATATTAGTGTTATTATTCCCATTTTATATATGAAGAAACTGAAACATAGAGAAAAAAGAGATTTACATTATGGAAGACACAAGCAAGCAGCAGAGATAGGATTCGAACCTAAATCTAACCTCACAGTTTGCATTCTTTCCAGTGTGCTTAAGAATTCAGCTTCTAGGATATACCTGAAAATGCCAATATTCTGACATTCTTTTGTCAACTTCTGCTGCATTTTTACCAACATTTTGAATCACTCTAAGAACCTGAGTGTTCTTGCGTTCTATGTCTTAAAGAATTGATCAGAAGATAGTATTGGTCTATCTACATTCTATCACATTGGTCTTTACCTGTATTTATCAAATATTGAACATTGTCTCTTCTACAGATATTTATTGAGGCCTAGCCATGTACTAGGCATTGTACTAAGTGCTGAGAATATAATAAAGTACTGTTTAAAAGATTCTATTACTATCCCTGTTTTGCATATGAGGAAACTGAAGCCCAGAAAGGTTAAGTAACTTGCCCACGTTCACACAGCTAGGTGGTAGTAAAAATTGAATTTGAACCCAAGCACGCTGGTTCTAAACTGGGTGCTCATTATACTGCCTTTCCTGGAGAAGACAAACGCGTAAACTGACAACTGAAATACTGCAGAAAGCATTTATTGTAAGAGAAGTAGAATGAGGTGGAAGATCTGAGCTGGGGGTAGGGGGTTAACTCACACTTGGGGAGGGAGGAAATTAGGAAAGTCTCCCAAGGAGAAAGTCACAGGAGAGGGAAAGTTGACTTCTCCAGGCAGAGTAAGCATAAGGAGTTTATTATGCATGGAGAATAGGGTGGAGGCGGGAAAGATAGGCTGAAGAAGTGAGAACAGGCCATCAGGACCTTGTAGACCAAGGAAAGGAGTGTGAAATCTGTCCTCTGAAGGGCATTAAACAGGGAGTGACATGGTAGGATTGTGTTTAGAGAGACCATCCGGCTAAAGGGTGGAGAAAATATTGTATGGGGTAGCAGGCAAGGCAGAAAGCAGTCAGGTAGGTTAGGGGGCTAATGTAGAGGGAGATGACATCTAGATCTATGTCTTTATGTTGCCATTTACTAACCTTGACAACGCAGGATGAGGAGCTGGGATGGGAGTGAGGTGGAGCTAAGGAGCAGATCTGTGGTACTTTCAGGAAAGATGAACATCTTAGTGGGCAGTTGTATTAGGGTGTAAGGTTCACCACCCTCATAATTATCGTGATAGGCAAGGTCTTTGAAAAAGAAATGAGATGTAATTATGTCTAAAATATTTCCGAGATTTTCAGAATTTTTAAACACAGCCATCTTCAAGATGGATTACATGAAGACAATAGATACAAAACAAGATCAAATAGTGACATAAATACAATGGAAAAGTATAAAATTCTTGGGAGATGACTTGAATTTGAAAAGAAAATCTTGAGATCCAGTACTGGATTTTATTAGATGCCAGGAAAGTGACAGTTAGTTAGAAAATATAGTAGACAGAAAACATAAGATTAATCATTAACCAAGGAGAAATATGGATGTACAAATTAATAACTATCAAGATAATTAAGTTATTGTAAGGCAGAAAGCTTTTTTTCTTCAAAGATTGGAAGACCATTAATTACATCGTGTTGCAGACATGTTAGTCAATTGGTCAGGCCTGCCTATGCCCTTTCTCAGAAATTCTGCTCCCACAACCTCTGCTGAGTAGAGAGTGGACTATGTGAAGATTCCCTGAACTGAGATGTTTGGACCAAGGGTGGGACACTTGGCTAAGATAGGTCAATAGGATTCTTTCTCCTGGGAACTTGGAATTGATTGTAGGACTAGCCAGTCTTTGTTGACCACTCTGACTAGGACTGGGGTGGCCATTTTGTTTCAGCTACGACAGAAGCAGGGAACACTCACCTGCAGAGAAAGGGAGAACTGCCTTACTGACAAATGCAGCCCAATTCCTAATTACAGAACCCATCAGGCCCAACTGCCTTTCGATTCTCTCTGATAGTCCTGTTTCTTTTTAATATATTTCCATAATTTGGCTGAAGTAGACTTGTTTCTTTATAACCAATTGATCCTGTACTAAGAAAGCTTTAATCAGATGCCCAAGTGGTTTTAAGACCATGTATTAATGAATCATAGAAGTTCAGTGTAGGGAGTGTCTAGCCAACCCTCACCTAAGATAGCCCAAGTCATTCTTGGTGTCACCATTCTATATTGTCTATCAACACCTCCATTATTGTATTTCTTCTTAGACATCCAAACTCAACATGCCCCCAATTTAACCATGGTATTTCCTCCCCATGTCTGGTCCTTTTATAGTGCTCGCTATCCCAGTGAGCAGCATCGCCACTCTTAGTTACTACCTAGGATTCATTCCTGATACTGCAGAAGTCCTGCAGGGCACTATCTGAAAGCCTGAGTAAAAATGAGCGCCCTGGCACATTAATCTTAAAGAAGTTATATTTTATTGTGATAAGCAAAGGACACAGTCTCAGTAAAGTTCATCGGGAGATCTCAAAATCTGGGGGATGTTTAAGAAGAGAGATTCTCAAGCCTCTCCAGATCCTCCTACAGGATGGGCTTGAGTTGGTAACTATGTGATTCTATCTGTTCAGGGTGAGGTCCCACTAGTTTGCAGAAAGCCCCCTTATACCTTTTAAAAATATCACTCTAAAACTCTAGCACAATTAGCTTATATATTAAAAAAAAATGCCTTTAGAAAGCCACTTCACCTGGATCAACATCCAATTATGATATTTTCCTATGCTACAGTTCTATCTTGCTTCCCTATCCAGAAGTTACATAACAGGGATCAGGCATCCCAAACGAGCATCACATTCACCTCTGTAACAATGCCCAATGCCTGGCCATGTGCAGAGGTTATCTCCCTTGTTAGATGACCGGCGTGTGCTACAGGTGGCAGGCCTTCTCAGGGATTACTATGGTCATCTTGCTCTCCCTTGCCTCCCAAATTCAAATCAACATGATACACATTGGTTTTACCTCCTAAATCTCTTTAAATCTGTCATGTTGTTTCTACACCCACTGCTATCACCCTGGTCCAAGTCACTGAAATCTTCCCTGTGGACCATTGTGTTCACCTTGGTTCCCTACAATCCATTCTCTACATTGCAATGAGAGTGATGTCTTCTAAATATAAACTAGATCATGTTATATACACACACACCTGGCTTAAAACACTTGAGAGGGTCCTAACTGCTTGTAGGCTAAAGATGGAAATTCCTTTTTTTGTGTGTGTGTGTGAGGAAGATCAGCCCTGAGCTAACATCCATGCCAATCCTCCTCTTTTTGCTGAGGAAGACCGGCCCTGAGCTAACATCTATTGCCAATCATCCTCTTTTGTTTTTTCCCCCCTTTTTCTCCCCAATGCCCCAGTAGATAGTTGTATGTCATAGTTGCACATCCTTCTAGTTGCTGTATGTGGGACACCGCCTCAGCATGGCCGGACAAGCGGTGTGTCAGTGTGCGCCCGGGATGCAAACCCAGGCCACCAGTAGTGGAGCGTGCGCACTTAACTGCTAAGCCACGGGGCCAGCCCCAAGATGGAAATCTTAACATGGCCTATAAATCTCTACATTATCTGGATTCTTCCTACCTCTCAAGTTTCATCTCTGACCTTAATCTTCCACACTGCCCTCCTTCACCACAGACTGTGCCCATCCATGCGCTCCTCTGCCAGGGACCTTCTCCTGCACATCCTTTAGAGCCCAACTCAGCGATCTTTCCTCAGAAGAGGCTTCCCTAATCATGTGGACTAGCGCAGGTTCCTCTTATTACATGGTCCATTACATGCTCTTGTAGCATCCTGAATCTTCCCTTCATAGTATTGGTAACTACTACAAGTTTACGTATATTTGTGGGATTATTTTTTTTCCCCTCACTAGAATATTACGTGCGAAAGGGGAGGGAATTTTTCCTGATTCTTTTGTTCACTACTATATCCCATTGGTAGGATGGTGCTAGCAACTTGTAGGACCATAAGTATTTGTTGAATGAGTAAGTGAAGGAATGCTCACTGTTGAAACTCTAACACTTAGCTCAATGATTGGAGTCTGCAGGCACTGAATAAATATATAATGGAAGAAGGATGTAGGGGACCAGGATTGAGATTACAGTTCAATGTGATGATTGTGATTGACTCTCTCCCTCATCTTGCCTCTCAATTTCAGATAATCATGGCATGCCTTCCTTTTCATTCCTTGTAGTAGTCCTGCAAGATATATCATTTAAAAATATAATTTCATCCAGCTCTAACCTTTCCATTAGATTTGACAGTGCTGGCATTAAAGGAGCTTTTAATCCTCTCTAAGCAAAAGGCTATTTGGAACTTCACTTCAAGTAGGTATATTCTCTTTCTTTAATGTTTAATTTACTAGCAGGTAAAGACTATGCAAAAAGCTTTTACTCCCAATGTGGATATATTTGAGATTCAGGGCCTGAATGAAAATTAAGTAGGCACAATGGAGGAAAGAAGATGGCTGGTTCCCTGCAAAGGGGGGATAGAATGTGTTTGTTCTGTGGGGCCCTAGAGGTTAATCAGAGAATCAGGGGTTAGAAGTAGAAGAGAGAGATTTAGTTTGTTGTAACATGAAACATTCCATAAATGGAAAGGGCTGCCTTGTGATGTGGTGACGCCTACAGCTGAGGTTGTTTATAAAGTCTGAATGGCTAGTTGTCAGGGAAGTTATAAAAATAATTCCAGAACTGGATGAAACGTTGGATAAGATGACCTCCAAGCTTCCTTCTCTGAGATTCTATATTTGGTATAAAGTACATGTTGCATTTTAAGCTTTGGAAGAGGTAGTAAAACACAGTATGATGAGGGGAGCTAAACAGCCACAGAAGAATTTATGGTGGTGAATTCTGAGTCTGTAGCCCAGGAACCAGAGGAAACCCAAAGTCCAGAGTAGTGGCTGTATAGATTTTATGACAACACTGTCATCAGGGCTTTGATCATGGTTTTGACAAGACAAAAATTATTAATGTGTGAGTGTTCACAGCTTTCCCTCCTGCCCATGCCTGTCCTAAAATAAACTTGGCCTGGCCTACTCAGATTCTCTTCTCTGTCCTGTTCTCTTTCCCCACAGATTTTGTCTTTGCTGTTTTTCTTTTCTTCCAGAACTTTCAGAACAGGGAGATACAACTTGAGAGGAATTTGATCTACCTAATAAAAACCAGACAAAGAGGGATGCAGAGAAGAATCAACCACCCTGTGGGCTTCAGTGTTGGCAGAGTGGGTTTGGAAACAGAGGTGTAGAATAGCTGCCTCGTGGGGAAGAACTGAGAGGAGAAGATGGGGTGACAATATGTGATGCCGTAGACTGTGAGACTGGTTCCCCATCAGGTTCTTTGAGAGATGTGAGTAAAGAATGGAATTCCTTCTCAATTACCCTTGCCCGTTGACTGTGATTCCACTCTAGGAATAAACTATAGTGCATTCAAGGCTTATAAAGATTATACAGGCATTCTAGAAATAATAATCAATTGCTTCTGTGATTGATCACTCCTATTTTTCAGGTGTCTACTACTTTTATGATCAATGGCTCCTGTTCTTCAGGAGTCTAGTATGGGAGATACTAGAATCAAAACAGAAAGCGATAGTCTTCCATTTCTTTGCTAAGGACCTTGCTTCCTATTTCACCAAGAAAAAATACAGCAATCACAAGAGAACCTCCATACATTCCCACACCCACCACCCTGCACCCGTATTTTTTTTTCCCTCCTTTCACTGTGCATGGACTCTTCATGCTCCCAGGGTTGAACCCTGCACTTATATTCTAGATCTTCTCTCCTCTACTCGGTGTCATCACTTTCCTTTCTCACATCATCTCTGTTGATCCCAAATACCCCTCCAACTACTGCCTGATTTCTCTCCCTTTGATATCAAAACTCCTTCAAATATTTGATTACTTTTGCTCTCTCCATTTCCATCATGGAGACAAACACAATAGTCCAGTATCAGTCTCACTCATCAATCTCTGAGCAGTATTTGACACTGTTCCTCACTCCGTCCTACTTGAAACTTACAATGCTTGGCTTCTGGGACAGCTCTCTCTCTCAATTCTTAACTCACTGACAGTCCCTCCTCATCTCCCCGACCTCAATCAACACTCACTACCCAGGTGATTTTAACCAGTTTTCTGGCCTAGTTACCATCTCTACATGGATGACTGCCACATTAACATCTGTCCAGGCTCTGCCCTGAACTCTAGACTTGTGTATCTAACTGCCTACTGGATTTCTCCATCTGGATATCCATAGGCATCTCAAACTTAACATTCAACCTGAACTCCTGATTTATGCTCCCGCAGGCCCTATGCCCATTCCCCATGTCTGTTGATTACAACCTCATTTTTCCTGTTACTCAGGCCAAAACCATTGGGGTTATCACTGATTCCTTTCTTTCTCTCACACTCACACACTAATATGTCAGGAAATGCTGCTGTCTCTGGTTTCAATATCTATTTGGAATCTAAGCACTTCTCAAAACATCTAGGGCCACCACTCTGGCCCAGCCACCATCTTATCTTCCCTGGATTTTGCAAAAGCCTCTTTAACTGGTCTCCTTGCTTTCCTCTCTGCCCTTCAGTCTTTTCTCCTCACAGAAGCCAACATTTTTTAAAGATGCCACATCTAGGCCAAAGCAATTCTTGGAATGCAGGCCTTATGAGCAAAAGTTCCCTTTGAGTGAATCAGAAAATAAACCTTTCTTTAGGAGAATGCACTTTTGGGTCAGAGTGCAGGTCTTAAGGAGAACACACCCTCTGCTGGATACCCATCGATTCTTAGCAGCTCTGATTTCACTGCTTGGCTCAAAACCCAGAAGTGGTAACCATGTCAGCCACGGTAAAAGCTCCAGTCTTCACAATTATCCAGAACGCCTTACAGCACCTAGCCCCTTGCTGCCTGCCCACCCTCCTCCCTGAATATTCTTCCCTTTGCTGACTCTGTTTTAGCTACATCAATTACCTTGCTGTTTCCTGAACACACAAAGCCTGCTCCACTCAGGGCCTTTGTATTCACAGCTTCCTCTGCTTGGAACACACTGCCCCAAATACACACAAGGCTCACTCCCTTGCTTCCTTCAGGCACCTGCTCAAAGTGTCAGCAGATCTTCCTGGAGATCTTCCTGGACCACCATTGTGCTCACCCTCCTGTTTATCCCACTATTTTTCCTTCCTAGTATTTACCTGACATTCGTTCATTAGTTCACGGTCTACAACTTCTACTTGCCACATGACATTCAATAAGTATGTGTTGAATTAATGCTCAGCGACTATTCGCTGAAAGGCTTTGATAAAAAGTAATGGATACAAATGTGGTATCTCAAAGTTGTGCCTCTCCTCATTCCCTCTCACAGAGAAGTTAGGGGTGGAGCTTCTGGGATTACCAAGAAAGGAACCAAAACTTTTGGAATCAGTGCGGCTGGAGCAGTAACACATCTGGAGCCCTCCGCCCCACCCCCGCGCGTTAGAATGTGTTTCTCTCTGGGTAGGACTCCAGAAAAAAGCGATCAAAGGTAACCTTTTAGTTCAGAGGTTAATAGGGATCCTTGTGACCCAAGCGTAATCCAGTTCTGTTTATTAAAGCCTAATTTGGGGACAAAAATTTATAGCCAGCCATAAAGTGTTACTGTGACTGCCCTTGTCCTCTGTGCCTAGGGCCTATGCTAAAAGGGCCTCCTCATTGGATGCATGTATCTATCCATTCTTTCCTCTCCCCTCCATCCACCGTTCCCTTAGAGACATCATGGGGAGAGCTGTGACTAGTGGATGTTCCCAGAACTCTCCTTTCGTAGTATGACACCTATTTAAAATCCTGGGTCCTGGCTATTTCTTCGTATCCTGACACTACTAAAAGTTTTGACTGTCAAGAATAATGCCATTTACCACTGACTGGGCATTTAAGTACTGCACTCTACGTGCTCTGTGTTCACTCATACGTAATTATTAAGGGCATACAGTGTGCTAGATTCAACAGGTAGCAATATTAGACTGAATCCTGCCCTCATACAGGTTACAGTCTATGATGGTTAATTTTATGTCAGCTTGGTTAGGCCACAGTACCTAGATATTTAGTCAAATATTATTCTTGATGTTTCTGTGAAGGTATTTTTTAGATGATGTTAACAGATCAGTAGACTCTAAGTAAAGTAGGTTACCCTCTACAACATGGGCCTAATCCAATCAGACAAAGGCCTTAATAGAAAAAGGCTGACCTTCCTGGAAGAAGAGGAAGTTCTGCCAGCAGACAGCCTTTGGACCCAAACTGCCACTCTTCCCTAGGTCTCCTGCCTGCTGGCCTACTCTGCAGATTTTGAACCTACCAAGCCTCCACAACTGCATGAACCAATTCTCAAAAATAAATCCCTTTCTATATATGCATACATATTCTGTTGCCTCTGCTTCTCTGGGGAGCCCCAACTCATACACAGTCTAACGGGAAAGGTATACATTATTAAAAAGTCGCAATTGTCAATGAAAAATTACAATAGCAAATCCTACTAAAGAGAAGTGTTTGGGGTTAAAGTCTAAATTAGGGAGATTTGCCCTAGTTTTGGAAGTCAGAGATGGTTTCCCTAAAGGAGTGGCCCTTGAGTTGTGATGTCAAGGGTAAGGGGGCATCAGGAGGTGAAGGAGGGGCAGAAAAGAACATTACAGGCAGAGGAAAGAGTTTGTGAAAAGACTTGTGGCCTTTATCCCTTTAATCTTGCAATTGTAGATAGATACTATTATTATCCCTATCTTACAGATGAGAAAACCAAAGCATACGAGGTGAAATACCTTGTCCAAAGCCACATAGCTAGGATGGCAGAGTTGGGATTGGGGACCGACATTGGACTCCAAGCCTGTGCTCCTAGCCATCAAGCTGTAGTGCCCCATTCAGATTTGGGAGAATTAGGGAAACAGTCACATTGTACTATTTTCTGACTCTTCTGCTACTAATGGACTCAGATTGAATGGTTGCTTTATTTTCAATTCATCCACTTATTATTCATGTCTACTATGTACATAAATACACTGGCCTTGTGCCGAAAGTTGGGAGTTCAGAGACGAACATGACGTGGAATCTAGAGAAGCTCAGCCTAATGAAGGAGACAGACATGTTTGTATCACAATGCAGCTTGCACAGACAGTAACCGCATTTGCAGGAGGCATGGGGAAGGCATCACAGAGAAAGTGCTTTTTTCCCTTTGAGGAAGATCAGCACTGAGCTAACATCTGTTGCCAATCCTCCTCTTTTTTGCTGAGGAAGATTGGCTCTGGGCTAACATCCGTGCCCATCTTGCTCTACTTTATATGGGACACCGCCACAGCGTGGCTTGATGAGTAGCGTGCAGGTCCGTGCTCAGGATCCAAACCTGCAAACCCCTGGCCACTGGAGAGGAGCACGTGAACTTAACCACTATGCCACCAGGCCAGCCTCACAGAGAAAGTGCTTTCTGAGCTGCACTTTGAAGGATGCTGTTTTAATTGTACCTGAGATTTGTTTGAATCAGGTATGGTAAGACACACAGACATGGAAACAGGCTGTCATGAAGGAAGACGTTTGTTATCCTCACAGATCCTTAGAATCGTGAGGCGTGACATGCTACACAGGAGCCACAGGGGAAAGCATCAGGGTCAGTCAGGAGGCAGAGGGAGAGAGGAGAAAACATGGGCAAGAGCTTTTCTCGTGGTTTCCATGGGAAGGAATGGGCAAGACACGGTAGGCTTGGCCAGTTTGAATCATTTCAGCAGGCTCTGGGGTAAAGGAGCTGTCTCTAGTTGTCTAGTACCTGGCCCTGGGGTGATTAGAGCAGGAAATAGTGGTCCAGAATGTGAGAGTCTGGCAAAACAGGTGGGAGGGGGTGGGGTATGGACTCTGGATTGGTTGGTTTGCATATGAAAGTTGTGCTTGCAGGCAGGTGAGCTGTGTGCTATCCCTAGGAATTAGCTAACCCTGGGAGGGATAGTCCCTCCCAGCAAGGCCTCTCAATGTTGAAGCATCAGAATACAGAAAAATAAAGACAAGGCTAATATAGATGCAAAGGAATTTATCTGGAAGAGATGAGACCAGGCACTGTAAAGAGCCACCGAGACATAAAGGACCCTGGCGGGTTTGGGGAATGACAGAGTATGATGTAGGTGGAGCATAGTATTCATGAGGTTGGGTTGAAGTTGGAATTGGAGTAAAGTACCTTGATGAGGAACCTAGATTTTTATCTCCAAGCAATAAGGCACCATTAAAGGCTGCGTGATTACACATATTGGTTAAGAGGCAGTGTGTCTTTGAGGGATCCCATATAAAGGGACCCGCTGAAAACCAGTCTAGCTTTTCCGAGCATTGCTTTAAGCAGAACTCCTTTGAACTATGTATTTGCTCTCAACATGATGCCCAGGTAAATGCTTTAGATGTTTTCCTTTTTAAAATATTCAATTTATTAATTTCACACATGAGGAGAAATCATATGAAATCTCATTACATAATTAGCCAAACCACAAATACATTTTCAGAAACAAAGATGACTCATGTTGTTTCCTCATTAAACCTTGAAAGGTTTAATTAAAAAGCATAATTTGAAGAAAACTAGTTTAGGAGAAATTGGGGCTTAGCTTCCTGAATGTGTGCACACAGCTTCCCTGTTCCACATCCATCCAGGGTGAAGGAAGGAGCTGCGTGAACAACACAAACAGCCCTTAGCGGAGGGAGGGATGGGCTGTGTTTTCCTCACGCATGACACGCTGCCTCAGAGACAACAAGGGAATTGGGTAATGGTAAGGAGCAGACTTTTAAGGAAACAACTAAAACATTCTACAACTTTAGTGCACTAGACGCAGAGAACAAACCGGCAGACTGGCCACCCAGAAAAATAAAGAAAACAGTGGAACATGTATAGAACACTTCCTCTTTGTCAGCACTGTGCTGGCCACTTTGCATTAATACTGCAGTGATTCCTCACAACCACTCTGTGAAATAGGTGGTATTATTCCCATTTTTCAGATAGGAAAACTGAGGCCTAGAGGTGAGAGGCAGAGCTAAGGCATTGTCTGACTTCAGGGCTGTGTCTATCACATTCCAGTTCCCTCTGGAAATCAGTAAGAAGCCAGTAAGCCCTGGAGAAGAAAACCTGCATTTGAATCCTAACTATGAGACTTCAAGCCTTAGCTTCCCCTCCATAAAAAGGAAATAATAAGACCTTGGAAAGTAGTTGTGAGGTTTGAATAAAACAATGTAAGTGAGTCTGACAGGGGTAAGCATACCAGAGATATCAGTTGTTGTAAATACTTCTACTACCAGTACTGTCATCCTCAGCATCAGACAAGGTTAGAGGGTCTCAGCCGAATTTTATGTCAGGGTATTTAGGAGCACTATGGGGTAGCTTAGAGGCCAATCAGAATGGAAGAGAATTAAGATATTGAGGCTATGCTGCAAATTTTTCTAGTTAAAGACAGTATATTGAAGAAATTATATTTAGAACAAACATTGTTTTCTTATAAACAATGTTGTCAGTGCCCTACTTAAAACCATGCACAGGCTTCCTAAATGCACTTAAGAATTAGTTTTAAAATCTTTACCTTGGCTGCCTATGAGGACCTGCAGGATTTGGCCCGCCTACCTCATCTTGTACTACTCTTTCTTTGCTAAGGACATCTTGGCACAGGCCACCCTTCTGTTTCTCAGATGAGTACTCAATTTATGCCAGGCACTGTGCTAAGCCCCGATATGAAGATTATCTCATTTAATCCTCACAACAGCCTTATGAGGTGGGTACTAGTGTTATCTGTGCTTTACAGTTGTGGAAATTGAAGCCCTGATAGGTTAACTAACTGGCCTAAGACAACATGGTTAATAAGTGGCCAGAACCGTAATTCAAACCCGGAAACATGTACCACAGTCCAAACTCTTAAACTTTACACTCTATAGCATCCCCCAAGTTTGACCTTGTCTGGCTCTCATAGCCATTCCAAGTAAACGTTTGTTGAATGGGGCTAGATTAATGATGAAGTGGCAACACGGATTAGTTACTCAGAATTGGAAGAAGCCAATGTGATGAGCAAGCCAAGTCTGACCCATAAAGGAGACAATTTGTAAATCCTAAATATGCAAGCGTGACAAGTCCACCTCTTTTTTCAGTTGTCTCCTGCATAATCCTCACCGAGTTTGAAGTCTGACTTCACCAACCAAATTGCCCTTTGCTGATGAGCTTCTACCAGCCTTAAAGGCTATGATCTCCTGTCCTTTCCATTTATTCTAGAGTCAGTCAATTTATGATTCCATTGAATTTAATCATTATTCATCTTATCTATTTCCTACCTTCCCCTTCCCATTATTATTTCTTAATTAATTTTAGGTCTAAGACAAGTGGCAGGCAATCTGATGACTGACCAGACACGTTAGAAAGAATATAACGTGCTTTTTGCAGGCTTACTACCATGAAGGTTGAGTGGCTGTGCACCAAATGTCAACTTTCACAGCTCACTGAGCTCTTTCCTGGGCCTGTCAAGAGTGAACTATGAGAAATACAATCTCTTTTTCTCTAGTCAGCAGTAGAAGAGCATAGACGTTCAGCTCCAAGTATTCATGGATGTATATCTAGTTCTCACAAGCTTAACACCAATGATCTGAGATGAACTTAGACAAAGAAGTTCATCCAGTTTTTGGTAAAGAAAAACAAATGATTTATTGAAAGGATGCACATTCTTCATCAGAGATTTGTGTTCTGAATGGCTTGTTTTAAAAAAACAAAGATATGTTTCAAGCAAACATCTGGAAAGTCTACTTGATATAGTTAGTAAAAACAGATAGGAAAACCCCTTGAAGTAAATCTCACTAGATTAATACATACAGTCGATTCTCATTATTCATGATAGCTAGGTTCTATAAAGTCACTGTGAACACTGAAATAGCAAATACTGAACCACTGCTCTTAGGAGAAATACAAGTTGGGTTCCTGTAAACCTCTAGTCATAACACTTTTGTCAACTGATGGATACATAACCTTGTTTTATGTTTAAAGACACCTTATTTAACATGAAGCTCATCGAACATATATTTTGTCTCTAAGGCACATCAGTTTTTTTGTGCTTAGGAACACTAGACAGCCTTTTAACACTATGCTTAGGGGCCATCTTAAACAGCAAAATCACTTTAAAAAGGTGGTAGTAAACAGAGCACAAAAAGGACACTTGTTTACAGCATGAGAGCTGAAACAATAAGGCAGAGAGTCACCTTATTCGACCTCAGCTGAGAACATCACATTGAGCGACTCACATTTTTTGCCACTGCTCATGTCCATGAATGACCATGAAAACAGCAGTAAGTATTCATTTTTGAGTTACAAATAAATTTTAATTAGTAGGCAAATTCACAAAAATGGGATCCAAGAATAATGAGGATCAACTGTAAATATTAATCTCAATCTTTCAGTTTGAGATTCCTTTCATGTATGTTGGCGTGAAGAAGTAACTGGAACATTTATTTGACACGATTTGGGACCCACACCCTGATCCCCCAGCACAATTATTTAGCTCCTTGAGCTAGTGTGGGATTGGTGAAGGGATTAGGATCAAGTAGCTCAAAGGTAGGGCCAGCATGTGATGTACATCCTCCTGCTTAGTTGAGAAAATACTAGAAGTTGGTTAAGGTAGCCAAGTGGTAGTGGACATTTTAGGGAGTCTCTCCTAGCTCACAATGGTCCTCTTTAACTGCCTGGTGACCCCTAACCACAGCAGCCGAGGCTGTATTCATATATTCATTCAGTCAACAGTGATTGAGTATCTCCTGAGTGGGGGCAAAGTCTGGAAGACGGGAATATAGAAGTGATCAAGCTCCCCGTGAAACTTACATTCAAATTTGAAGAGTAGATAATAAACAAGTAAACAAGTAAGACAGTTTCCCATTATTTTAAGTGCTATGAAGGAAATAGACGACAGAGAGCAACTGAGTGGAAAACTAGGCTATTCTGGAAAAAGGTTTGGGAACGCCTATTTGAAGGAGCCCATGAAAGGGCATGCCAGCCCAAGAGAAGAGCACATGCAAAAGCAGGCAGGAGCACAAATGCTTGGTGTGTACCATGAAGACATCGGCTCATTCTGCCATGTGGACTGAGGAGCAGGGATAGCAGACGGAGAGGGAGCGGAGAAGAGCCCAGACCTCGGCTCTAGTGTTTCCCAAGAAATTGCATTCTGGTCCTTGGATTCTGTGACAAACCCAGTAACCTTACAATATTCTATTATTTTTTTCTTAATCTGAGTCTGTCTGGTTTCCAATATTTGCATTCAACGCTTTCTACCTAATAGGAAAGTTGATCGGAATAGGTAAGTGGAACACTACCTTGGCTGGGAAAATAAACTTTAATTTATCAAACGAGTTAATAAACTAATGCCTATCTTATCTGACTCCCATAACACTCTCACATATCAACAGCTCATCTTAAATGTTTCTTAAAGATCTGCCAAGCCTGCAGTGTTACCCCCTCCTGCAACAACTGGCCAGATTATTAGGCTATCACACCTCCGCAGAGATACATATTTATGATGTATTTCACTTCGGGGAGTTTCGGGAAGGCATTAAAATATAAAACCTGATAAAAAAAAAAAATGCATGTACTGGATTAAAGCTAAAGTAGTAGCTCCCAGGGATCTCTCACCAAGCACAGCCAGGTCAGAGCCTGGGGACAACCTTTCCCTGAAGTAACAGCAAGAAGTAAAGTATAGCAATTACCACTTCTAACAGAGAGGGTCATCCTCTGGCAAAATATGATGGATTAAAAAGTACTTAGGTTGATGCTGATGGCTACCAGAGCTGCTTGCATCAAAAAGTTATTTTTTTGCCCCCCAACTTCATTTTCACTCTTATCTCTGCCTGCTCTGTGAGGGAGATATTGAAAGATACATTTGTAGGAACTTAATGTTAACGTGGCAGGAAGCCATCCATGCTGCCTTAGCAATGTTTCCCAAAGTAGGACATTGTAGAATTCCACCTCTATGGGGCAAACACTGTAAAGCATCCCAGAATATTGCTCTGGGTTTGTAAAGTGAAGGTACTTTTTGAAGTACCTGATGTAACCAACTGATATTGCCCCCAGGCCAATAAAAAATTGTTTTCTCAGAGAGGCATACCTTGGCTTATTTTTCTAATGGTGTTAGACTTGGCAGTGGCATCCAAGCATTCACTGAGAATTTCCAGAGCATGTATTCTCCATTAAGACTTGGTCCATATAGAAATACATGCATCTTTGGAAATTTTCTTTTAAACCTCCTGGCTTCATCTACCACAGCTCTTGAAGCCAGTGAGAGAGAGCTGGAGAGAAGAATCTCCATATTGCAGGCACTTCTTATTCATCAGGCCTAGACTACCTCCTATAATCTTTAGTGGAAAAGACTAATAAGGAAATGGGAGCTTACAAAGCAAGAGCACTATCCCAAGATCTCACAGCTGCAATGCTCCCCGAGGGCTTTAAGCCTACAAAACCTGGATCCTTTCTCCATGCTTCTCAAACTCTTTGATCAAACGTCCCTGATGGCTGGGGGACTGTGATGTTGGAGTTTAGAGATGTAATCTGCTTTTCATGCTGATTCCCTTCCCAACTCTCCAGAATAGGGGGCAAATAATATAAGTGGGAGGAAGTTTCAATTGCCCCATCCTAAGCCCATAAGACAGATCACCAAGAGAATGAATTTCTGTTTTTTCCAAACCCAACTTTCTTGCGTGGCAGTGTTGCTCATAAGTAAAAAAGCAGAGAAACAATAGGTGTGCAAGAATGTAATTCATTGTTTATACAAGTCGTAGCTCAGGGGAAGAAAAAACCAGTTCCCCAGAAGCTTTCAAGTGTACACGATCATTTCAATCCTTTTCATATTGCTCTGGATTGTCCCCCAAGACCTCAATCTTTTCAATCTTTGTCTCCAGCACAAAATCCTTTCCCCCTGCTCCTTTCTGGATTTTCTCCCAAGGTAGTGCCGATGAAGCTTCAGGTTACTCTAATTGCTGTGTACTTTATAGGCTTGTAGATTCTTTCACTACAATATTGTTTGCCTGGAGAGGATGTTTATTACCAGGTGAATGAGGGAAGGGAGGAGGTAGGAACAACTCAACCTCGTTGAAACACTCTGCGCTTTCTGATCAAAAACTGCGAAGTATATTTGCGGCTAGCTGATTCTGTGCTCACAGTGGAAATACTCTGCAATTTCATGCTCTTGCTATTGTTTTTGTTACCACATGGTCTTGGTGACCTCTGCATATTGTCCCAAATTAGAGACATCCCCGATTCAATACCTACTAACCTACTCTGACAACATTCCCAGCTGCTCAATTCTGTTCGTTCAAAAACAAGCAATAAATGTGTTTGAAGACCAATGCTTTATCCTGCAAATTCATGCAAATTTGGCATCCACTCCTGAATACATCTATTTATATATTTGTCATGTGTGTGTATCCAGTTGCTGAAATCTTCAAGTAAGGTTGATGTTCTAGAAGATGAGTCCTGTATATATTCTGAAGCTTGTTTTACCACTTTGCACTCTGCTTCATAAGCTGAAGAAGGGGAAACCCAGCAAACACGATGCTGTCTTTCATCTTGACCAAAACTAGGATAAAACAAAACATAAAACTGGACTTTTTGAAAAGTCCTTTCAGATCACCTATCCAGCAGTGCCAAAAAATTTAGTCATGCACATTCTGCCTCTCCTATCATTTACTTATTATTTTTTAAAATGAATACTTAAATTTTAAAAGGCAACTCTGTTCCACTACCACAAATAGGAAATCAATATTCCTTATCCCAAAGATAACTAAAGAATTAATACAATAAAAACACAACATTTTATCTGAAACTATTATATACCACAAAGTTCTGAATTCAAGGTCTCGTTTCTTTAAAAAGTAGGAATAACACAAAGTAACCCTAAAACTAGCACCAACAATACGTTATCCTTGTCTTAATCAGGATGGTAGAGTTGAAAAGGGAATGGCTCTGTCACTCTATTATTGAACATACCACCTAACGTCATCTCCAGTGATACTGGTGGTATGCTCTCTACACTTTGGGAAACACTGACATAGTCCAATCTCTTCTACTGTCAAAGAAAACACAGCTCAGAAAAATGAAGTGAATTATTTATTAATGACACAGACAAATTTAGAACCTCTTTTCGACCCTTAATTAATTAAGGGTCGAATTAATTAATTAAGTGCTTTTTCACGTACACAACTACTCTCATCTGGAAAAAAAGAAAATGACATTTAAAGGTTATTTTTTAGTCTCCCTGTTATGACTGTTTACCATTATTGATTCAATCTATATCATTAATGGCTTGTCCAATAATCTAGCTCAGAATTCTTCTCATGTTAAGATTATCTCTAAAAGGAAAGGAATAATTGTTTATTGCAAAAGATAAATATAAGCTAATATTCATAAACAAAGAATAAACATTTCACATTCACTGAGTTGTATTCTTTTGGATTCTTCATTTGATTATGTTCATTTTGGTTGTGTTATTTTGTGTTAGTTCAAGAACCTGTTATCTAGAATAACCATGAAACTTTTCTTGTTAAAAGAGAAAAGATGGGGCCTTATTGTAAGATCTGATAATGGACTAAAATAAGTAAAATTTGAGTACATTCAAGCACTCTCTACTGAGAGTAATAATTACAATAAATGAAGAGGATGTGAGTCTAAAGAAATTATTTTAGTGAATAGAATAGGCATGAAACCAGATGTGTTCCATGACACGCTGGTTGGCATAGATTTACAATATACAGCTATGTGTCACTTAACCATGGGATACGTTCTGAGAAATGCGTCCTTAGGTGATTTTGTTGTTGTGTGCACATCACAGAGTGTACTTACACAAACCTAGATGGTATAGCCTACTACACACATAGGCTATATGATACTAATCTTATGGGACCATAGTTGTATATGTGGTCCGTCATTGACCGAACCGTTACTATGTGGCGCATGACTGTACTCTTAAATACCACCCTAGTCTGCAGACAGGAATAGATGGAAAGATCAAAGAAAACAAATATCAATTTTCATACAAAAATGTCTGGTCTTTGATAAAAAGATGCTGTACCAAGAGCCCAAAGTTTTTGTTTTTTTAATCTATTACTACATACATATTTTTATATATGTATCTGTGATAGAATAATATCTTGATATAATAATGATTGTGCTTTTTTGGAGCACATGCTACTTTATGTTATTCTGTAACCCTTCTCCCTATTCAGGTAACAGGTAGAGTATTCTACACAAACTACTTCAAGTAAGGAATAACACAGCAGTATGCAGGCAATAAGACAGTCATGTTCTTGTCTTTTGGATTTCAAAAGGCTAGATCAGGGTATAAACAATGGGTTCTTAAAGACCAGTTGAAGAGTCAAAGTAACATATCACCAGACTGAATAAACAATCTTTTGGATGAAGGAAGAAAGGGGTAAGTCACAAGAGAACAAGAAAGTTTAGACAATGAGGAATTCCTGAGAATGGGCTCAAGAGTCTATTTTATGTCTCAGAAAAGTCCTAGTACAGGGAGGGGCAGACCGTTGAAACCTCCAGGTAAATCTGGGAAATCTGAGAGCAGACAGAACATGTACGCTCATCCTCTTGCCAGGAAAGTCTGGCAAAGTGTCAATAACCCAAGAAAAAGTGGTTACCTGAGGGATCCAACAGACAGATGGAGGGCATTTCTGTGTGCTTCTGAGCATGGCACAGCAAGGAGCAAAATGTTTTCTCCCACCTAAGGGTAGCAGGAATGTGATATAGAGAATGGACAGAGTGCAGGGTCTTATTGTCAGGATTAGAGGGATGCAGCAATATCCTGCCACAACCAATGACCGAGGACCAAGAGAAATAAAGGCATCTTGGCAGATGTCAGCGTAGGTGGAGAATGACAAGGGCTCCACTGCCACTACCCAAAAGCCTTTTCATTATATTAGTATTCCCACCATAATTGAGCCATATAACCAGAGTGAGAAGGGTAGACAATAGTGATATCCTGAATTAAATAATAGAATTATGCAATCTAGAAGAATCAGTGTTCTATATAAACGAAAAAAATAGTTTTTTTATCCCAGTTTGGAAATTGTACCTGCTACAAATACATATAATTTGAGATTATACACCCAGAAAATAGATAATACACTATCCTACTGTATCCCATATAGAAATGGGAGAAAAATAAGTGTTTAAATATATCCTTCAAGTGACTTTTACTTTAGAATTTCTGACAAAATTGAATATGATTGCACCAGGTTGATTGGGGTATTTTAGTAAACATATTTGAACTCACCATGAATAAGAACAAGGTACTACAAAATAGTGGTGAAGGGTAAGATCTAAGTCATATCACTATTAAAGGACAGGCTAAGACACAAAATCAAATATTAGAGTTCTTTAAAGTAAAGTAATAAGGGACTATTCAACACCTGTGATCACGGAGTCATGACAAACAAACTCATCTTCTTTGAAAGGTATGCAATGTCTATGCAGAATCAATGCAAGCTAGTCACATACAGCTCCTTGCCAGTACTCAAAATAGTGAGTTCTTCCTAATTAGTACAGGCTATATCTCTCTGACCTTCAGGTGGGAGGGGCTAACAAGGCTCTCTGTTTCTAAATCAAAAGGGTAATCACATTTAAGCTGATACAATATCCTTTTAAATCTTTGGATTTGTATCTGTGGGTTTAGGCTAAGTTATGCTGGACCCGGAACAGCATAAGGACCCAGAATTTCCATAGCTTACAAAAACAATTTGCTGATATTACGGCAGAAGGGAAGAGAGAAAATGGCAGAACAAAGCAATGGCTCTTAAAGTTTCTGCTTGAAAGTGGCATGTGTCACTTCTACTCACACTTCATTGGTCAAAGTAAATCACATGATTCCTGACACGAGCAGGGCATATAAATCTCCTCTACAGAAAGGTAGTAAATATCTTTTACAATAGTACAATTTACCATACATATTCTTATTTCTACTATCACAAGTAAATTTCTTTAGCAACCTACCTACAAAATTATTGTAATAAGAAATGGTTTGGTTTATAAATTAGAACTTTAACTTGTGAGAAAAGAAGTACCAACTTTGATTAACTATCACATTAAGGATGCCTGTAACAGCATTTGATATGTAGAAGTTTTTGATAAAAGTTTGCTGAATCATTACGATGCATGCATTATTATAATAATCACAGACCTTCAAAGAAGAGCTAAAATGTCATTTCTCTTCTTCCAGTCTGTCTCATACTTTCACATCAGATTTGGTTACATGAGTTGATGTTAGTAGAGAGAAAAGAGCGTGTTTCTGAGGCTAGTACTTCAGAATTTTTTTAACCTAGGTAACTTACCACCAGGTGAATGGTAATACATTGAAGGCATCTACCGATATTGTTAGCTGTACTAAAAAAAATAAAATGCAAGAAAATGTGCAGCTAAGCAGTCACTGTATTTTAATAATGTTATGCCATCTAGACCAACATTTAAAGCAATATAAATAGGAAGATATTGTTGCAATCTTGTCAATCATTGTTTGATACTGCTTTACTAACAGATTTCAGTAACCTATTTTCTTATTTTACTATAAGTATTTCGTAATTTCAAGAAATGTTCATGCAGTTTCTATATTTGAACATTTTTAATTAAAAAAAAGACCTTTAGGTAGACAATAGACATCTGTTTTTGCATGTCCCCCACTCATCTAGTTGCAGTAACCAGAAGTTCTTTGGGGATCCATCCCTTCTATATATTCAGGCAATAGGGTTTGGATGAATCGACCTTTACCTCCAATTCCAGGAAGAGCCACACGACCCATCCCTGGCCAATCTGAGCATTGTACCCCCTTGGCTACCTATTACTGGTTCAGGAATAAGCATGTGATCCAAGTCAGGCTGTTAAGGTTTAATTTCGGGATTTTTATTGGAACTGCTGAGAAGCTGGTATTTCTTTTTTTGTCTTCTGGAGTGAATTAAAAGATGGGATGGAGCCTGGGAAGCATCTTGACAGAACTATGCAAGAGCTTTCCAGGGAATGAAACCCACACAAGGGAAAACAGAACTCAGAAATGGAAGGAGTAAAGTGGAGTTTCGGTTACATCATTTTAGTGTCTGGATCCAGAAATGTCTGAAGCATATTTCCCCTTGGACTTTTTAGTTATGTGAGCCAATCAATACCATCACCCAATCCTTTTAAAAGTCTGCTTGATTTAGGCATTCTTTCACTTGCAACTAAAGTTGTTACTAATAAACTTGTCCATATTGTAGACATAATTCATTCCTCCCTCAGTGGTAAATGATAATGATCCAAGAAGAGTTGGTGGGTCAGAGTCATAGGGTACCATATCATTCCATATAAATTGCAAAAGCAGTACAAAGCCATGGTTTGTGAAGACCTGGCTGTCTGTGAGGCACTAATGGTGGGAAAAGATTATAAAAACCACGTTGGCATGAATTTTCTCTCATCCTTATCTCATTATTTTATATTCCTTTGCTCCTGTGCTTCATTATACTGAGAGTTCCCTATTTGCGTATCCTCAAGATCCAACACTGTACCTGGCACAAATTAAGTATGTAATAAACGGTTGAACAAAGGAATGTATGAATATTCCTTATTAAAATTTGTTGCCTAGCATAGTATAAAATGTGATTAAAATTGAATCCTTTTATTTCAATGTTTTGCAGCACGAGCCATTGACTTCTTAAAGGTACATTTAAAAAGTAATACTATCCAGAAAACTTTCCAAATGCCAGCTATTGAATGATTTAGATAAATATGCAGAAGGAATAAAATTCCAGGCAGAAGGAATAGCTTGAGTAAAGTAAAAAAAAGATGAAAGTATAGACAAACTCAGAGGCATATGTTTCATCTTCTAGAATCACCCACTATAGATTTTATAGCAGTGTTTTATTTTTCCTTTTAAAAACATCATTTAAAAGTGCTTTTTTCATAGTTGACAATAACTATGAAGAATCTGAGATTTCACCCTACGTGCAAACTAACAAGGTAGCCCTGCCACAGCTTCATGGATGCTGGCAGAAGACATGAGACTCCTGGGTCAGAGACAAGGGAGTTTATTACTCATGGCACAGCAAGCAGCATAAGTATCACTGCTGTCAACTTCCTTTGCCCCAAATCCCGTGGGTGAGAGGCAATATAGATGGGCCGAGATGGATGTCTGCAAATGCAGTGGCTTGTGCAACAGGAGAGGAACCCTGAGCTTAGGGAACCGAAATCTTTTTCAATGGGCAATAATTTGCCTGTCCTTTGCTCTGGAGGGAGATACTGTTATTATAGTTATTATATATTTATTCACCGTATAAACATCCTTTAGAATAGAGTTTGGAACAAAAGGCAACTAGTGCCTCACTCACAAGACACGCAGAAACACAAGACCCATGAGAATTCTCTCCCACCAAGAGTAACAGAAAACCTAAATTAAAATAGTAAAGTTGGACTTGATTAAACTTTGGATATTTAATTTTCCCTTAAATAGAACTCCTACCATATCAGAAAGAGAAGCTGTATAAAGTGAATTCAACTCTGGAGCTTCCTGAAGAACCAAGAGCAAAAACCATATTGCTTTTTTTATTGAGAATCATTTTCCAAAGAAAGTTAGATTCTTTTGGCTTTGGTTTCACTCGATTGAGTTTCAGTACATTTCTCCCTGAGTTTGTTTGGGGATGACTTAGGGATGGAAAGTATCCACATTTTTGCTGGGCCATTAACTTGATGCCCAGGTAGAATTTATGATAAAAGTGTAAGAGTTCATGGAGAGAAGGATGCTGAGCTGAGAAATGAGTTGTTAAGAGAACTGGAAATGCAGGTCTGTACCTTTAGGGGTGGAAAATTAACCCTAAGCAGAGGGCACATTGGGATGAATAAAGCAAATTTTAGTCATCCAGCCCTTAAACACTTTTAAACAACAACTGAAGTGCTAAGTCAACATTTTATTAGTAATAGCATCCTGTAACATCCAACACAAACGCATCTAGAGGCAGAGACGGATCAGGCAATTTCAACTGACCGATAAGAACTCCACCTGCATATGCCTCATTTATAAATAAGGCAAAGAGAGGGAGCAAGATTATGTAAGCCTCTGAAACTCAAATCACAAAAGCAGCCCTAATATAATCTCAACAAAAATAAGGCTGAATTGATTCTATGGATTTTCTACCTATTTGAATTTTTATTAATTTTACCTTTTTCTAAAACTATAAAGATTGGGAGAAATTGAATGGATTTAATGCCTTATTTAAAAAACAAACATAGTCAATGCATGCAGATGCTATCATTTTTAGCCTTCTTTGTAAATATGAATGATAATATTGGTTACTGCATATCTGTAAGTTTTCAGATTCTACAGGGTACTAGAAATCCTATGACTCTGCTCTTTCAGGTCTGAATGTATTATCAAAACATTTTAAAATGAAAATCTAAGTCTCCTTTTAAATCTCTTCAGAGGCTTTCCATTTCACCAAGGATGATGACCTTACACCTTAAATGTGCTTACAGGCCCATTCACTATCTGGTCTTCCCTGGGTGTTCCTGTCTCACCTCCCCTCTCTATCTCCTGCCCCTTCCCCCAATTCAATGATTTTGAGCAAAGAAGTGATGTACTCTGACTTTGACTGAAATATAGAAAATACAAACAATTGATTGTGAAAGCAGGAAGATGAGTTAGCAGGCTATTGCAATAGTCCAGGCAAGAGGTAATGGCAGACTGGGGTAGAGGAGCAGTGGTGAGAAGGATGAGAGGTGGTCAGATGCTGGATATTATTTTTAAGAAAGAAGCAACAGGATTTTCTGACAAATTGGATGTAAAACATGAAAGAAAGAGGTTTTTTTTTTTTGCCTGAGCAACTGGAAGAATGGAATTACCACTTACTGAGATAGGAAAGACTATAGAAGGTCAGGCTTGGTGGAAAAAATCAGGAGTTTCAAGTTAGTGTTTGAGATATCTACTAGATATTCAACAGGGAAAGTAACTACTTAGACATACAAATCTGGAGTTCAGGGGAAAAGTCTTGGGCTAGAAGTAAATAATTAAGAGTCATCAGCATAGAGATGGTATTTAAAGCCATGAAACTGGATGAGATTACCAAGGGAACCAACCAATGCAGAGAAGGTCCCAGGGTTGAGTCCTGGGACACAACGATGATTAGAGGGCAGGGAGATGAGGAGAAACAGCCAAAGACACTGAGAAGGAGAAGCCAGCAGAATAGGAGGGGAATCTAGAGAAAGAGCACTTGAAGTGAAGAAACTTTTTTAAGAATGAGGGAGTGATCTACAGTGTCAAATGCTGCTAATAGATAGTAAGAAAAGAACTGAAAAAATTGACCTTGGATATGGCAAGGTGGAAGTGAGAGGCAGATCCAGGTTTCATGGGGTCCAAAATTTATATAATTTGGGGACTTTAAGAGAGAGAATATAAATTAGGTATAGGGCCTTGAAAAGGCTTGTGAAAATGAGGATCATTGAAGCATGAGCTTTATTGGTTTCAAGGTAAATCTACCCCTGGTGATGGTCATGGATGAATGCAGAAATCGTTCTCTGGAGTGGTGGAGAAAGCCTACTGGAGGGGATCAAGAAAAAATGGGAGGGAAGGAAATGAAGACAGAGTAGAGACAATCTTTTCAAGGAGTTTTCCTATAGAGGGGAAAAGAAATGGGGTGGCAGCCAGAAGTAATGTGGAGATTAAAGAAAGGTTCTTCTTTTTCTTTCCTTTGCTGGGAGATGAGAGTATATTTGACCACTGACAGGAATGATCCAGAGGGAAAAGTTGAAGATACAGGTGAGGAGATGGTGGTCAATTGTTGGAATAATATCCTTGAATAGGTGCACGGGAATGGGATCCATTGCAGGAGTGGAGGGAGGCGTTAGAGAGAAGCACAGACAGTTTATTTTGGTAACTGGAGGTAGGCAGATGGTAAATACACAGGTAGATGTTATGGTTGGAATGTGTGGAAGTTCTCTTTTGACTGCATCTATTTTTTCATGAAAGGAAACAAGACCATTAGAAGAGAGGGAGGCATAGTGAGGGGGGTATTGAAGGTCTGAAGAGAAAGGAGAGGTATGAAGTAACTCTCTAGGGGACTCTGACAGGGAATGGACTGAAGACATTTTGGAGGATTTCTGCACTGTACTTACAACTCACTTGGAGTTAGGGCTCATGACTTTAGAGAGGGACTGGTTAATATGATTGTCTGTTTTTCTCTGACTATTGTTTTGGAGAAGAAAGAGGGTAGGCAAAGGATTAGATTAAGCAAGGATGGGGTTTAGTCAGGCACACACGATGAGGTGGGGGAGGCAATGTTCAAGCCCACCCTCCACATACCAACCAGATTGGATTTCTTATATTTTTTCATGCTCCATCTTGTCTCTGGATCTTCCTCTATTCCTCTACTAAACACTGTTTATTTAGCTAATTACTACTTGTCTTAAATACCACTTCCTCAGGGAAGTCTTCACTGACCCTCAGACTAGACTGTAATAGGCTTCTTGGCCACTCTGACCTCCCTCTTCCATAACAGACACCCACGGTAATTATTTATTCAAACTATGTCTTTCACATGTGACCTGGAGTTCCCCAAGGCCAGGGATATGTCTGCCTCACTTACCCATCTTGTGTCTGTGGCTGGCACAGCATGGCCACATGTGGTGCAGTCACATGATTCATGTACCTAATGCAAATACTGTCATTAGAACCGAACTCTGCTTCTTGGGTTCCAGGATGCCAAGAACCAAGGACTGACAGTGACAGCCAGTCATTGAAGCCACAGTAAGAATGACCAAGAAACAAGTGGCTAAACTTCTTTTTTATAACTTTCAAAGACAAATGTTTATATGGTTCCAATCAGGTAAGATTTAAATTTAAATTGAGTAAACATTTATTGAGTATTCACGAGATGCTAGGATTTGTGCCACATGTTTTTATAATTATCATCTCATTTAATTCTTAAAACAAATATTTTTATATGTTTAAGACTATAGGGACTTAATATTAAAAGAAACCCTCAGGTGAATAGGGATACTACCCTCACTCCCTGATTCATGTTTAGGAATTTAATAGTTACTTAAATGCAGCATGGTTTGGCTGCCCAGATGGTTAGATGGCCCTTTGTTCCTTCTTTTAACTCAGTGGCTATCAAACCTTAGAGTGCATTGGAATTATTGTACAGGGTTGAACATATAAAACCATGTACTATAGGTACAATTTAAGAGACTTCTAAGGGTAATTTTTTTTTTTAACTATAATTTGTTCTCTCAGTCCTGCTGACTTTGGAACCTCATTCCTTTATAATTTGCTATTCCTTAAACATCATAACTCAATAAATACGTGTTGAATGAAAAAATGAATACCTCAATTAGAATAGTTTGCTTTCTGTCGGAGTTACTCAACAAAACCATTATTGGGAAGTTATTAAGTGCCGTGAACTTGAGGGTACAAAGGTGGAGCACATAGTCTCCTGGGGACAGGTGGGCAAGCAGGAAAATTACAAGACGACAGTGCAGGCTACATACAAAGATACAGAAGCTGAGATGCTGGAGGAAGTCCAGGAATGGGTGATGTTTCAAGATAAGTAGCATTACCTTGATAAAGAGAATCAGAGTGTGGGACTATAGGTATGCCAGGTGAAGGAATAGCATGTTCAAAAGCACAGGGTTTAGGAGAAATAAAATTAGTTATTTCAATTGCTCTAGGAATTGATCATGACTAAATTCATTGAAGGAAAGAAGCCTGGGTTTCCCTAAAATTCTTTCATTCAGGAAAAAACCTTATTCTTCCTGAGCTTGAAGATGTTGGCAACCAGAAGAATCAGACTTAAACGGTTTTTTGCAGTTGGAGGCAGTGGTGCTACAAGATAACAGTTGGCGATGGGAAAGTAATGACCTTATGGTCCTAAAAGAAACTTGAGGCTCTCAGTCTTGATTATTGGGAAGCCTGTTTCATGCCAAATTTATGTTCAGCTCACATGCACAAGATGTGCTTTAAATTAGGCAGGTGAATCTGAGATCTGGATCAGTGCCACCGTGGGAAACGCTGAAATGTCCTTGGGCACCTGATAAGTACTCTTGAATATTTCTCAAGAGCTCTGTCCTCTGTAGCTCATGGCCACTTTGAAGAAACATGTTCTGGGGCTGACTTGCCTTTCAAGAAGTAAAAGTGGGTGATTACAGATCTTGTGGAGTCATTATAAACCTTATATTCCTTTCTTGGTTTGCTAAACTGAGAGCTAGGTCCTAACTCATGGCCCTCTTACTTGCAAGGATATCTCTTGATTATAATGCAAGGTAATTCAGAAAAATCAAGAACAATCATCTTTTGTTTGAGAAGAAGAAGCCAAATGCTTAGAGATCAGGCAGAGATTCCAATTATCACCTTGATGAGCTAGGTAATTTCAAGCTTTAGAAATAGAAAAAAAAATTCACTGAGATCACACTTGGAGTCATCAAACTCTGCATATGGGTACTAATGAGAAAGAAATGGCTTTTCCTTCCAAACTAATTGATTTGTTTGATTTTGTGTTGTCTAGTGGTAGTCACTAGCTGTTGCAGTAGGAACAATGGGCTTGGCAAAGCAAGATGACCATGGGGCATAGATAAAACCTCCAAGGAGTTTTCACCTTCTTTTATTATTCTACTTTTCTCTCTTAATAAAATGGTGTAGTCCAGTCTATGTCATGATTCCCATAAAAAAAAACCCACTATCTATATTTAGACAACCATCAATCAGCATTGTCTCTGCTTAGTAATTCCTTATTCCTGAGTCTCTTTAACTGAGAATGAGTTCAGAGTCCTACATTTCAAATCCAGGTACAGTCATAAGATGCCACTTTGTTAGAGTAAGATAGTGGCATGACTGACACTCGTGGTAGCTGTAGCTTATTCTTTTCTTGACGTTTATATGCAAATATTAGTCTTAGAGCCTTGTGTGTGTGTGTGTGTGTGTGTGTGTGTGTGTGTGTGTGTGTGTAAGACTTGCCCTGAGCTAACATCCGTTGGCAATCTACCTCTTTTTTTTGCTTGACGAAGATTAGCCCTGAGCTAACATCCGTGCCAGTCTTCCTCTACTTTGTATGTGGGATGCCTCCACAGCATGGCTGATGAGTGGAGTATGTCCACTCCTGGGATCCGAACCCGCGAACCCGGGCAGCTGCAGCGGAACATGCAGAACTTTAACCACTCAGCCACGGGGCTGGCCCCTTAGAGCCCTTTAAGAACTTTTCTGGTTTGATTTTTAAGATACTACCTACTGGATATTTTCTATGTACCAGGTAACACACTGAATGCTTTGCATATATTTTCTCAGTTCATCTTCATAGTATAATGAATCAGATATTATTAACCTCCCTTTTGTATAGATAGAGAAATAAGGCTTAGAGAGGTTAAGTAACTTGCTCAAGGGCACCCAGCTGGTCAGAAGCAGAGCCACGACTCCAATGCTTGTGCGTCTCCAGACCTGTGCACTTTAAAACTCTGCTCCTTGGAAACAAATTTTGTATGCCATTATCAGTTGTCTTTTGTGGTAATGAGCAATCATCGCTGGAGATGTACGAAGAACAAGCTGAACACCATCTGTTCAAATACTGTGGAAGGGGCTCCTGCATTAAATAGCAGGTTGGACCAGGTGGCCTCTGAGGCACCTTACAACTGATTGTTATATTTTGGTAAAGGGTTGGTTTATTTTCAAAGCTGGGCTTGGGGTACTGAGTTGGCGGCCACATGAGACCACTGTGGGCACCATTAGGAAGGGAACAAGTGGAAAGGAAAGAAGCGGTCACAAGAGAATTCTTCATTTTTTCAACATATTATCCCTGCCCCTAGCCTGCTTAAAAATTGTCAGTCCTGCAAATAAACTCTCATTCTGCTTGGTCTTGTCCTGCTGAGTGATTTCATGCCTTTAAAGAAAGTGTGGGGCATCCCATTCGAGTTGCAATGATGTCTCTAAATTGTCCTACACATACTGCCATCTTTCTGTTCCTGTGTTAGAATACAGCACCCCCACCAAGCTGAAAGATGTTCTCTAATTTATAAACAAGCAGAGAGAACAGCAGGACAGCAGAGCTAGGTCAATTATAACAGCAAATGTAGATGAGCCACTATCCCCAGAGAAAGCCTTCATTATACACCACTCAAAAAATTAAGATTTTGAAAAAATAAAATGACCAGTTTGAATGGTAACATCCTCACTTCTCTCTTTTTCCTGACGTAAGAGGGGAAAATACCTTCTTTGTAGCTTCCATAAGTTTTTATTCCATGAAAGTAATATCCTAAATGCTATATTAGTGGGTAAGTCATCCATCCATCCATCCATCCATCCATCCATCCATCCATCCATCCATCCATCAATCCATCCGTCCAACCATCCATCCATCCGTCTGTCCATCCATTCTACACTATCTTCCAGGCACCGTTCTGGGCACTGGGGATATCATACTGGACATGATGAAACTGATTCCTGCTCTCAGAAAGCTCACAGTCCAGGGAAGAGGCATTTATGACAGAGTGCAAAACAGGTTGTGACAGGGAAATTTCATAATATAATATGAGCACATGGCAGGGGTTCTTAACTCACATTTGGCTGGTCAAGAAAAACTTCATGGAAATAGCTAATGTCTGAATTTTTTCCCAAATGATGAGTCAGAATTCTCTAGGTCAAGTACATATGTGTGAGATTTGGGGGAGAGGAGCAAGGAGTGACCTAGAGAGTTCTGTAGTATAGGAAACATGTGAGGAAGACAACAACATACAGTGTCTGGGGAACAGAACACCTCCAAGTAGTTTCCATCCACCTCCTCAGACACACAGTCAAGGGTCCTAGAGAGCTATGCTATTTCTTTCTTTCTTTTTTTTTTTTTAAATCTAAATATATTTTTAGACAGCTTTATTGAGATATAATTCACATACCATATAATTTGCTGATTTTTTGTGTGTGTGTGAGGAAGATCAGCCCTGAGCTAACATCCATGCTAATCCTCCTCTTTTTGCTGAGGAAGACTGGCTCTGAGCTAACATCTATTGCCAATCCTCCTCCTTTTTTTTCCTCAAAGCGCAGTAGATAGTTGTACATCATAGTTGCACAGCCTTCTAGTTGCTGTATGTGGGACGCCGCCTCAGCATGGCTGGAGAAGCAGTGCATCGGTGCGCGCCCAGGATCCGAACCCCAAGTCGCCAGTAGCGGAGCGCACGCGCTTAACCGCTAAGCCATGGGGCCGGCCCTAATTTGCTGATTTAAAGTTCACAATTCAATGACTTCTATTATATTTACAGAATTATATAACCATCATCATAATCATTTTTAGAACATTTTTATCACCACAAAAAGGAACCTGGTGCTCCTTAGCCATCACCCCCTAAGGCAATCAGTTTTTAAACATGCAAGTGACCTTCAAATATAGAAAAGGCATAACTGTCAACTGCCATCTAACAGGTCCAGAGAACAAACAGCCAGAAACCTAAACTTCTGGAATCAAGGATGGCTTTCCACGTCTGCTGCGGTGGTGCAGTCTGTGTGCATATGTGCATGGAGGGTGGGGGGCAAGGGAGAGAAGAGGGTTCTAAGAGATCCTAGAATAATGAGTCAGATTCTTCACTTTTACCTCTACAATAGGCTCTTGAAAGCAGAGGTATTTAATTACAAGAGCTGATCTTTTTGAGAGAGGGTTTTGTTTTCTGTTTGTTGGTCTATTTGTTAAGGCAAAAACATAAAATAGTAAGAGTGAAAGAGTTTGGAAACTCCAAGCATGCATAAGAACAGTTTTTCTACCCAAAACAGTTTAACAAATGGCTGTCAAAACAAGAACTGGAGGGGGAACATATTCAAAATTTAGATCTTGCCTATGGCCCAGGGATCCAGGATGCTGGACCAAGAAGTATAGAGCCAGCCAATTGGAACTCTGCATACGTTTTGGGAGGGTTCCCAGAACAAAACTGACCATTGCTTAGTTTCACAGATATCACTAGAAGAAAGTAAAGGTCTCAATGAGAAATTTCAGGTCTTTCTTAGTGTCTGAGCATCAGTGACTGAGTGGTGTAACTAGGGAGATAATTCCTCCTCTTCTGGCCCCACCTGGTGCTCAAGGTGACGAGCATTTAAAAATTTCCCAGGTACCCAAAAGAGGGAATACATGGTTAAAAATTGGCTGGCACCACTTGAGAGGCCTCATGATTGGGATGAAGAAAATACCTGTGTTTCATGTCACTAGGACAGGTACTTATACCTAAAACCAGTGTCTCTTTTCAAGAGCTGCTGATGGCCATGGACCAGACGTCTTCCTCAAAGACAGGAAGATAAAGAATTCCTCTCCATAGCTTATATGTCCCCATCAACTGAATCCTATTAGTCCTTGAAGACTGAACTTAACTACTGCCTCCTTCTGAAAGCCTTACCCTAACCACAGTAATCTCTGCTTTCTCTAAACTTGTAGCCTTTGTTTATACCACTTATTTCCCACCAAGAAACTACTTTGCATTGCCATTTTCCTTTGATCTTGACTCACAAATTAGTAGACCCCATGGATTGTAGTCTACTCCAACAGCAGAACATCCTGTATAAATACTGGGTTAATATAACCCACTGGAGGTTCAAAATCCTGGCTTTGGGTCAGAATGACCTTCATTTGATTCTTGGGTCTACTATTTGGGCCAATGGTTAAGTTTCTCTAAACTTTAGTTTCTAGTTATATAGGAACTCATTTTTCTCTTGGTGTTGTGAGAATTGAAAGTGACAGGACAGTATTATCAAATATTGACCAGGGTTGTATCCTGGTACTTTCTTTCTCACTTTGGCCATTCCTCCCATCCAAGATCCAGGCTCTCTGTCTCAGAGAAGAGACACCATGAAAGAAAGTAGAGAAAACAGGAATCTTTGGGTGCCTTTTGTGTTTGAAAAGCTTAGCGGATGAGGGGATTGGAAATGATCAAGACAAAATGAATAAGAGTGAGGTTTCTTCACTCCTGGACCAGAAAAAAGGTGACTGCACTTGGGGAGGGATGAAAAATAGAGGTCGGGGTGAAAACTTCAGCATTGGCCAGTTCCTATACCCTGCTGCACGGGCTGAGACTGGAGAGAAGGAAAGAAAAGGGAGAGAGAAGTTTATGGTATCCAATTTATCCCAATGTTGGAAAAAGCACAGGAGGGGCAAGACTCTGGGTAAGATTGGCTTTCTGATGTATTCAGGCAGTAAGGCTGCAAACTGTCTTAAGGAGTTTTCTTTGCCCTCAGGTGATGCAAGGACAGAAAAATTATCAAGAGTAGCATGCAGATAGCACAAAGCATCTTTGGATATGAAAGAAGCTTGCAGACAAGAACTTGGGGTATCTCAGTGGTGACCTATGATGACCAGGGACCAGATGAGACAATGGACACCTCAGTGGATATCAGCAGGGACATAAGATATCAAGTGTCACATGGGTATGCCCCCCTTGTACAAGATAAGCTCTGGGGAAATTATTCTGGGAGTCTCCACTCCAGGAGTTTAAGTTCTGTCATTCTGGTGGAATGTGAGCAGAAGTTAGATATTAAGTTGCTACAGAAAAATAAAGATTCTATATCTTCTATATTTGAGTCTTGGTTGAAATGTATATACATTACATGCCATAAAATGCTGGGGGATATGATAAATGCTCAACATTTTACCTATCAACCAGTAACTGTTGCAATGACTATGTCAGACAATACCTTTGGGGTGTAGAGCAGAGGTCTGCAAACTATGGCCTACGGGCCAAATCTGACTCACCACCTGTTTTTATAAATAAAGTTTTATTGGAACACAGTCACGTCCATTTGTTTTCACATTGTCTATGGCTGATTTTGAACTACAACAACAGAGATGAGTAGTTGCAACAGAGATCATACGGCCCTCAAAACCTAAAATATTTATTCTCTTGCCCTTCATAGAAAATGTTTGCCAACTCCTGATTTAGAGTCTTAATTGTTTTAGGATATAACACACACACACACAATCACACACACACACTTTTATGAGTCAGGTTTCTCCAGAGAAACAGAACCAGTAGCATGTGTGTGTGCGTACAGAGAGAGAGAGAGAGAGGGAGAGAGATTTATTTTAAGGAATTGGCTCACAAGATTATGGAGGTTGTCAAGTAAAAACTCTGCAGGATAGACTGGCAGGCTGGAGAAGAGTTGCCATTGAAGTCCAAAGGCAGTTTTCTGGCATAATTCTCTCTTCTGGGGAGGTCAGTCTTTCTCTAGTAAGGCTTTCAACTGATTGGATAAGGCCTACCCACATTATTGAGGGTAATTTGGTCTATTCAGTCTACTGATTTAAATGTTAATCCCATCACAGAAACATCTAGAACAATGTTACACCAAATATCTGGGTACTGTGGCCAAGCCAAGTTGACACAGAAAGTTAACCAATACACACACACAGCAATGCCCTCTGAAACCAAGGAGAGGGCACTCTCCCCTCTGTATTCCCTCTGAAGATTTCCCTCAACTCATTTTGATTGGTTTGCAGTCAATCAGGTAGAAAATACACAAATTCTATGTAATACTCAGTTCCTCAGTGTTCTGAGGAAGAATATATTTTGCTATAACAATTCACAGAGAATGAAACGAAGGTAAATATTTCACATTTCACATCCTGGTCGCTTTGGTGTAGCACCAGCATGAAAAGGCTAAATCCAAGTGGATTTTTATTTAAATCAGCTGGCATAAAGGATGACACATTCCTTTTTTCTCTGTGGGAAAACCAGATGGGCCTAATTAATAAAATGTATCATATCAATCTTCAATTATGTCTCAGTGGGGTGGGAGAATAATGCAGTCTGGAAGTCTTTAGGCCTTGGAGAATGATGTTTTAATTAAATAAACACGTTTTTATTTTTGTATGTAGGAAATAGCTTTAAAAACAAAGTATCAGGGTCTGATTTTGAGGGAAAAGTCTGAAATGTAAAACCTTTTGTTAGTAACATCCTATTTTTTCCTCACTTTTGTAAAAGGGGTATAGCAATACATGCCCCATCTCTCTCACAGAGTTATTGTGAAAAGTAAATGATATTTAGGAAAGAATTTTGAAACTTGTAAAGGACTATACAAATAGAAGATGATACAGCAAGTGGCCAGAACACTCTAGTTGGCTATAGTTCAGATTTGAATATCAGTACCCAAGAAGTTTAAAAAAAACATCCTCAATGAATGGCTGAGTACCAAGGCAAAGCAAAGGCAGGGGAGATGTAATTAAACAGGATGCAGGACTCCAGTGTGTTCACTCCAACTCCCAGATCCAGGAGTCAGCACTTCCTCTGAAAATTACAGTGACCTGGGTGAAAAGGTTAGTCCTACAGTTTGGACTCCAACGTCCACGCTGCTGGAAAACTTTAATTAGACAACATATTGCAACCTTAGACATTTGGAATGTTATATTTTACCAGACAACCACAGAACCTCTGAGACCTTGGAGTTCATAAAGTTCAGGTTGTAATTGCAAATGTCTCCCGGGGTCAGGCAGGGCATGAAAGAGTAAAATATGTCAGAAGTCGCTGCAAGTACGGTGATAAATGGCAACTGGCCGTCAGCCTCACTGCCAGGGAGACAATTAAGGAGCAGTGGGGACTGGGGAGACTAAGAGGCCACCTATGTTTTCTGAAGGCAGCAGCTCTAATTGGAGATTCTCCCAATTCTTGTCATGTAAGAACAGGTGTTCAAAGAAGATATGAAATCGCCCAATTTTTAAATATTGGCAGCTAATTAAAAACAAACCAACAAACCCACAATCCATATGTTAAACTAAACATCTACAGGCTGTCACTTGAAATTTCTGGTAGTCTACTCTGCTGACTTTATTGACAAGGAAATCAGACCAGAGAGAAGTGACTAGATGGGGGCAACCAGGCAGTCAGAGGTCAGGTCCTCCTGCCTCTAAACTCTTTCCTTTTTATTACTACACTCTGCTAGCAGATATATTGATGTCCCAAGCATTTTGATTATTCAACATAAATGTAAAACCACCTACAAATATTCCCGAAGTTAAGAATATTTTTGGGGCCGGCCCCGTGGCTTAGCAGTTAAGTGCGCGCGCTCCGCTGCTGGCGGCCCGGGTTGGGATCCCGGGCGCGCACTGACGCACCGCTTCTCCGGCCATGCTGAGGCCGTGTCCCACATATGGCAACTAGAAGGATGTGCAGCTATGACATACAACTATCTGCTGGGGCTTTGGGGGAAAAATAAATAAAATAAATAATAATTTAAAAAAAAAGAATATTTTTACCTTCTCATTTCCATCTTCCTACTCATTTCTCAACGTAGAAATTAAACTTGTGGAAGATCCTAAAGACGGTTTCGAGGTCAGATCACGCACTTCTTTTCTAAAGTCTGGGGATGTAGAATGCACTGGTCTCTTTTTCTCTAGGCAGTCAGAGCATGTAATAAGATTTCTTGCCTTCCTTATTTCCATGGTCATAAAAATTAGCTCTAACCTCACTTGTTCCCCTCCAGATCTCTCTTCATGGTTTTTGTCAGACATATCCAAACTTTGCGTAGCTACTGGACTCAGAATTCAAAGACAATTTCAGAAAAAGTAAAATCTACCAAAGGGAATATCAGAGTTATGTTGAATAAGGTAGAGAAAGCTCAGGTGTATTGGAAGCCACGTTTCATTCAAACAGTAAATTATTCCCCTAATTGCTTCCTCTTCTGGCTGACTGGGCTCAGATCCATCAGTTAGCACACTTGTGCCTCAGCTGGCCTTGTGATAACAATGTCTTACAGGGCTCTGAAGAAAGGAGGTAGCTCTGCTGAGCATGGTGGCTGGCACACGGTCATTGCTAGCTGAGCCTGAGGATAGAGCATTAGAAGTGCATACATTATAAATTATGTCTTCCAACTCACACATACAAGTACCATAGGCTTATTAGATTACAACGCAGTTAACTGAAGTTTTTTTTAATCAACCATTTTTAGACCATTTCAAAAATGGCTCAGTCTGATTTTGACTTAATATTTCACACTGAAAAACATGAACAATTTTAAAGCATTTATTGTATAACACTGGTGGTTAGTGGATTAAGATTCGGCACTCTCACTGTGGTGGCCCAGGTTCCTTTCCCAGTCAGGGAATCACACCACCTGCCTGTCGGTTGTCATACTGTGGTGGCTGCATGTTGCTGTGATGCTGAAAGCTATGCCACTGGTATTTCAAATACCAGCAGGGTCACCCATGGTAGAAAAGTTTCAGCAGCATTTCCAGACTAAGACAGACTAGGAAGAAGGGTCTGGCCACTCACTTCTGAAAAAACTGGCCGCGAAAATCTTGTAAATAGCAGTGGAGCATTGTCTGATACAGCACCGGAAGGTGAGAGGATGGTGCACAAGATCGGGCAGGGTTCTGCTCTGGTGTACAAAGGGTCGCTAGGAGTCAGAGTCAGCTTAACAGCACTAACAACAACAAATTGTATAACAACAGAGGCATACTAGGCAAGGTTAGAAACTGATCAAAAAATAGCTCATAAATGCTATGATGTGTGTGATTTGCTTCTAAATAGTATGGGGATGGGAAAGTGAAGTAAGGATTGCCTATGGACTGATAATTGTTGAAGCTGAGTGATCAGTACACAGGGGCTCACTATACCATTCTCTCTTCTGTATAAGTTTAAAATATTCCAAAATAAAATGTTAAAAAAAAAAAACGCTCATGTATAGTGGAATCAGATCTTCAACTGGTTCAAAATCTAATGCTTTTTCCCCCCTCTGTATCACACTGCACACACAAGGGTGGCAAATACCTAGCACTTGTATCACACGGCCCCACACTCTCCCCCACGGCAGACATTAATAGTCAGTCATGACACGCCTCATCTCAGGGCTCCAGGCAGCTATTGTCAATTAGTGGAAGTTGGTAGATGAGAAGAAAACTCTTTACTACCAATGTTTTATAAACAAAGAAGGTCATTATTGTACTTCACTGTGTTTTCTTTGAGGATCTTGTAGAGTCTTGGGATGACGAGTGTTTAAGATTGCAATTATTGATATTTCAGGAAATGGGGCTGAATATGGGAATTTTTTTTTACAGTGAACATCTAATTTGATTTCTATATGGCAATACATCTAGTTACCAAGTTACAAGTTAATATTCCAGCATATTAATATCAACTCCACACATCAAAATTTCCTTTTCATCATTATATATTAACAGCCTCCCTTTTTACATTCTAACACAGCTCATGGAATTTTGATGTGTATTTTTATCTGACTTGCATTATCTATTTGGATGATGAAGAGCAGATGGAAGTCAGTGCTGATATATATTCATTTTATACTTTTATTCTTGTTCAGTCAATCTAGCAAACACAGATGCTCAGGCACGTGCTGCTTCTGTTGCTGAGATCCACAATGGTCTAGTCTAGGGGTTGGTAAACTGCAGCCCATTAACCAAACCTGACCTGACACCTGTGTCTGTATAGCACACAAGCTAAGTGTGGGTTTTACATTTTTAAATGGTTAAAATGAAATCAAATAAGAATAATATTTCATGATGTGGAAATTATATGAAATTCAGATATCACTGTCCAAAAATAAAGTTTTATTGGCACACAGTCACACCCATTTGTTCATGTATTTTCTATGGCTGTTTTCAAGCTACGATGGCAGAGTTGAGTAATTGTGACAGAGACAGTGTGTCCTGCAGAGCCTAAAATATTTACTATCTGATCCTTTACAGGAAAAGTTTCCTGACCCTTGTTTTAGTACAACTCTGTACAACAGGACTTTCTGTAGTGATGGAAATGCTCTATATCTGTGTGGTCTAATAGAGTAGCCACATGTAGCCATTGAGCATTGAAATGTACTTGGTGTGACTGAGGAACTGAAGTTTTAATTTTACTTAATTTAAACAGTCATATGTACCTAGTGGACAGGACAGTTTTAGGCTGTGTATAATGGCCATTTGGGTCCCATTTTGAACTTCAAAGATGATATTATCTTGCCATCTCCTTAACCTTCTGACCTTATCTTTCACCCTCTTTGTCCCCATACAATTGACCTTCAATGCAGTGTACCATTCTTGATATTCATTTTCCTTGGCATTTCTTCCACATTAAACCAATTATTTTCTCCTTCCTGTACTTCTGAAATTTCTTTCTATCTTTATTTATTGCAGGCTCCTCTTCTCCCTTTTAAAAGTAGGCGTTTACGAATGACTTGGCCATGTCTTCTATTTATAAATGTTTTCCTGACAATAACTTTTACTCTCGTGGCACCGACTGTCCCGACCAAGCAGATGGCTTTCATGTCTGAGCAGTGTTCCCATGAGTCTAGCTGCCTGCTGTACATTTCTGTTTAAACAACTCACCAGACTATAGGCTCAAGCTCATCTTTTGCCACCCCCTTTCTATCACCTGAGCAATCTCTTTTTTCTTAATTTTCCAGAAAAATTTCCAGTTACAAGGCTCAGATGCTTGGAGTCATCTTTTAGTTTTCCCTCCTCTATCCTCAACTGTATTCAAGAGGTGCCATCCTCTTTGTACCCTTTGTATACACGGTCTCTTCTGTTAGTCCCTCCTCTCTATTCCCACTGCTGTTTTAGCATCATCTCTTTTGTTTTAATCGCAACTTTTAAATAATAAACTAAAACAAAATGAAACTGTGTTGATTAAGGACTCAAGCCAGACTGCCTGGGTTTGAATCTCAGCTCTACCCTTTACTAGCTCCGTGACCTTAGGTAAGTTACCTAATCTCACGGTTCCTGGGTTCCCTTATCTGTAGAACAGGGCTAATATAGTACTTACTTCATGAGAGTGCACAGTATGAGGATTAAATGAATTAATATTTTTAAGGCATTTAGGACAATGCCTGGCAGATAGTGAGTTTTAAATATGCACTTAAATAAAAGTGTCATCTTTTTTAAACGTGAAAATTATTTTTTGAAAATGATAACAGCTGTTTGATACAATGAAAGGGCCAATAAACTTTTGGTAATCTTTTACAAAGATGTTGCAGATGACTATAAGCAATGAGCCAAATTCCATGCCCAGTTTGCTTCTCTAGGTTGCCATAAATAACAGCAAGTATTTGGTGCCCCTATCAGATAGGTCTGGATATTTGAACAAACATAGACTTTCTCTGGTCACTATTTCCAGTTGCTTAAGACACAGAATTAATTTGAATTATCTCTTACCTCAAGTTTTGAATCATCTTCCTACCATGTTTCCTGCCTCCTGCTTCTCTACTCAGAATCTCTCCTACACATCAAGTTGATTATCCTTTCCAAAAACAGCTCTGAGGACTCAACCAACTGCCAACAGAGAGGAGGAAATCCCAAATTCTCCATCTGGATGGTGAGGTCTTCCATGTGCCTACTTCATTCACCATTTCAGTCTCATTCTTCTCTCTATGATCCAGGGACTGTGCTTCCTAGTTCCCTCTCCTTGGGGATTCGGATTTCACCATCTCTCATGACCAAATCAAATGCTACCTTTCCCATAACTCTGCCCCCAAATTTCCTTGCCTCCTCTGAGCTTTCTGAATGTGGTGCCTGTTCCTCATATTTCTTTCTGGGATGGTTACTGTCTTTCTGGACAGTTTCTTCCTTTGACCAGTGGCTGAAATTTCAAGAGTTTTGGGAATTCCATAGTGCCTTGCATATAGAAGCTACCAATAAATATGTGTCACTTTGTCCCAAAGAAGACTGAGGGGAGATATCCACCTGACTTTTTAAAAACATTTTATACTTGGAATAATTTTAGATTTAGAGAAAAGTTGTAAAGACAGTACAAATAGTTCCTGTATAACCCACCCAGCTTCCCCTAATAGCAACATCTTACAGAACCGTGGTACATTTGTCAAGACTGAAAAATAAACATTGGTGTGGTACTACTAACTGAACTATAGACTTGACTCGGATTTCTCCCTATATCCTTGTTCTATTCAGGATCCAATGTGGGATATCACATTGCATTTAGTGACTTGTTTTGAGGTCTAAATGAACATATTGTATGACTGTGTTATAAAGGAAAGGATGTGGAATTTGGGAATAGAAAATCCAGGTTTGAGTCACTTTTTGAAGCACCGTGTGTGTGACTTTGGAAAAACAACTCAACTCTATGCTTCGGTGTTTTTGTCCGTAAAGGAGATCTGGTAGACACTGGTGGTTGCTTAGCTGCCAGGCATCCGTTTTCCTTTCCTCACAACACCCTGATTTCCTTTTTGGATTTTTTTCTCACTGAATACAGTTCACTGGAGCTGCAATCTGGGGCCCACACTCCCTGAGACAAGGGGTAGCCATGGAGGGCAGGCTAGGATGACCTGGCGTGCCTGCCTGGAATACGACTCTTGAGCAGAAGGACAAGGAGATGGAAACCAGTTGGAGTTTGTCCATCCCAGCAGTGGCTTTCTCATCACACTCTTCTGGTTCCCAGGATTTCTACTCCCTGGCCTTCTGAAACCATCTTAGTTCTTTCTTGTCTCCAGGCCCCCATTTTCCAGCCTCCTGTTGATTTTGGAAACTTCCTGATATCCTTTCAAAAAAAAAAATCCTCTTTTAGGTAATTACATCAGAATGTATTTCTATTGTTCACTACTGAAGAACCCTAAGAAAGAGGACAGCTGGAGTAGCTGCTGCTTATGTTGTAAAGATCAAATAAACTAATATCTATGAAAATCCATTATAAACAGTAACTACTATGAATATCCTAGTTGATAAATCCACAGATAAAATCCATTAGGTCACTTTCATTCAACAAAGATTTAAATACCAAATATTTATATGTGCCAGCCACTATGCTAAAGATAGCAAATATTTCAAAATAATTATGGAGGCAATCTCAAGGCTGAAATGGTCTGCAATTTTTCCTGTCCTTCTGTGAGATGGTGGTGAGCGTGTATGTGCACGTGTGTTGGGGCCATTGGGAAGCCCGAGAGTAGATGTCAGCAGAATTTCTCAGGCTTCCTATAGTGGTTGAATCACTCTTTTCTGGTCACTAATGTGCTGAAGTGCATATCTGGGAAGTAGTCCTATAGTGATGATGGTTATCACCTTTCCTCCCTCCACTAGGCAGCAACATGGCGATCAGCTCAGGATGAGCAAGGCTGACAGTCACTGGCACTAAGTGAATGGCATGTGCCTCTTGTGCTGGAACCAGCCTTGAGTTCCTATCTGCACGATTTGTCAGTAAATAGCGATTCATGACACAAAGTGATGCAGAGGGAAGGGAGGGTCAGTGAATGGAAGGGTTGTATATTTTCCTGGCTGAGGCTGCCTATTTTACCAGGCACATTATCTGCTGTCTTCTTCAATGTGCAGCTTTGATAACAGTGACATTTTGGGTCCATTCATAGTTAAGGAAAAAGAGTCTCAGATAGCTATTCAGTTCAGTGATATAATGCCAGCTCAAGTCGAATTTTCTACCTCCAATAAACAGCTTAGCTCCCTCTTTCTCTTTGTTCTGTTTCATGGTCCTTGCTAAATGGTTTTTAAAAAGGGAAAGAAAATAAATTGGAATGCAAAGATGGGAAGTAAAGGAAGTTTGTTCCACTTGAATGGGTATCTTTTAAATTCTGCTGATTTCCAGATTGTCTCAATCCAGATCTGAGACCATTTCACAGTCCTTGAGACTCCTCCGTTTGCTCAAATGCCAACTCCTCTTGCTGGGTGGGAGGGACACATCAACATGCTATAGCTGTGTAAATTGCGACTATCATGTGGCTTAGTTTCCTGGAATTTTGTCCTCATGTTCCTCAGCCTCTGGCCTGCCCTGCCTTGTCTGTTAATCTGTCTTCTCACTTTGTCACAGTAGTGTACTTCTCTAAATCCATTATTCCTCTATGTGCTGGGTCCCAGGAGATTGTTGCATTGTCTGGTGAGGCGTGAACATATCTGGAGCTGCTGATTGCTGGGGTAGGTGCCTCTGATGGACAGTCACTGTGCAAAGAGCTGCTTGGAGCACGGGATAGCTTTGAAAAATGGGACTGCCCCCAGAAGGAATCAGACAGGTTAATAAATCACAGCCACGGTTGTTAAATCCTAATAGAGGCTCACAATGAGAAGAAGAAATGGTCAGTATTAAGGACTGGCTCTGGGAAGTCCTCAAGATCAAATTCCCTTGTGGCTTTGGCTTTGCCCATATAATTCCCTAGAGCAATGCTCATCAGAGAGTCAAGCAGAGCCATCCCCAATTACTCAGAGGAATTACTCAAATTGGCTACCTTGAAGCACCGAGCTCAAATCATGTGATGAATCTAAAGCAAATTTAATAATCAACCACATCTTTGTCCCTTGGACACTTGTAAACCTGTTAGCAACTGGGTAAGCTTTGTACCAAGTACTGTAGCTGTTCTGTGTTCAGCTGGGATCCTGCTCAAGGATGAAGACTGGTGGGGACCCATGGTGTATAAGATACCAGCCTGCCTAGAGAGACAATCCATCAGAGTTCTACTGCCAAATGAGGCAGTGTCTGTGCTAATTACACCAGCAACCTTGGCTTCTATCAGGGCTGGAAGGCAAATGAGGGAAAAGGTAGGAGAGCAGTGCCTTACAGATTACCATAGTCCTGACTTTCTCCGGGTACATGCCTTATGGAGATTCTGAGAGAAGAGTTGACCATAGGAGGCATAGTCTAGCTTAGGGGTCTTTGGCCTCAGACAGACCTAAGTTCAGATAGCGGCTGAGTCATTTACTTGCAGCATGACCTTGGATTAAATAAATTCCTTAACCTTTCCAGACGTCAGTTTCCTTATCAAAGAAATGGGAATAAAAATGGTACCTACTTTAGAGAATCGTTTTGAAGACTAAATGTGTGTAAAGTGTTTTTGCACAGTGCTCAGTATATAGTAGCCATGATTCTTAGTAATTCATGGAAGAGTAATATTCTTTCTAAAGTATTTTTCACCCACTTAGAAGAACAAACATGCAAGTCAAGCCTCGTGGCATAAAACAACATCAGCCCAGCTTGATTTCACTTCAATAAACATTTGTTAAGTAGCTAGTGTGGATAGTGGTTATTGCCAAGACACTAAAGTAAGTGACGATATTCCTGTTGTTTTCCCAACTGTACTGTAAACTTCTTGACAAGGCATGCACGCACGAAGAAAACCTAGGAAGCATTCCCAGGCAGCACATAAGCAAGCTGGAGGTTCTGTGGGTATCAAAACACCAAAAATCCTAGGAGCTACAAGCAAAGCAAAAAGATGTTCATGAGGAGTGCTGATGGCTCTTTACACTCCTCTGCACTCCACAGCACGCTTCATCAAATGCTTGAGAAACCGCTAAGGCATTCTCTATGGCAATACGCCTAACTCCTCTTCCCTGCAGGAACGAGCACATGGAACAAAGAGGATTCAGAGACAAAGTAGAATAACACCAATGACTTTCTAGCTCATACCCTCCTCCCTCAGTTTTTTCCCTCCCACCTTCCATCTCTGCATTTTCATTGCCTTTCACAGGCATAAGTCTAACTCGTTTGATAACAGCTGCCCTTGGCCAAATAGCCTGTTTTAGTTCCTATCCAGTCAATCTTCTCCCCTCTGAAGAGCTAGAGCAGTTGTCTCCACTCCACCACCATTTCCTTTCAGCATCTGCCTTTTGCTTAAATGGCCTTTTAAAATTCCACTTGCAGGGTTTGACCATGTCTACTCCTTTGAGAAACATTTTTTTCCTCCTTGGCTTCTGTAACTTAATTCCTTTGTCAGCGCCTTTTCTTCCGTCTATTCCCTAAAGCTATGTGTGTCTTTTTCACTCTTTATTCTTCCATCTTTCCTGGAGATGCCATCCTCTGCAGCCCCGACTTCTCTCTTTTGCACTCCTGTTCTATTGCTTACTAGGTGTTTTATTCATGTGGCTCTCTGTTACTTCAAAGAAAACTAAAACATGAAATTATTCAGTTTTAATCCCCAACCATCCCCTACAACCTTCCTCCTTCTCTAGCAATATTCCTATGATTCTTTCAGGCTTTACATCTTAGAACGGTGCTATTCATTCAATAAATACTGACTAGTAGGTGCTAGAGGCTGGTTAGTGTCAATGAGGCATGAACTGTCCCTGTCTTTCTCCATCCTACTAGGGGGAAAGGAACATTTCAGCATGGAGACACAATACAGAGGAATAATTGCTGAAATTAGTTTGAGGGTTCAGAGAAGACTTACAGGAGGAGATGATGTCTAAACTGAGGCCCATAGAACGAGGAGCAGTTATGCAAAAAGGGTACAGAAGTGGTCCAGGCAGAGGACTATTCAAAGACCAGGTGGGAAGAAAAATAATTTGAGAATCTGGAAATAATTCATCACATCTGGAGTCCATAGTGCAGGAGAGAAAAACGGGGTCAGGGCATGAAAGACTATTTAGTCTACATCAAAAGTGTCTATTACCATGACCACGTGGAAGCCCATAGTGTTATGCTTTTTCTCTTGTCACAGCATTCTTACTTAATCATCTCCCCCCACTCTTTCCACCTAGAGTTCCATCACCCTTTCTTGTGCTAACCCTTGGTGGTCTGAACTCTAGTGTAGACCAAAAGTGCTCTAACTAGTATTTTAACTAGTACTCTAGTGTAGAACATAAAGGACTCTATCTAGTACATAGTTTGGTAATTCATAATGTAGTATCTGGGAATTTACTCATTCATCCATCCATCCATCCAACGTTTATTAATGACCTACTGTGTGCCAGACTCTATGCTTAGTAGTACATGGAAGTAAACAAAATAGACTTTGTCCGTGGGTTATGAAGCTGACAGTTTTGTGCAGGAGATAATCAACTAGTAAACAAGTGAGTTACAATTTGTTGCACTGTTGTTTCTGCAGTTTGGTCTCAACTTTCTGTTTAGTCTCACTGGATCAATCTTAAACTCTCCCAAGTTTCCCTTGAGTGAGAATAATTATTTTATTATATTAAACGTTTCTTTGTGCTGGCACTTTGGTTTGTTCACTAAACCTCATGGAGGCCTTATAAGGTGAATCGATTATGATTTTTCTTCTACAGATAAGGCAAGTGAGCATCCAAGAGGTTAGGTGATTTGTTGAAGACCACACAACTAGTAAGTGACAGAGCCAGGGTCTTAACTCAGGTCTATGTGAGCCCAAAGCTCAGCGTACTGTGTAAGTGCTTAGGTGCCTCATAAGTGCAGGCTTTGTTGTTCCTGTTAATTGAATTCCTGGGCAGTTGGGTTTCTCGGTTGAGTAATGACATTTAGACCTGTGTCAAGCACAATAAAGTGTATGAGGTTCTATAATCCAGCAAAATATGATTGTGTCTACAGGATCACCCAACTTCTCTCTTAGGGTTAACCATACCAGCTAGCTCTGACTTATTCTTATTTGTTTATCTCTCATTCAACAAGTATTTATTGAATAACTACTATATGTTAGGCACTGTGTTAGTCACTGGGGATAAAATAGAAGGAAAGTTGCCCTGCCTTCATGGTGCTCTTGACTAATCAGGGATACAGACATGAATAAAACATGCCTAAAAATGAATGTACAATAGAAAATGCAAGTAAATGCTATGGAGGAGAAACATGGGGGCTGTAATTGCTTGGGGTGTGGGGTGGAGCCTGAGGAGGTGATGCTTAAGCTCAGTATAGAATTCAATTAGGCAAAAGAGAGGGAATCTATAAAGTGTTCGATGGGAAGGTTTGTGTCTGTTTCACGAGCTTATGTAGCTTATCAACTCAATAAAATTTTACAGAATGAACAATCCCACAGTCAGGGATTTCCTACAGTCCAGTGTGGTTCCCTTGGTGGAACTAAACATCTCTACATATTGGGCATCGGTTCCTTTAAGACTTGTGCTTGGCTGTCACTCATCAGATATCCCCACTCCCTACTATTAGAGAAATGTGAGTGGAATCATGCCCGTCCCTTCCATATTCTATCACAAGCTTTGGCACTTACCTCTCACCCTGAAGTATGTCAATTGTTTTAATCTTTTGTCTTGTTGGGGATTCTAAGTTAAACCTGGGAGGAGGATGCACAGGGAAGGAAACACTGGCATCAGCTTTGCTAAACAACCATTAATCCACTGCGTGCTTGTGTACGTTGTGTCCATGCTTTGGAGACCCTCAGCACTGATACTGCGCCCAAAGTCATTATTAAGCACTCTCAAGTATCAAACTAAGCTTCCCCCAGTTCTTGACCCCTAATACCTCAAAGCCATAGAGAACCCAGCCCCTGCTGATCAAATGATGTCCTTTGTCTCTCTGCACAGTTGGACATGCTGGTTTCTTCCTATATTTCCAATTAGTTTTCTGCCTAGTACTTTAACATTCCTTGTTCATACTGCATTCTTTTTCTTTATCTTGGTTAAACTCTAAAGCAGCTTTTGTATAGCCTAAAGATACTGCCCTTGTGGCAGAAGCTGAAAAGATTTTTGCATTTACAGTTTGATTTTGGAGAACAGGGGTAAAGAAAAGTCAACAATTTTTTTGTTTGTTTTTTTATTATTCCAGCGTGAATGTTTTCTAAAGAATTCCTTTCTTGCTACTTGCCCACATTAGAAGCTATTCAGTATGTACCCTTCTACTGATGCCTTCTAAAATTTTATTTTAGAATTTTTCAGGTGCCTGTCACATCCTATGAGAAAACATAGGATTTTATTTTTCAATGAGAAGGGGTCTACAAACTTAGTACTTGTGTGTTTTGTACCATTATAGCCATGGCAATGCATCTTTTTTAAATTAAACTGATATTCTACATGATCTTTTCACTTTTTAAAATTATATATCCTTGAATAAGTCAGCACCATGTGTCATATTTGATCCTCAGTAAGTAAAGTCCTAGGAAATGTACCTGATAGAAAATGCACCCAGATTTTCACTCTTTTTATATACACTTTAAGCAGGTTTTCATTAAATCCAGTAGCAGGGAACATGTTATTTTAGCTACAGTGAACTCCCGCATTATATAAGCCCTCAATTAAATAAAAGCCTGCTGAGATTATATTTGCACCTTTGCGGCTGCATTTGGTTTGGCTACTTCATTTGAGGTAATCCATTTTCAAGTGGACAGCTTAGAACTAGAATATTTTTCATCAGAAATCCCAAATTGAGAATAAATCAAGAACACGCATAACAAACATTTGAAAAATCACTGTAATGATTAATATGGTAGCACTTCTTTTATCTTGTGATTATGTTTGCTCTCCCCCATCATCTATAGGTTAAAATCTAAATTTATTAGCCTGGCATTCAAGGCTTTTCATCATCCGTTCCTAACGTACCCCTGCAGCATCATCTCCTGTCGCTCTCTGTCCCAAATGCTCCGTTGACATTTTCATCACACTTCCTTCCAACATATCCTGCATGTACTTTCACGTCTCCACGCTGTACCACGTGCTGCTACCTCTCCCAACTGGATTGCTGTCCCTTTCTCTCTTTCTGGTGAATTCCTACTCATCTTTGAGACCCACCACACATGGCTTTTCATCCGTGTTGTCTCAGTACATAGGCCTGTTGTAAAACTTTACCTAGGCCTGTGATAAGCCTAACTTTCACGTTTACTAGGTGATAGTCATCGAGGTGGGGACCATGATCTATTCATCTTTGTATTTCGAATATCTAAGTATTCCTAAGATACGCTGCCTAGTTGAGTGGATAAAGTACAAGACTCTAAAACACTAACAGCCTTGTGAAATCTAAAGACTACCCTTCACCCTGGATTTTCTTACTTAATAGTATTACCATCCCCATTTTGCAAATGGGAAAACAGAAACTCAGAGGGGCTAAGTCCCTGGTAATAAGTGGCAGAGTTAGGACTGTCTGACACTAATGTCAAGATTCTAGCAGTCATGATACAAGCTGGCACGTGAGTGGAAGAGAAAGTACAGATTAAATGTTGTAAAAGGTGATTTAGCACTAAAAAGTACCCAGGCTGGGGATTCAGGAGACTTTGTTTCCAGTGCTGACCACCCCACTTAGCTGCGTGACCTGATGCAGGGCATTCCCTCTTTCTGGGCCTAGATTTCCCCATTCATTACATGACAGGATTGGACCAGGTTGTATCCAAGGGCCCTTTGCATCTTCAACTCTTATGAATTCTCCTCCCTTAATGGCTCCTTCCTACTTGCAGCCTACAGAATGATTACTAGATAGAAACCAGCTGCCATAGTGAACGACTCCTAATTTTAGTTTAAGTCTTTGTAGCAAGATTTAAAGAAAAAGTCATAATGCTTGCCCCAGAATTTATCTTAGGGAAGGAATTCTCTTTGTTTGGGAAAATACTTTGATATGCAGTTTGAAGGAAAGATAAGACCCTACGGGCATGGGTCTGTAGGAACCTGAGTTACCAAGAAGATAACTAAACTTACTTGCATTAGAAAGAATCCAGATACTGGAGGTCAGGAGTAGAAGGTGGAGAGAGAAGAAGGAAAGAAGGAAAGACTGCTAGGGACGTTAGAGGGACTAGGTAATGTGGCCAAGGGACTTTTTGGAACAAGAATATTTACTATTGAATTTTAGCTTGTTTTGCTTTCTCAAAACACCTCAAAACACCAGAGCCTTGTATGAGTACAGTAGTCCCCTCTTATCCATGGGGGATATGTTCCAAGACACTGAGGGGATCCCCGAAACCGTGGATAGTACTGAACCCTATAAATACTATGTTTCTTCCTATACATATATACCCATGATAAAGTTTAATTTATAAATTAGGCACAGTAAGAGATTAACAACAATAACTTCTCTTTGGCATATCCAAATTGCCAGCATCACTACTCTTGTACTTTGGAGCCATTATTAAGTAAAATAAGGGTTACTTGAACACGAGCACTGCGATACCACGACAGTCAATCTGAAAACCAAGATTGCTACTAAGTGACTAACGAGCGGGTAGCGTACAGAGTGTGGATCTGCTGGACAAAGGGACGATTCATGTCTTGGATGGGATAGAGCAGAATGGTGCAAGATTTCATCATGGTACTCAGAATGGTGTGCAATTTAAAACTTAAGAATTGTTTATTTCTGGAACTTTCCATTTAATATCTTTGGATCACAGTTGACCACAGGTAACTGAAACCACAGAAAGTAAAATGGATAAGAGGGGACTATTATAATCTTTTTGCTGGAAATTAAATAAAAAGTGCTGAGATCAAAATTCCAATCAATGTGTAATTACATGGACAATTTGAGCGCAATGGCGAGATGCTCTTTTGGCGACTCCATACACGGTTGTGCAGGTCATGCACTACTCAAGTGTGACACATGTATGTGTGTGTGTGGAGGAGCAATTCAAACACTAGGCATCATGGATTTCTGCACTTATAATTTTCCAGTACTTGGCAATAAGTGTCTGGTTCTAAAAACAATGACTATATTATGACAATTCTCTGACAGTTGGAAGTTAAGTGATCTGAGGAAGGGGTGTCTTCTTCAAATTTGCACAAAACTGATATATGGTCTAGTGGTGGTGCTTAGTCTTAAACTTATTACATTCACGGAATAGAAGCTCAAAATCGGAGGTGATCATGAAACTAGGAGGAGGTCCTTAGGACGGGCATTACATTTTGCTCTATCTGTCAAAAAGAGTTTTGCATCAATCACTCTTAGGTAGATACGAGGGGACAGGTAATCTCAGCTGAAATCCGAGTAACGTATTGACAAAGCAGTATTAGGTACATCAACAGAAATTTATACAAATGTTACCTTCTCCACTGCTCCCTATTATATACAAAGACTCGCTTGAACTTTTATGTGAATAAGAGCTGGAATAAAAATTGGTGTGCCCAAAGTGATGCTGGTATTCCACAGAATTATCCAGGGGTGTAATCAATGCTGTATCAAGGAAATTGTGGGTTGCCCAGGTGTGGCAGATACTTCACTGTCTCTCTCCCACCCCCAATTAAAATGTGAATAGGGCATAAACTGCTCACTTTGCATATTTTCTGCATTTGGAGGACAGAGACAGAATTCTCAATTGCTTGGGTACACTTCCCTTTTATTGCTCGGTTTACAAGCAATCATATCACTCCACACAAACTATAATTTCCTCTTTGTTATCTTTGCTTCCTTCAGACAAACATGATTCACTGCAGAAATAATAATGAACCATTACCTTTGATGTAACGGCTGCCTGCACTGTCAAGATGGGAGTGTGCCAAGACTGGAGATTAATGCGGTATTAAGGAAGGCAGAGGAAATTCCACTTCTAGATGACGTGAGCACTCTGCAGTTTGCTGTTTACATTTTCATATTCTTATCTAAAACCTCTGATGATTCTTTTTTTTTGGCACAGCAGTATATAGAATCTCAACTACTATAAGGTCAATAGTAAACAATTATCTAATAATAGATATTCTAAGAACTTAACTCCAATAACTGTTATAATCATTGGTTTCTTCATTCGTTCACTCACTCATTCACCCACCCTTCCATCTCTGCACCCACCCATTATTCAACAAACATTTGCTGAGTGTCCACCAATGTCCTAGGCACTGTTTCAGAGTTTATACTCAACCTGTACACTGTGGTGAGGGCATGTGACAGTACCTGTCCTCTTAGAACCCAGTTCTCAACCTTGACTACACTCTGGAATCACCTATGTTTAGCTGTGCTCTCAACAATACCAATGTCTAGGCTGCATTTCTAGAGAGGCTGATTTAATTGTTCTGAGATGGGGACCAGGAATCAGGATTATTTATTAACTCCTCAGGTGGTTCTAATATGAAGCAAAGGTTGACAATCATTGGCTTAGAGTTTATAACCCAGTAAGGGAGACAAACAATAAACAAGTGAACAAATGAATAACAGTTACATGATACAAAAGGCCACGAAGACGGGTGTTTCACCCTCTCTGGTGACCTCTGACAAATCCTCATTCTGAGATAAGGCCCAAGGGTTTATTTTGGCTGTGACTGAAGGGTAAATTTTGTTGATCTGCGTTGTCCTGCATTTTTCCCACTGTGTGGTTGTGTTGATAGTAAGACGTTTCCCTTGTGGCAGATTATCAGTAAGGCAATAGCCAGACAGCTGAACTTTGGGCTTTTCTGTCTATGTGCACAAGTTACCTTTCCTGATCAGAAATTCTGAAAGCCTTTCCAAGTAAATTCAATAGAAGGCATAAGAAACGCAATATGCACACCAAAATTGCTTTTGTCCTCTACCTGAGAGCAGATCCTTTTCGTATGGCATTATGGTTTAGCAGGAAGAATGTAGGCTAAAGTCAGGCAAAGTGAGGTTTCTCTTTTTTTCCTGGCTCCTTCACTACCTTTGAACAAGTTTCTGAACCTCTCTGAGTATCTAGTTCCTCATCTGTAAAATGGGAATGATTACAGGGCTTTCTCCCAGGAGAACTTCTTCTGATGTCAGAATTAAATGAGATAAGGCACACAAAGGAACTAGCTGGTACTAGGCATGGCAATGTGCTCCACAAATGCTGATCACTTTGGCTGAGTAGCCAAAGTCTCCCCTGCTAAAAGATAAACACCAGGAGGGCAAGGGCGACATCTGTCTAGCTCGTCATTGTATCCCTAACACATATGTCAGACACATAGCAGGCATTCAAATATTTGTGGAAGGAATGGATTCATTTGAGTTATACTTATGTGTCTAGCCTAGTAGATCCAGCTAGAACCCTAGTACAGATTCTGGCAGCAACTGTCATCTCAAAGACTTCTGGATGGATTCACCTTGTGAAATGGCACTCCAAGCCTACTTCCCATTGTCCTACTTCATAGGCAGAGTCCCCAGATCTTATCAGGTTTTTTGGTTGGAACATGGGAGATTTGGTGAAACAAAGGGTCAGCATTACTTAGCTTGTCTCAAGGTCCCAGGCTGAAACCCCTCAACCCCGTTTTAAGTGTTACCCAGAGAACCCATGGAAACAGCATTTTGACCTGTGTGTGTTCATCCACTAGACTTCATTAGTAGTGTCTGGTCAAGTGACACCAGCCCTTTGAAACATTTTGCTGTGGTTTGCTTTTGATGGCCATAGGGGTGTGTAACTAATTGTTATTACCAAAGAGAATTAATTCTACCAGAAAAATCACAGCAATCACTATATCTTGCAGGTTAATCTGGCCCAGTAATAGGATGTAGGTAGGAAGCAAGAGTCCAGTGAAGGCAATCTGTGGTTATGAGATAAAAATCCTTTCAAGCCACTGGAAAAACAGGCACCCACCATGGCCTTTAGGGTGAAGAAAACAACATAACTCAGAAGGGTGTACTTTAATGGAGGATCAAAAACTTTATGAAGATATGTAAAAACAAATGGGCAATCTCTAGGATGATACAAAGGAGTCCTTGTGAAAAATTAAAAAACAACAACAACAAACCTCATTAGAGTTTAATGTGTAATTTCATTTTCCTGCTAAGGTTCTGAGAGAGCCGTTGATTCCTGGCAGCAGTTGGCAACCATGATAAAAGGTATCCAGACAAGGCTTCTTGTTTCTGGGGTTTTATGCTGGGTCTGGCCCTTCAGGGAAGCTGGGCTAAGCCTCTGTCTCCCTCCTACAAATGGCCAAAGAGCCAGGAGGGAGAGTATTTTGGTCACTATAGTGTTAGAGTTAGTGGAGGTTAAAACATTTTGTTACTTAAATGCTATTCTTTTCTCTTTTTAAATAATGTTTCCACTCCCACCCCTAACTATACTGCAATTAAATTTAGAAAAAGTTCAAAAGCTCTCGGTGGTAGGAGTGCTTAAAACACTGATCTTTCATTCATCAGCACAATGACTACTGCATCGTCTTGTCTGGGTGGTGCTCAAGTCTCAGTTTTTCTGTCTTTAGGACAAGGTTTGCCTCTCACGTGCCTTAATATAGACAGAAAAAGCCTTTGTTATAAGAAAATTTCAAAAGCTGGGTTAAAGTTCACTTTTAATATTGGGCAAATTAGCCGGGTCACACTTGTCTTATTATTGTCTTGATGATACTGACTCGTACAAAATAGGCTATTAACCTGTTGCTGACCATTATCTATGAGGCATATGATATAGCAAAACTACCCCATCATGGGCTGGCCCGGTGGCAGAGTGGTTAAGTTTGCGCACTTCACTTCGGCGACCCAGGGTTTGTGGGTTCAGATCCCGGGCACGGACATACACACTACTCATCAAGCCATGCTGTGGTGGCGTCCCACATACAAAATAGAGGAAGATTGGCAGAGATGTTAGCTCAGGGACAATCTTCCTCAGTGAAAAAACAAAAAAGAAAACAAACTACCCCATCAGGGGGACAGATTCTTTGGCCATAATCAAGAATAACAGTCTCTTGCTGCAACAACAAAGCCCCCAAAACTAACATTAAAGCACTAAGATCTACTTAATGTTCAATATAGTTCATAAAACTCATGCCATTTAGTTTTTACAAGTCCTTCTGAGGTTGGAGCTGTTCTTACGCCCCTGTTCACAAATGAGGGAACTGGGACAGAAAGATGTTTTAAACCCTTCCCCAGAATCACACCCTAGTAGGTGGTGAAACCAGGATCCAGGGTCAGGCAGTCTGGCTCAAGAGCTCTGCTCCTAAGCTCTACTCTCTGCTGCCACCAGTGTCAGAGATTCTGCCCTACAGACCTGAACTGCAAAATCTTACAGAGCTCTGAGAACGGATAGGGTTTTTTCATTATGCCAAACAGAGTGGTAGTACATATTAGCCTCTCAGCCTCCTCATCTGTACGATGGGAATGAAGTCAATCCCTCCTATCCCGCGTGAGGGAGTCTTTGAGGGAGTATTTGTGAAAATACTTTGAAATTTACAAAGCACTACAAGAATCTGAATTGTTCTCCCATAGTACAAGGAAAAATAAAAAGGAATCATTGAATGCTGGTTACAGATTCTGTCCTTCGACCACTCAATGAATAGAACTTTTTAAAGGAATTTAAATGTAAGGAGAGGTCTCTGGTAAAATCATATCCATGAGCAGTCCTTTGAAGCTGAGTCTTAGCATCTTCATATTAGAGAAGATTGGAAAGGTCATTTAGTGAAAATCTTCCATCCTTCAGATGCTTGACACACCTCTGTACTAGTCCTTATATGATAGTCCCCCTTACCTTGAGTCTCTCAGTGATGGAAGCTCAGAACTATCAAGAGAGATAATTTACAACTTCAGACAATTAGAAACTGCTTTCTTATGTTAAGCTATTTCCCTTTTGGTTCTGCCTCCCTCACTTCTTAGCCATTCTAGGTCATTAGAATAAAGGGTAACATTCTCTTTTTGTAAGAACATCACACCTTACACAAAGAGAGGGGGATTATGCCTTTACCTGTTCACTTAGTCACTGCATGGCTCAAGCTATGGGATTGTTATGTGACCGGAGGCAAAATTCTTCCTACATCAGTCACTAAGAACTGACTTCTAGCTTTAGAATAAGCCACTGAAATACCGAACATATTGTAATAGCTCCTCAAGCGCCAAGAGTGGGACGTGTCCAATCCATTAGGGTTGTGTGTCTCAGAAATGGTCCTCAAATCGCAGCCCAGTTATTTGCAGGGGCAGACCAGCAGAAGCCCAATGCCTCCTGCTCTCCATTTTAATCCCACTCATCATGCACATTTTCTATATATATCTGCATTTGAAGGCTGAAGGGCATTTTCTTCATTTCCCAAAGAGCTTTCCATGAGGACCACAGGGAGAACCATAAACTAATAGACAGATGCATCATGTTAAGAAGGGTGTCAACACTTTCCTTTAACCAGTACACAGTCCATATTCTCCATCATGAATAACTAATGAGTTTCTCAACTCCTTTCCTCAGATGTTATTATACAAATCTATCTAAGGAATGTCATCTGCACTTAATGAAGGGACAAGCATCATAATTAAGTTTTAAGCTATTTCTTCAGCATGAAGCTTCCACGAAGTGTGAAATGACTATAATTCACATTTTTAAGACCCTGAATTTATTAGCATCTATTTTCTATTCAAGGTTAGGGGTAGGAAGCTTTGATTGTCAAAGGATTCAAATTTCTCTGTGCTTTGTTATTTCAGAGTGAGTGTGCCCGAGCTCAGATGCCAGGCAAGGAAAATTATCATTAATGAGTCAGGTTGTATTTTTGGAAAAAATCCAAAGAACTGGAAACTCATTTGCCTTTACGAATAGGAAGCAACGATGAAATGTATAACTGGGTGAGAGGGGACTTGGCATTCCTCTATGAATTATGATAACCATGACTGAGAAAATGATTAGAATCTGTAGGCTAGAGGCTTCAAGTTAAGCACAGTTCTGCTGGACTGTGACTACTGCACAACCCATGGACGAAAAAGGAAAATTTTGCAACTGTAAAAATGAGGAATGGATTATTCTCTTTTGGAAAGGACTTAGTGTGGATAGAAGAAAGAAAGGCATGGGATAAGTCAATGCTTGGACAAAATAAGAGACTCTAGGAGACTTTAATGGTTCTCCTTTACAAGCAAATATGAAGGAGGCAGTTAATCATCTTTTTGCTGGCTGAGCACACACTTTCGGGGGAAACGAATTTGTAATAATCCATCTAACTGTGAGCAATGGCAAATGTGGAAGACATTTCATCAAGTGAATCCCAAAATGAAGAAGTGTAGGGGTTACGTGTAACAGGTAGACCATACTGAGCCTAGGGGTGTGCCAAAAAGGATTTCCTTAGGAAGTGAAGTTTAAGCTGAGAGCTGAAAAATGAATAGGATTATCCATAAAGAGAGTAGAGAAGAATGTTTCAAGAAAAAGGAATAAATAGCAAGGCTCTAAGTGAAGGCTCTACGGCACTCCAGAGGAAACAAAGAAAAGGTAGACTGGTTGAAGCCTACAAATTGAGGAAAGAGGACTTCTGATTAAACTCAACACACATGTCTACCTCTGCTCCTTCCTGAAATGCTAACGCAGCCACTGTAAATGGACCCAAAAGGGGCATACTCTCAAGGATAAAGAAAAAGAGAAGCAGCAAGAGTAGAAGAAAGGTGTTGACAAAGTCTTGGAAGCTGAAAAGAAAACAACAAACAGTAACTTCATTAGCAGATGACAGAAAACCAAAAGCTAAGAACCTGTGCGTTTGGTGAAGACTAAGCCAAAAGCTACTTGAAGCTGCAGAATCCTGGCCAGGTGCAGAAATGGGAGCTACCAGGCACCTCTGTGGTTGGGAGAGTTTGGTGGTGCTGCAATCCGAAAGACTGGTCAAGGTCTCCATGGGGAACTGTGAGAGCCCTAGACCGTTTCTCCACTGTATTCACCCAGGTGACCAGGCCACCCTAACTGTTATGGACTAAATGTTTGTGTCCCCCCCCCCCCAATTCATATGTTGAAATTCTAATCACTGATGTGATGGTATTAAGAAGTGGGGTCTTTTGGAAGTGATTCGGTCTGAGGGTGGAGCCCTTATGAATGAGATTAGTGCCCTTATAAAAGAGACCCCAGAGAGCTCCCTTGCCCTTTCTGCTGTGTGAGGACACAATGAGAAGATGGCCATCTATGAACCAGGAAACCCTCACCAGACACTGAATCTGACAGCACCTTTATCTTGGACTTCCCAGCCTCCAGAACTGTGAGAAATAAATTTTGGTTGTTTATAAGCCACTCAGTCCATAGCAGCCAACATGTTCTGAGACACTCACTATGAAAGACTTGAACTCTGGGCTCTGCGAGATACGAGGACATATGACCGTAGCAGTGCTATACTGACAACAGGGAATTAAGTGAAAACCTACACATTAAAGAGTAGGACCTCCCAGGCTCCACCTGAACATACTGACTGAAGATTCAACCCAAGCAGAGGATTAGGACTCCTCGCTAGGGAAACTGACCACCCCAAGAGAAAGGGCCTACAGATTCTGATATTTGGGGTCACCCACCTAAAAACCCCAGCGTGATCATCCTACCTCAAAGCCCACCACCCAACAAGCCCCATTTATGGGCATAAAACTTTCCAACAGATTATTAGTGCTTCACTCTTAAAAATGAATAGACATCCATGAATCACCAACTATTTACAAAAGTCTCAATCAAAAAGCCAGAGACCTGAATACAAAAAAAAATGAATAGAAGAAACTTGAAACTGTCATTAATATAATCAAAAAGTAAAGAGAAGATAGTACATCTATAAAATTAATAGAGGATGCTACAGAAGGGAACCACCATAGAATAAAGAACTTTTGGAAACTGAAATATGACAGCAGGAATTAAAAGTTTAATGGAAGGAATGGAAAGTAGAGAGGAGGAGAGCAGAGAGAGAAACAAAAATAAGAAAAGGTTGGAAGGACGGGACAGGGTAATTGGAGATTAGAGGCCAGGGCGATCACCAGGGCCAGATCAACCCCTTGAAGGTTGCCTGTGAGTGCTTTGGTTTTGCAATTTTATCTTCAGGTCAGTGGGAGTCAATGAAGAATAGCAAACAAGGGAGTAACATTTGGCCCAACTTGGCACATAGTCCATGGCCAGGAAATCAGGTACATTTATCTAGTTCTTTCTGAGATCTGATGGTCTCACTCTCATTTACATGATATTCTAACAAACCATGGAAAATTCTGGATCAAGAAAAAAATGGTATTCACTGGCTGAATTTTTTTTTAATTCACTTCTAGTTCTCAACTTATTTCAGGTAAACACTGTTGTCAGCTTGTTCCTCTAAACTCCCATTATTCTTTGTTTTGAAAAGGTTATGATTGGCATAAAACAAGGCTGGCTTGGAGCCCGGATAATGAAGGGTGTAATTAAGCACGATTTTCTGTCCATACACCCAGCAGGGCCATCCTACCAAAGGGAAAAAAAGGGAGATTCAAAAGCAATTGTGTGTTTTTCAAGAATAATAGAACAATCTACCCCACATGCTTTACAAAATAAATGGCAACTGCTGACATTTTAATCAAGATAAAAACAACAATAAAGTCACAGTGCTCTGTTTTGAGGCAGAAGTAGCCCCAACTCAGAAATTTCGGCAAATAGACACACATGCCCCTTCTGCTCTAAAAGGCTGAGAGGTTAGCACTTATTTTATGATGTTGTATCTGTCCTGACAACATGGATAAAAGTGTAATTTTATACATCCCCCTGTTATGGTTTTGTATTTTGAGTGACTTTTTTTTTTTTCACATTTTAAACCCTTATGCTAAAAAAATTAATCTAAGGATATAATTTCAATTTTTAAATAAAAGCCACTTGTCTTGGATAATGATAATGATGTGTTGCGTTGCCCTCTTTCAAATTCAGATGACAATGGGCCAGCCATTAAGGGACGATCAGGTGGCTCACTGTGCGTGGCTGATGACTCGAGCATTCATAGATAGTCTAGTAATGATTTTGAGAGAGGCCTGTGAAATGTAGGGCATGTCCCCCAGCATCTTATTGTCTTAAATGATTAAAAATCAGGATCATTTTGGGGGAGTATGTTTAGAGTATCAGATCTGGACTACTGTTCCAATCAATGCTAGTTCAAGACTTGAAGAGAATGAACATCACTAATAGCAAGAGCCTGAGGAAGGATTCTGAAAGCATTTTTTCCTTTTGATCATACCCAGTGGTCCCTCCAAGACACAGAGGGGAAGATTCAAGGCCTTTGAAGCCTGGCAAAGTCACGTAAGATACTATGACTGGCATAATACTACATATTGCAGTCTGGCCAATTTACAAACCATGTTCACTCATGAAAGCAAGTGGCATTTCTGTTTTGTTCTTCCCTGCCACAATTTTTCTTTCAAACTTATCTTTATGGATTGTTGGGAAAAATTAAATTTAATCTTTTCTGGCATACTCTCTGTGATCAAAAAGTTTCAACTTTCTCCTTAGGTCAAATAATTAGTCTTTCAATTTTCCTCTCCCTCTTTAGGATATCATTATGGATATGGGGGGAGGGGACTTAGGTGACCTCGTGGTGACAGGAACAAAGAAAGTTCAGATTCTAGGAGATGTTGTTCTGATCGGCATCAGGCCAGCAGCCTACACACAAGTCCTCAGTGAGTGAATTCTGGTTACTTCTCTCTGCATTCAGTCAGCACTCACTGAGTCAGGTCCGAATGGTGTTGGTGGACCTTGAGGTCTGGCCATGTTTTCCACCCCACCCCCACATTGGACTGTCTGCCTGGGAGCCCTCAGCCCCACTACAAGGACGCTCCCCAGGAGCCAGCCAGCCTGCACCCACCAGTTATCCATCTACGTTCCTCAACACAACACCATGTGGACACTTCTACAAACCCTGCCTTCCCCCACCATCCCTTCTGGAGTTGAAGGAGATTCTAGAGTGCTGACCCAGGTTATCTCAGCCTCTCTAGCCACAGGAGAGTCCAGGGGTTATGAGACTACACTGCAAGCTGGCTTCCTCCTACAGTCCCAAATGAAAATGCATAATGACCCTTTGCTTTTGGCTTTCCTTAAAACAAATATAATTGGTTTCTTCCCTCCATGACTCAGAGAAGAAAGATCATCAGGACACATATTTCACCACTTGCTTTCCCTACATTTCCTATCTTCTTCTTCCCACAAATCACCAGAGGCCAGAAGAGATGGTTTTCAACTTCCTCTTCCTGTCTGAACTGGACTTCCCTGCTCTCCTAGCCTCATTTTCCCCTATGGTGTTATCAGCCATCTATCCTTCCTTTGCCTTTAATGGCAGACTTTTAATGTAGAAAGGAAATGAATAAAGAACACATAGTTTAATAGCTTTAAAATATAATCTCTATCACATTTGTAAAATAAGAGCTTTTGATAAATAATGCAAAAGGAAAGATGGAAATACCTCAAACACTGAAGCATGACTTTTCCTTTACCCCTTTTGTTTCTCCTTCCGTATACTAAGAGAACTATGGTAAAAAGGACACCTAGAGAAAGTTGAGGATAAGAGAGAAAAAGAAATACATATAGCCAAACTATAGTACTGATATTAATAGGGGGGAAAAGAGAAGAATGATAGCATGTTGGAATACAGGAGGAAGGGAAAGAGAGGGAGAAAAGGGATATATATGTATATGGATTGACTGGTCTTGAAAGAGGGGCAAGATGTATTAGTTTTGGGATTGCAAACAGGACAACCTTAAAATCAAGTGGACCTCATTAAGCCCTAGCCTATGGCTTTCAGACCTTCATTTTTTCTGGGCAGGCACTAGAGAATGTTTGAAGACAAGAGTTGTGATGCAGTCACTAGCATCTTTGGCAAAATGAGAAAATGGAGGCAACACAATGACATGTTGATGTAGTTAAATGTATTCAATTTATTGGACTGTCTTTTATACTTCTAAGGTTATGTCTTCTTGACTCTGTTACTTGAAATATCCTTTCTTTTATATAAAATGTTGTTAAAAGTAGATGGAAGTACACAATATTTTTTTGCTTTTGACCCTAATTGAAAAAGAATTGTTGGTCACCATGGTTTAATGGAAACTTTCTACTGGTTGATGAAATTTAAAACTCCTGGAACTCTTGTCTGAGTTCTTGAGCCCTGTGAGAGAGACCTGCTTGCCCCTCCTCCCAATAGCTAACATTTGCTGAACTAATGTTCACCAGGCTTTTCCTATACTCTAGCCACTGAAGCTAGGAGAGCTTAAGAGACTTGCTCAAGTTCATAAAGCAGAGCGGTACTGGAGCCAAATTCAAACCCAGTGCAAGACATCTTCAAAGCATGGGCTCTTGACCAACATGGACATAACTTTACAATTCTTCTATATTGTTAGGCCCTTGAGTAACTGCACTATTATTTGACCTACTATCTTTTTTCATTTCTCCTTTGAATCACTTCAATGTTTGTGCTACCTGATCAAATAATTCTGAATCCCATACATGCAAAACAAAATTAAAAAAACTTAGTCTAGGTATATGGAGTGTGGGGGTGGAAGGCAGGGAAGAGGAGATAAAGAAACTTACAAAATATGTCTGCAAAATGTTTAAAAAGGGAGAAAATTTAAAGATTTCTTCCACAATGATATTGCCCCGTATACCATGTACCCCTAGTTAAGAAGCTCAACACACAGCTTCTCTCCCTGTCTCCTCCCGCCTCCTCTTCCTCCCACTTCTCTCTCTGTCTCTGTCTCTCTCTCTTTACATTTATGTCTGTGTGTGTGTATATATAAATTTTTTTTTAATCAGATTGTCGATCCAATATTTTTGGTATTGTGACTTTTGGGGAAGATAAGAGGGGGAGAAGTATTACCAAGCCTCTAATTAATTGAACTCCGAAGCTTTGACAGACTGTTCTGGTAGCTTAAATTTATAAATCACTGAGAGTCAATAAATATTTACTTGGCTTAGACATTTAAAAATAAAATTAAAGAAAGAAATAAATTCAGTTTTGTCAACTTGTGGGAGCCTTGTCTAATCCTTGTTTCCCTATGATATACACAGACTTTAAATCTCACGAATTCCCAAAGGAGTTCAGATTTAGTACCTCTCAATTAAAAAAAAATCCTATAGAATATTCAAGTGCATATTGGGAGTAATAGATTTATCTTAGAATTTTTCAGCTTTATCGTTAAAACTTTGGTAATATTAGGAAGAAAAATAAACAGTAACAAAGAAATGCCTTATTTATTTGGGGCTGTAGAATGGGTTTGATATCTTTCAGCCCTGGATTATGTTGTGTACTAATTTTTGAAACTTCTAACAATCTTTATAGTCTTTTGTGACATATTTAACATTGTCTTCAGACAATTTATTAAAGAACACAATTGTCATAAGGAAATCACAAATGCTCATGTTTGTAAATAACACAGTAACATTCTTGGGAGCTACAGAAATATGTTGGCCTCTTTGTCTTTTCATTAAATGGCCCCAGAAAACCACATGTTTTGAATTCAGAAGGCTTCTTATTGGGTTTTATCTTTTCTTTCTCCTCGCAACTAAAATGTCACTTCCTGTGGGCGGCCTTACCTAAGTCTCCTAGCTGGATTTTGACGTGCTCTGTGTTTCCTCTGACTTGGCTCATGCATCTATCCTGGCACTTATCACATCACCTTGGATTTTTGGGTTACATTTCTGTGTTATTCTCTGTAACTATAAATTATTTGAGTACTCATTTATCTCTACATCCCAAATATTTAGCACATGCCTTGACTCCCAATAAGGATCAAAAAATACTTGGTAAACAGTTTCTGATCTGTGATGAAAGGGAAAATCAGGTCACCACCTTGTCATAATTGTATGTAGAGTAAAAGCATGTCAGCACATTAGCTGATGAAAAATTCTTTTATAAGGACCTTCGGGCTTCTTGCTTTTTTGTGGTTCCTTCCAAGCTTTTAATGATAAGTAGGGGAATGGCATTGGCTCTACGTGCACAGTGGTCTATATCACCTTCTCCCTTTTTTTACATTTGCCATGGCATGTCTGGGAAATAGGATTTCACAGTCTAAATACTGTTCTCCTAGGATCAGAATCCTACAAGAAAACTTCATAGCTGAAAAGAAATCTTAGCATAAGGTAGGCATTCAAAGGCAGCCTCTGTTCTTACAGAAAATACATATGCAAAACTGAATGGCCTATTTCCTGTCTTAGATCAGGCACAGCCTGAGATCAGGGATTTTTCCATTTGTCTTTATATACAGACTCCAGGAAACAAAGTGAACAAGTGAACATTTAATATATTCACATTTTAAGATAGTGATTTTATTAAAAATCCCCTGTCTATTTAAAGTTAGTCTTTCTTATTTCAAGGGATAGGTATAGTGCCTGGTACATTTTTAAGTAGAGTCTTGAATCTAGAGCAACATATCATTATTTCAGAATTTCCCTACAGGGACTAAGTCAACAGCCACCCCCCTGAGTTGGGTGTTGGGTGCAAATCCTGCTAACACCCCTTATTTGTCCGGAGAGAAGCAATCCTCTTGGTGATTTTCAGCTCAACCCTGGATTATTTACAAACATCTTACATTATTTACAAACTGCAAATACAGTAACTATAGTAACTCTGAAAGGAAAAGCAGTGAACCAAAACTCTAGCAGAGAGAAAGCTACCACCCTTTAGCTGAGAGTTGAAATCTTCTAGGAAGAAATGCCAGAGGCCTAAAATCTGCTTCTCATTAACATACAAGCAAACAAAAAAATAAGAGAACAAACTAAAAATCTTCAGCAGCCAAGATAGTGGTTTGAGGAAACAAAAGTTATCCCAACAGAGGTCTCTAAAACAGACACTACCTTCTTATGTTTGCTTGGCTGGGTAAGTGAGGGACATGGATGGATATTTAAGCTTTGCCTGTTTATTTTAGACGACAGTCTATGTATAAACAAGCTGTGGTCTTTTAACTCAATTTGTTTCCCATTAACAAGTAAGACCAAGAAAATCTGGTTATAGAATATTATTTAAAAAAATAAACAAACTCTCAAAAACATTCCAACCTAACTGCAGTAGGAGTTTTAAAGATCCACTGATTCACATCCCAACAAATAACTTTTCTGTGAAACTCCTTTTTAGATACTTTTTCATCTATAAGACATTCAGGTGATTGCATCCTTGCAAGCAAATCTCATGTAAAATAAGATTTATAGGATTACAACATTAATTTCATAGCTTTGATAAATATATCATGGATATGTAGGATTATGGAATACCAGGTGAGGGGTACATGGGAATAATCGGCATGAATTTTGCAACTCTTCTTTAAATCTAAAATTATTTTAAGATAAAAAGTAAAATAATATAAAGGGATTAGCTGTTTGGAGGTAGAAGTGACCTGCCTTTTTATAGATAGCTGAGTTCTAGGATAAGCTCAAGGCCACATAGTGGGTGTGCAGTAGGTACCTGACTCCCAGCTCACTGCTCTTTCCCCTCTATTGCACTGTCACTGAGGGATGGACCACTTCTGCTTCACCTGAGCAGTTCACTCAGCGCTTACCTGCTGATACACATCCAGGGCTCTCCCTAAGATTACTCTACTTTCCTAAGACTGGAAGACACATCAGCATGAATGTGCTGGATCTGTAAAACCGATCCAACTGTAAAGCCAGAGGCCAGAAGACTTAGTCACCAAGTTCATTATCTATTTACTCAATATCCAAGGTCAACAGCAATCAATAGCACAGAGTCAAACGTGGCACCATTAAATGACAATTGTGAAACATTCACAGACACACTGGTCTGGGCTAATCTATCAACCACATCTCATTATCCTTTCAACTGGTCAGAGATTCTCCCAAAGAGTGCCACCAAAAAAAAAAAAATTTCCAGAAGGCTGAAGAGGTTCAATTATCACATTCTAGGCTCCTGATTCCGTTCAGGCTATCAAGCATCAACACAATTTGAACAGGTGCAAACAAAAGACCAGTTTTAGAATTACATTTTCAAATCTTCTTACATGAAAATTTATTTGTAGCCTCAGTGGAATATGCCTATAATTTTAGAATATAACTGGAGTCTTTATTTTGTTGTAGTAGACTTAGGAAATTTACGTGTGAATTTTGGTGGTTTAATATTTTTAAGGCAAGTTCCAGGGTTTCCCATAGGTTGTGTACAGAGGACTAGATGTGTGTCGACAGCACTATACGAGCAAATACTCTGCTCTATGTTCTTCAGAACATGGATCTCTAAAGTGGGCTGATGCTTGGAGAGTTGTCTTTTTAGTTTGTTCGGTGTGGGTTGGGTTTGTTTTTAACTACAGAAGATTTATTTTTCTGTTTAAAGCAAAGTTAGCCTAAGTCCTTTACTCTTACATTTTCCAAGTCTTGAAGATAATGGAGAGCTTGTTCCATAGAAAAAAGTCTGTGTTATATTTAGAGTTCAGCTTCTTTTAGACAGCACTTACCTTTGGGCTGATCAGCGCTAATTACTGACTAGTTCTGTGCAAAAACCCTGCTCCTAAGGAGGACTGTGAAAACAAAGGGAACCAGGCCACCCATTAGCTTGTCTCCAAAGAGCTCTTACATCACCGACATGAGGATTCTTTGCATTCTCAGACAACGAGCTCTCTCAGAGTCCTAAAATACAGCTTTTCCTTGGGTGGACCTGCTTAAAAGATTCCAGCTTTAGTACCTAATATGAAACATAGGATCTAAGTGACAGAGAGTCAGGTAACTTCTGGCATCTGGAAGCCCTGATGAAAACAGTTATTCTAGTAAAATATAAAACCTTGCAGTGTGGTGTATCTTAAAAATACAGCCCACGGTGTATGGAATTTTGCTAAGAAAAGTTTCTCACTCCCCACCGATTACCCTCTTCCTTTGGCCCGATTTATTTCCTTATATTCATAAAGACGTACAGGCTTTGCAAGAATGCTGTGGGTTCTGTTATGAGGCGATACATTCTCCACTTACTGAGAACCTGTTTCTGTTTAGGGAAACACAAGCTCCAACAGGGCTGTTGTTTCAGCAAAACACAGATCTTGGGACTGCATTGTGAAAGGCAAGACATGACTTGTGTAATACAGATACATTTGCTTATGGTTGATGAGTTTATAAATAGTTATTCAATGCTATTTATGATGATTTCTCCTTGGTTTTAGTTAAAAGAACTACGACACATGAAGAAAGCCAGTATTCACTGAATTCTTTATGGCTATAAGTATACAATAAAAAATAAAGTTATATTTGTATCATCATATCATTTTCTATGTGTTTCTTTTTGGGGCTGGGGATGGTCCTTTGGTGACAGGAATGGTTTTTAGGCCATATCTCCATCTCTGTCTACTTGTCTGTCTGTATGTCTATTGTTCTTTTTTGTTTTCCATAGTTGGTGGTATATACACAGCATCTCAGAGTCTTTTCTGCTAAAGACAGCACACTTATGGCTATGCGGATTAACGCCAGTACACAGAATACTCACAGAAGGTAGTTCTAGCACTGTATCATTCCAGGTATTAGGGAGCTTCTTACATAGAAAAAAAATCTGTATAGTATTTGGAGTTCAGCAGCCACCACTTTCTTTGGGCTGATCAGCACGAATTACTGAGTAGTTCTCTAACTGGATAGGTTTTTGGTACCATAAAATACAGCAGGAAACAAACATTGCAAATGAATGAATCCTAAATCTCATGATTACAAGGCTGGCAACCTCTTCCTCTAAACCCTCAATTTTAAGTCCTTGGAGAAAATTTTCTCTTGGTTGTAGCTTATCTTCATGTCCTTTCTAACCTCTCCCGGTTTATATATTCATGTTGTGACACTGTTACATAATATATATTCAAAATGGATCATTGGCCAGTTGCACAGAGAAAGGAAATAGCCACTAATCAATGCAAACCATCGTCGGAAGTTTACCTTAGTTCCTTGAAGGGGTCTGCCCTGACATTAGGTGTCTCTATGGATTTCGGGAACACTGTGCCCTCTGCTCCTGTAAACAAAAGGAAAAAGCAAACAGAGGTTGGAGACGTTGGATGTGTCACCTGGGGGCCCAATCAGCACAATGAGTGGAGCTAAATGCAAGGAATCCTTTACACAACCCAATACACACATATTTTGCCATGGCTTCAGGGCTCCGTGATAGGAGAGCATTGAATCAACTCATGCAAACAGCCTTTGAAAAAACAAAGAACTTCTTTTCAAAGTGTTCTTGCTGAGATCAGAGTGAGGCCATGAGGCAAATTCCATGTTGACTTCAAAAAAAGATGCCTAGAAATGGCACGGTCTGACTCTTGTCTCTCATAAACTATTAATAGCCACCTAACTGGAAATGTTTTGAAAAACAGCAGCTGAAGCCCTCTTATTGCAGAGCAGGGCACACAAATCACATAACACATACAACATCTAAGCAGTGGGTTAGATGGTAGATAACACTGTAAGACTGTAAGGTATTCTCCTAATGACAATTACACAAATGTTTTTCAGTAAATAAAGTTCTATACTATTACTTTGAAAAGTTGAAACAGAACACTATAAGAGATCATTTCAAGTTGAGGACTTTTACACTTTGAGTATTAACATTGATCCCCTACCCAATTTAGACATTTAGCTCTTGAATTTGCTATAAGCTTTTATTTTTATAACTTGTCAACACCAGCTGAAACTTTTCCAGCCATAAAGACTGTGATTATCTGATTTGTCCACTCCAAAGTGTTTTCAAATCATTTAAGCCCCAGTTTATCACAGACAACTGCACTGGATATTAGTTTTTCAATTAAACTTAGCTAAGCAGTATCCTGTACTTTGAAGTAAAGGTGTTTATTTTTATACATTTGGTGTAATTCTTGGATGCTGTAAAAGGGGGCAGAATAGTATCCTGCATCATGTGTGAATTTCTAGAATCCCCTTGCATTGTTATAATGTCTGGAAATCCTCCATTAACCACTGTTATTCCAAATCCAGATTTATCCTGGCATACCTAGATGCGTCTAGGAAAATGAATTGGTTTCTTTACTTTTTTAGCAACTATAGAAATATTTAATCTTTTTGATATTAGTAACAAACTACTGCAAGTAAAATCAGAAAATAATGCCTTAACATTGTATATAGTCATTAAAAAAAAATCCTGGTGAATAATAACTGTTATTCTAAGCTAACATTTTGAGTAACTACTACATGCTAGATACCATCATATATATTTCATATGTAACTAGCTCATTTATTCCCTGCAACAACCCCATAAAATTGACAGGTGTAGTAGACATAGAGACAGACAATGTAGGGACATTTAAATCTTTCTCTGTCCATAGACATTTTTACTTTTCAAGACCCCAAACTATATCATTTCAAATATATCTAAATGTACCCATAGTTCCGGTTCAATACTTTTCTGATGAAAGTTTCATAAGAATTTTCATTGTTTTATTACGCATATATTATTTATTTTGCTCTTGGGATTTCAACTTTGTTATATCCTTTATAACTGTGATAGTTAATTTTATGTGCAACTTTCACAGGGTACCCAGATATTTGGCAGAACACTGCTTCTTGGTGTGTCTATGAAGGTGTTTCCAGATGAGATTAGCATTTGAATTGTGGACGCAGCAAAGAAGTTTGCCCTCCCTAATGTGGGTGGGCACCATCCAATCCACTGAGGGCCTGTATAGAACAAAAGGGGGAGGAAGGAAGAATTAGGCCCTTTTTGCCTGATTGTTGAGCTGCGACATCCATCTTCTCCTACCCTCAGTGCTCCTGCTTCTCAGGGCTTCAGACCTGGCCTGGAATCTACACCATTGCTCCCCTAGTTCTCAGGCCTTCAGACTCAGATTGAATTACGCCATCAGCCTTCCTAGGTCTCCATCTTACAGACAACAGATCTTGGGACTTCTCAGCCTCTATAATGGCCAATATAATTGAGCCAAATTCTTATAATAAATCTCTTCCTATATATAGACCCTATTGGTTCTATTTCTCTGGAAAACCCTAATACAATAACTGAATAAAAATGGGTTGGATTATAGATTATAATGTAGCTTTCGTTACACAAGTGTTAAATTTGGTTTTGCAGAGTACACATTCCAATCTCCAACATTTTTGTGATCCTCTGAGGGGCACCTAGGCCAAAGGCACTATGGAGGCTACCTAGTGGATAAGACAGGCCTGCAGAAGCCAGAGGACAGTAAGCGACACATTGGGATGTAGCTCTAGGCTGTCTGAAACTCAAGAGCACCCTCAGCCATCCCTCAGTACCATCTCCAATCTGTTACTGAACAACTCCCACCTGGCCCTACAGCAATTAAAAGAGACTTCCCTCTGACATTTTTAGAGATACTGAGTTCTTAGCCATTTGAACCCTATTTTTTAGAAATATAATTAAAAGGAACTATTATATATCTCTATAAAGCAATGGCAGTTATTTCTGTTTATTTACGTTGTCTATACTCTTTAGTCCAGCTCAAATCTCCCCTTCCTCTAGCGAGAAGTCTATGAAAACTGCAATAGAAAGAGCGTTACCTCTTTTCATCAGCCGTAATCATCTGATTTACCCATCTGATATTTGGTACAGCCCATGGACAACCCTCATTATGTGAACTGTTACTAGGATGCTGTGAAGCTTAATGTCTCACCTATTTCTCATGCCCACTCCTATCACCATTTTATAAGGCCTTTGAAGCCATGAATACCTATTTTGCATTTTTTGACTATGTCAAATAGGTGCACATAGCAGGACATATATTACATTTATTCAGACCAGTTACGCATCCAAAGATGAGGAATGATGTTTTCTTATGTAAAATGAACCTCAAAAGCCTGGGCCATTTTCCTCATCAATCCAAACTTTGTGTTGAGCCTGTTTCTTCATCAGATACAATGACCAAACCTCATCTGCTACTTTACTTCCTACATTCGGCTCTACTAGGCTCAAGAAGAAACTACTCTACTATAGCTGGTGGCCCTCAGCTCAGCCACCCTTCTAAAGCAATTCCAGGGAAAAAAAGAGGTTACAGTAAACTCATGCAGCGCATTACAGCCACTCACTATATTTCTGTGGAAAGACTGTGGTCTCCTTTGAACACCTGAGCTTGGGTCCTCAGCTTTCTCTGATCTGCAATCACATTTGCTGTGCTCCTTGCTAGCAGTGTATCCTGTTCTCTGTTGTATCCCCACTGGCTAGCACAGTGTGGACACTCAGCAAATACCTGTAAATGACTACAAAATTCATTTGGCATTGAGCACACACTATCTGGGATTTTTATTTACCTTGCAGACCTTTATCTCATCTCTTCAACTAGATCTTAAGCTCTGTGTGGGCAAGGGCAAGGTCATATATAGAATACAGCCAGATTCAACTTTAGGTTCCCAAGGCTTCTATTGGACTCATTTCCAACTGGTACTGCCACCTCAATGGGAGTACTAATTTATTGTTATAAAACTCCTCATGCATTATGTTACATTTTTAATGAATGTCCGAAATCACAATCCAACACATTTTAACTGCACCTCTAAAATAAAAGAGTATGCTAATAAAGAGATGCTATGTGGGCTAAATACAAGTATCGCTTTAAAGTAAAACGAGAGCAAAAGGCTTGTGGTCTCTTCCCCAGACCAAGGACTGGGGCAAAAAACATGTGGGGCTCCTGGTCACATGGCCAGTGAGTGCTAGAGCTGAGATTCATATCCAAGTATCTGACTAAAGAACCCACTTTTAGCCACTGTGTCCTAGTGATTTGTTTTCTCAATGCCAGGCCAATGTGGCACCCGCTAAATGGGAAGCCAGCCAAAACCAGAGGGGCTGAGCTCTGACAGGTAGAGGAGGTGAGTGATTGACAGGCTCTGGATGTGGGATGAAAGTAAAGGGCAAGACACTCTTGCTCCCTTAGTTCCCACTGTCCAACCAGCTGCCCTTTGATTTTGTTTCTGCTGGACTTTGGGCACAGGGGTCCATATGTCCCATACATACTGGAAGACAGACTTATGCATATGACTTCTCAGGGGAAGGTATCAAAATCTGTCATTAGCTGAGTGACCTTGGTCATGAAACCCAACCCAATCTCTCTGATGCTTAGTTCCCTTCTCTGAAAAAGAAGGGATATTCATAGCATCCCCATCTCCTAGGGATCTAGGGAGATTGAATGAGATCTCTGGCACATAGCAATCAGCAGATGATAGTTAATAAAATACCACTACTAGTACTAAAATGTTTATGACCCCTATTCTCTTCTCCTCTTATCCAAGTCCTCTCTGACTCTTAAAAACAATAACATTTTAAAAGTACTTAGTGAACTAGAAACTATTGAAACTTGTTTTCATTTGATCATCAGAATAACCCTATGAGGTAGGGACTATTAGTATCTGTTATTATGGATGTGAAATCTGAGACTCAGAGAAGTCAAGAAATTTTCATCTGGTCACATAGCAAAGAGGGGAGCCAGGATTTGAACTCCAATATTTCAGCTCTGGAACTGATGTCCCTGATCACTACTCTAGGCTATCTCTTTCAGCAGATTAAGTCACTCTCTACTTGCTCATCTTTTAATGAGATATAAACAAATACCAATGTTTATACCCTCAAGCAACACCTGCTAAACCCTCTATAATCCTCCTTCTAAAAACAATTCCCATATACAATGAGGTGAGATAGTAATACTTTTCTAACAGACCATTTCTTTCCAAGTCCTCTCAGGTTTCTGATTTTCACACCATTTTTCACTTTCCCAGAAGCTGCAGAGTGGACAATCATCCATCAAGATGAATTCCCCCATCCCATCTTCTATCCATTCTTGGATAATAAATTATTTTCAATTTTATTATTTCAA